>NW_027397091.1:14850316-14881652 GCF_003265705.2 Callorhinus ursinus
TGGTTGATAGGAACTGGTGTATAAATACCAACCTTCCCTCCCTCCAGGGGGGTCCATCCTGATGAGTGGGCGCTACCCTGCCCCCACCCCCAGTTTCCCCACACCATTGAGCTCTGGTTGCCCACAGCGGTAGCCTGCTCTGTGACATACCTGCATGATTCCTTCCTTTCCCTGTCCACCCCACCCCAGGCCTCCCCAGTGTCTCGGGGAGCCCCTCCCAAATAAATGCCTTACCTTTAAATCCTTGTCTCAGGCTCCAGTAGCATGACTTCTCTCAGACCTAGGGCATCCAACACTGCATAAAGCTGAATTTGGGCCTCCGAGGCCAGGCCCTGGACCCGTGCCTGGACGTCCACAGAGCACACAGCGGGTGGGTGTCGGAAAGGACAGCCGGCGAGGATTCACAAACAGAAGGGCCGTGACTGCCAAACCGAAAGAAGCAGCCAGGATTCCAGGGGTAAAGGAAAACATGAGGCCACAGGGACACAGTAATGAGTGACAAAAGCAGAAATTAAGGTTGGAAATGAAAAGCCCTCTACGGGAACTGTGCCAGATGCCTGGAGGGCGACTGCCCCGTCCCCTCTGTTCTGGCTTGTGAAGAGGGCCGCAGTGGTAAGGGGAGGGAAGCTCGAGGCTCAAACTTATGAAACGCAGCAGAAGCCTGTTCGCCACATCCTGTTCCAGCGCTGGAAGGCCCAGGAGCTCCACGATGACAAGCATAAAGCATGCACTCAAGTCTGGATGGTGCCAGGAGCTCTGTTTGACTTGGCAGAGATGCCTAAGGGATAAAGTGGAGTCTGAATGCACATTCCCAGGTCCCCTGTTGGGGGATCCATGCCTTTGACCACGTGGGGCCCACAGCTTCCTTTTGAGGGTGCAACTAAGGAAGGTCCCTTGGTGGTCTTGAGATTTCACATCTGGGATCCCGAGTTAAAGATGGCTCCCTGGCGTCAGAGGAAAATGGGACTGGCACATCTGGCTGACAAAGACAAGATATGGCCACCATGCATGGAGCAGCGGGCCCTGGGAAAGGAAGCTGGGAGTCTGGGATGCATTGACCTTGCAGTGAACACAGCGTGCCCTCCCCGCACCCACAGGATGATTGGACTCAACCTCAACTAGTCCTGAGGAGGCCTGGGTGGGGTCCATGCACCCCTGTTCAGTATTCCACATTGAGTCCTAAGTCAGCCCATCCTTCAGTTGGGCTTCCAGATTTGTTTCTAAAACACAAACTATAGGTCATATCTAACTGAAAGGATATTTACACTGCCTAGGACACAAAAAGAAATGTCTGGGTGTAGGGTAACAGTGGGCAGAGAACCTGTGTCAAGAGCAGGACCAGGGCACTTAGAGCCTAAGATATGAAACCTGTATTTTGAGTTAACTCCTTGGGCTGCTGTTAACCACACTGAGGCTTATCCTTATTCGAATGGCCATATTGACCCCATCTACACCAGCACTGTCCAATGTGGTAGACTCTACCCAAGCCTGCCCATCAAGCTCTAGAAACGCAGCTAGTCTAACTGGCAGGTGCTGTCAGCATCGAGCATGCATTGATCTCAAGAAAAAGACTGATTTCAAGAAAAAATATAAAATGTCTCATTAGTCACGTTTTATATTGATTACATGTTCAAATGATAATGTTTTTATATACTGGGTTAAATAAAATATGTTATTAAAATTAATCTCACTTTGTTATAGGTTTGTGTCCCCCCAAAATATGTCGGAGTCCTAACCCCAAAATGTTCTCTTATTTGGAAATAGGGTTGCAGATGTAATCAAATAAGATGAGGTCATACTGGAGTAGTGTGGGCCCTTAATTCGATATGATTGGTGTCCTTATAAGAAGAGAAGAGATGCGGTGATGTGTCTACAGGCCAAGGAACACCAAGGATCGCTGACAAACACCGGCAGGAAGAAGAGGCAAGGATTCCCCCTCCCTACAGGTGTCAGAGGGAGCACAGCCCTGCCCACACCTTGATCTTGGACTTCTGGCCTCCAGAACTGTGGGACAATACATTTCTGTTGTTTTAAGCCACCCAGTTTCTGATACTTTGTTACAGCACCCGTAGGAAAATGGGACTGAAACGAATGCATCTCTTCTATTTATTTTCATGTGTTGACCAGAATCTTATGAAGTAGGCATTTTCCAGATGAGACAACTGAGGCTGGGAGGAGCCCAACAGTGTGAGTAAAGTTGCCAGAGCTACTAAGTAACAGACACGGACTTCAGACACCTGTCTGCAGACCTCATGGTCTCTCCAGGACCGATCAGAGATACGCATCTGTTCATCCTACAGTTTATTGAGCACCTACGATTTGCCAGACACTGTTCTAAGCACTCACTAGAGACAGATTAAGGAACAAAACAAAGATCCCTGCCTCCTTGTGCTTACATTGTAGCAGGGAGAGACAGGCATTAAATAATAAACATAATGAATACAGAAACTATTTATTGTGTCAGAGTTAAATGTTACGAGGGAGTAAGTATGGCAGGGTAAGGGGGTGGGGGTGCAAGTGGGGGTGGGGGGCCTGTGTATTAGAGGTATTAGAGGGTCAGGGTCGGCCTCACAAGAAGGCAAGATTTCAGCAACGACATGAAGGAGCTGAGGGAAGAAACCATGCTGATATCTGCAGGAAGCATGCCCCAGGCATAGGGAACAGCTGGTACAAAACCATCCAGGAAGACCTGAGACGAAATCAAGAGGAGATGAGGCACCTTCCAGGTGGGTTCTTGGCACTTTTGCTGCTCGTTTTGAATGTTCTCTTCTCGGGGCTACTGGGTGGCTCAGTCGGTTAAGCCTCCGGTTCTTGATTTCGGCTCAGGTCATGATCTCAGAGTCGAGAGATTGAGCCCCATGTCAGACACCGCGCTGGGTGTGGAGCCTGCTTAAGATTCTCTCCCTCCCACTGCCACCCACCTCACGCATGCTCGCTGTCTCTCTGAAAAAAAAAAAGTGAGTGGTTTTTTTCTTCTCACCTCTTCATGAGGCTTGACCTCAAGGCCCCTCCAGAAGAGCCCTTAGAAGACTCATCTGGGGTTACTCTACATGGATGGACAACTCAGCCACTGTGGAAAGCCTGGTACAGGAGGAGGTCAGATGTCCACCCACCGAGGACAGTCCAGAGCAGCTGGTCCCACAGATTCTGGGAGTTCAGGGTGAATAAGTAGAAGACCCCCCCCACTGGATGGGGTCAAACAGGCTGCTGTCCTTGAGTCTGCAGGAGGGCCTGGGCCAAGGACGGAGCCAGGGAGAGAGAGAGACTGTTTCACTTGCCCAGAATGTACCACTTACATTTTACTTACCTGCAGATATAATGACAACTGTGTCCCTGTCAGCTATGGGGTGAAAATAGGTGACGATTATTTGTTTAAGGCAGTCTAGCTCCAGGTGTGTCAAGCATGGCATAGGGAGTATTTTGGGAACACGTCCCAAGAAGAAGAGTCTGAGATCAAGTTAAATATCCCTTCTCTGAGAACAGGGTGTGACTCTGACAGTCCCTGAGCCTTGGAGAGAATGATTCTCCTGGATGTTAAATTGTACAGTGTCACCATTATTTATTCCCATAAGAACACCATCACTCTTATGAGATGCCCATACAGTGCATTAACCACACTTCCCTGGCCAAGGCAAATAACAGAAAGCCAGAAAGCCGGGCGTCCCCACAGGCATCATCAGAGGGGTGTCATGTTGACCACATGAAATAGTCTTGATTCCTAGGGCTCCAGTCGTCCTGGCCAGAAGGGTTAGGGCCAAGAGGCAGTTCCATTTCTTGGCAGAGAAGGCAGACAGACTCTCCTCCCACTCCATGGCCCAACCCCTCCATGCTGTTTACTGCTCACATCTGTCCTCCATTTAGACCAGTACTGCTTGACAGGATGGTGGCTCTGGAGGGGAGCCCTCCTCTTGGCTGGAACAGAGGAAAGAGAATGGAGCAAGGTCGCAGCCCTGGGGTCAAGAGCCAGCATCCTCACCCTCTCTCCATTCCCTATCAGGGTGCCCCTATGCCTCCATTTTAATTCAATTCCCATTTTGCTGATGGGGAAATAGGGACCCACCAGAAGGGGCCAGATTCTGCCCAAGATTGTGCTGAGGTCAAGACAGAGCTGACTTCTAAGCCCATGCCACCTCCCCTTTATTCCCTCTTTCGCTGACATCCACCTCCTTGGAACAATGGAAAACAACTTCCAGGAAAACCCATGGAGACTTCTAAACTTGAGAGAGACCAGAGAACAGACATTTTCATTAATAAGCATCTCAACCAGGGGTCTTCAAACTGTGTTCCCAGGAGCCCCTGGATGCCTTGTAGGGACTTCTGGTGCTATGACACGGGGCCGTGGCTGCCCGCCTCACCCCACCCCTACCGCCAGTATGGCACCACAAGATCGCAGTTCTCATCTCCTCTATACTTTGAGTTCCCACACTGGACTTCATTTAAAGAATTCCTTATCTCAAACACAGGCTTGAAATAGAAAAACAAAGTGTGGTGCAGTCAGTCAGTACTGCTCGGCATCACAAAGGCATGAACTACTGATACAGTGACCAGCACGGTTGTCTCACCAGGGCGTTACGCTGGCTGAGAGGAGCCCCGCTTTCAAAAGGTTGCATACAGTATGATTCCACTTATATGACATTCTAGAAATGGTGGGGAGAGAAAACAGATCAGTGATTGCTAGGAGCTGGGGAAGGCAGGGCTGACTATAGAGGGTCACAAGGGTTTTGGGTTCATGGGAATGGTCCACGTCTTGATAGTGGTGATGGCTGCTCGCTATATGCATTTGTCAGAAGTCATAGACCTGTGTGCTAAAAAGGGTGAATTTTACTGTATGTAAACAATACCTGAACAAACCCCACTTTAAAAGAAAAACAAAACTTGGAGATCCCTGCCCGAGAAATCTTTCATTCTCATGTCCTCATGAACAAGTAAACAAATGAAGCTAAAGGTAATTGCCTTTGAGTCTGAAGGATAAGAAAGGGGATGACCTCCCACTAAGGGCCTTCTGCATGTTAGGGAATCCCCTAGTAGTTTCAGTTCACTTCTTAAAATTCAAAGTTGTATGTATATATTATCCTCACAATAATTCTCTAGAGAAGGTGAAACTCAGCAAGTTAATTGTGGCAGATTGCATTTTCCAGAACAGCAAGAGATAATGTAAAATAAATAAATAAATAAAATAGTAAAATGTTGTGTTTTTAGCTACTTGGTTTGGGAGGTGATTTGCTATGCAGCAGTAGATAATTGGAACACTGGGTAACCAGCCTAAGGCATCTCCACAGCCAGCGTTCACTCCCTGCATCCCAGATCTGCTGCCTCTCTGTTCTGCTTTGTTCCTAAATAAGGCATTGTGGGTCCAAGCCTCCAGACACAGCCACAGAAAGAAACTCTGAACACACCACTTTCTAGAGCAGCAGGACCCAGACCTTCTCTGAAAGCCAGGTGCCACAGTGGTGCCTGACCCATAGTAGGTGCTCAATAAATATCTGGCAAATAATTGATTCCAGGCCCATTCTAGGAGCTGACATAACAGTGAAAAAGATGCAGTTCCTGCTCATATGGAGACTGATCTTTAGGGAGGAGATAGCAATAACAAGAAGATGATTTTAGACACCAACTGACATGAAGAAAATGAGTAGGGCCTCGTGATAGAGGGGACTAGATGTGGTATGGAGATCAAGGAAGCCCTCTCTAAGCAGGTGATATTTGAAACCTGAAGGATAAAAAAGATGCCATCTTTGGGCAAATGATAAGGTATATTCCTGGGAATGGCCAAATAAAATAGCTTAAAAAGACATATACACTCACAAACAATTCTAAAAATAGAAAAGGAAGACTCAGGTTAGTGGAAGCCTCCCTTATTCTAGAGACAAGCAACTAAAACAAATAGTAAGTGATAGTATGAAGTAAAGAGAAGGGCATTGGTTAGGAGTCCAGCTTTGTCACTAATTCCCCCTCAAGGTCATTTTCTCTCTCTGGGCCTCTGTTTTGCCTGTTATGAAATGAGGAGGTTGGACTGGAATCGGCAGTAGGATGGAGCCAGCTCACACCAGCTGGTGGGAGTAGATTGTGTGCCTCTCTTCCTGGCTCCACATTCAGTGGTGTCACACTGGTAGACTGAAATTGGCCATTGAGGGAGTATCCATACCATGGAAGCTGACAAATGCTGCAAACGGGACTGTTTGCTGTTGTTGTTTTAGAGCTGGTTGTTAAACACTTACCAGAACACCACTGAACTAAATAAATGCTTCTCAGACATCTTGCTAAAGTCTCATATTGTCTTTTTTTAAAATTCACAATTTTACATTCTATACCCAAATGTATATGGGCTTCCTGTTTCCTCGCATACTTGAAAATATAAAATTTTATTTTCCTAACTTCAGGAAGATGCATAGTGGTAATCCTGTGGATTTTTTACATGTCACACACACACACACACACACACACACACACACACACACACACACACACTTCTCCCTGGCTAAGTGCTGCCCTGTGGTCAAGGTTGGCATTATTCAGTCCCTCCAAGAGTGAGACCTCCCCCCTCATCATCTGTCTCCCTCCCTTTTCTCTTTTCCAAACCCAAAGCCTTCCCTGACTTGGATTTGAATTTGGGCACTGGGGAAGAGTAAGCCAGCCCTGGTAGTGCATTTGTGCAAGTGCATTTGCACAAGTGCATTTGTGCCCTGGGGCATTTGTGCTCTGGGGCTCAGCACAGAAGCTGGTCATGGTCTGCTCTTGACACTGGGGCCCAGGTCTGACCAAGCAGACATTCCCCACCCTCTCGTGACACTGCAGCCATGGGACTCCTTGTAGGTGGCCCTACCCATGCTGCCAGCATCCACAGGTCATTTCCCTGCAGACAGAAAGGAATGAGAACTTCCTTTTCCTCCTCCTCCTTCTCCTCCTCCTCTGGAAGTGTGTGGGCTTAGCTCATCACACTGGGGCTAGGTCTGGGAGATCTGTTTTCTGTGTTCCAGACTTGAGGCTGCCGCAGGCTTCCTGGCTGACCTTGGACAAATGGTTATGTTTTGTCTGTGCCTATTTTTCCGCCATCAGCTGCTGCTTACCTCACTGCTGGGGACGGCTGGGTGGATGTCTGAGGCAGCCTCAAAAAAGCAGACAACAATAGTTCCGTGGACTATGGTTCCATACCATTGAGACAGGGGCAGAGACCCCATTTCCACAGATGATAGATCCTGGGTGCTAGAGCATACATCATGGAAAGTTCCAGGAAAAAAAAATGTTTACATAGCAACACCATCCCCCAAAGGAGGCTAGAGAACTCTGTGGAGGGGAGAAGGCAGAATGTGATGGGAATTGGGTGGGAGTAGGGGAAGGGAACAGCTGATTATTGAAGGGACCGTCTCTTCCCTCTCCTCTAAACTTCTCAAAGCAGTGCTCACTGTCTCTGCCTCCTCAGTTCCCCAGGACCACCTCCCCATCCTGCCACCAAATTGGCACCAAGGTTGTCAGTGGCTGTTCCTTGCTAACCCAATGGCCCATCTTCCTAACTAACATCACTACCCACCTCGTCCCATTTGGAAAAATCCTTCATTCTCTTTCTTAAAACTCTCTAGTCTCCTCTCTTAGTTCAGGTTCACTCAAAGTGGAATCTAAGACAAGGACTTGGGTGCAGAGAGTTTATTTGGGAGGTGGTCTCAGGAAGCAGAAGTGAGATGCAGGGAGAGTGGGACAAGGAAGGAACATGTTTTCAGATTCCTGCTGTGGGCAGCTGGGGCTCCATCCCTCTTGGGTCCTCTGAGGAACTACATAGAATGCACCTTAGAATTGCTTCTGCCAAGGATGAAGGGCAGGAGCATTTGCTGGACTGTTGGCACCCACTGGTTGAAGGTCACTCACCAAGGGCATTAACTCCCTAAGACAAGAGAGCAGAGAGCCATGGTGGGTGCTTGAGGTGGGGAGCCATCTGCATGCACAGGAACTGTCCATGCAGCATGCAGCTCCATTCAGTGGTGGACTGAGGGAGGATGTGGGGGACACTAGTATGTCTTCTAGACTGGCCTCCATGACAGCTCACTCCTGTGATTCTCCTCCTGCCCTTTTACCACATGTTCTCCATCTGTTTCCAGAATCCTCTTCATTCTGTTCTACCCCTCACAGGCACCTTCACCAACTGCACTCTTTTGCTATCTTGCCAGTCCCCTCCTCATCCAAAGCCTTTGGCTCATCTCCACTGATGCAATAAGCACACTGTTCTGGTTGATTTTCATCCTTTTCCAAGAAACTTCTTAAAGGCAGGGACAGGGCTTCTGGTGGCCTACTATGTGTTGGGCACATAGTAGGAGCTCAAAAAAGTATAGCTCCTCTCCCCTTCCCCCTACTAATGGCAATGTAATGGAATCACAATGGATAACGGTGACATTATGGAATTTCCTAATCCCTAAGATCTAATGTGAAAGTTACTTGCTAGTTTCTATTTTCTTTACTTTCTGGAGAAAACAAGGCCCCAGGATGGTGGGAGTTGCCAACCTGGTAGGTGGGATACTGTCTTTCTGGGATGCTACCCTGAAAGCCACCCAACTCAGAACCTCTCCATCCATCATGTCCCCTCCTTGTTTCACAGGGCTCATTGACCTTACAATTCTATGTGCCTTCCAGGCAATATAGGGCTTGTTATAAAGAAATGAAGCTTGGAGACTCCAATTAACTGGTAGATGAGCAGCCATTCCATGCACAGGACTGTGCCAGGCACTGGCTGCAAGAAGGAGAAAATGGATGAGGAAGAAGAAGGGAAGAAGCAGAGGATACCCTGTCTTTAAGGAGTTTATAATCTATGCGGTGCAGGCAAGGCTGAGAACACAGACTTCCCTGCTGAGAAGTGCTTGTGTTGCCACAATCAACTGGAAAACAAGAGGCTGTTTAGTAAATGGTGTTAGGGAAACAGATGAAGAAAAATTAATTGGAACCCCACCTATCACTTCATACAAAGGTGAACTCTAGCTGAGTTAAAGGCCTAAAATAAGACGTTAACTGTCAAGAGAAGACATGGTAGGGAACACCTTTATGGCCCAAGGATAGAAATTAAATACACCTCTAAGTGTAAAAACAATAAGGCAAAATGTTGGTGAATTGGTTTTATCAAAACTAAGCATCTCTATTCCACAAAGTTCACAGGCAGACAACAAAATGAGGGAAAATATTTGCAATGTCTAAAACTGACAAATTAGTATTTAAAATATTTGCAAAATTTTTGCAAATCAATGAGAAAAAAAAGCAAACCCAATCAAAAAATGGGCAAATAGCATGAAGAGGCAATCAACATAAGAGGAAACCTAAAAGCTAACAACTATTTAAAGAAATACTTAAAGTTGCTAGTAATCACACAAATTGAAAATTAAAATAACAATGAGATGATGTTTTGGAATAGAAGGACCTTCCACCCTACTGGTGCACATGAGTGTGAACTGGCATGGTCAACACACTTAGTCTAAAAAGAAGTCACTCATCCTGTGACCCAGAAATTCTGCCCCTGAGTAAATCCCCAGATTTGCTCTTACAAACCTATAATTGGCTGAGGATAGAGCTGTGCGCCATGTTGGTGGTGGTGATGACAGGAGCCAGAAGCAAGGTGAATGTCCTCCACTTGCAGTGGAGAAATTGTGCACACCATGTGCAGCTGGGAGGTCCAGCCAACAGTTTGAAGCAACAAAATAGATAGCACATATTGGTATCATAGGGGGCTTTATAACAGTACTGAGTGGGGAGAAAAAACCAGAATGGGATCTATAACATGATAGCATTTATATAAATTTAAAGGCATATGCTGAAGATAACAAAACATATTTTCAAGCAAAGGAATAGACAGAATGGTGCTATTCCAGTTACTATGGCTCTGTAACAGATTATCCCAAAACTTAGTGACTTAGAACAGCCATTCTATACTATTGCATGGATTCCATAGGTCAGGACCTTGGACAGGTTTGCCAGGAGATATTTGAGCTCCATTCGGCATTGACTTGGAGTCACTATGTGCTAACTGTGGGAAGCTGAGCTGGTCTGCAGGGCTCAAGGCATCTTGCTGACATGTCTGGCATTTTGGCAGTGGCTCAGCTGGGGCTGTCAACCAGAGTGCCTCTAGCATTGGCATGGTAGTCTCAGGGTAGTTGGAGTTCTTACACAGAGGCTCAGAGTACCAGCAAGCAAGGAGGAGGCTGCGTGGAAGTCACATGGCATCACTTCCACCACACTCCACCAGTGGAAACAGTTACAAGCCCACTCAAATTCATAGAGAGGGACATAGACTCTACTTCTTTATGGGAGAAGTTTCAAAGAATTTGTGGTCATTTAAAAACCTCCTCTGGGAGGGGGAGGAGCAAGATGGTGGAGGAGTAGGAGACCTAAATTTCGTCTGGTCCCAGGAATTCAGCTAGATAAGGATCAAACCATTCTGAATACCTATGAACTCAACAGGAGATCAAAGAAAAGAATAGCAGCAACTCTCTGAACAGAAAAGCAACCACTTTCTGGAAGGTAGGACGTGGGGAGAAGTGAATCTGAGGCGACATTTGGGAGGATAGATGGCGGGGGAGGGGGCTTCCATCAGCCACTACCAGCAGGTGATAGAGCAGCGGAGCACAAAATCGGAACTTTTAGAAGTCGGCTCCGCTGAGGGGCATCACTCCAGCAGCTAAGCAGGGGGTGGAACCCTCACTGGGACAGTGTGGTCTCAGGACCCTCGAGGTCACAGAAAGACCGGGGGTGCCTAAGTGCAGCAGAGCTCCCAGGTATTGGAGGGGGGAAGCTGGCTGCAGAGACGGAGCCGAGGCGCGGGCTCTCAGCTCGGGGTGGCCATAAACTGTGATCTGCGGCACACTCGGGCCACTGCTCTTCCAGCAGGGACCCAACAAGCGGCAGATCGGGGAGACTCCCCTTTCTCCCCTGGGAGGAGTGGCACAGGAGGGCACCTCAGGGATCTGCTGGGTTCCAGACGGGGTTGGGTGCCGGAGATAGAAATCCTTGGTCACAGGCCGGGTGAGCACAGAGTGCGGCCGGAGATGGGAGTGATTGACTGCTTTTCTCTGGGGGCACACTGAGGAGTGGGGCCCCGAGTTCTCGGCTCCTCCAGGGCGGAGATTGGGAGGCCGCCATTTTCACTCTTATCCTCCAGAGCTATACGGAAAGCTTGCAGGGAACAAAAGCTCCCGAGAGCAAACCGGAGCAGATTACTTAGCCTGGACCGACAAGGGCGGGGCAATTCCGCCTCCGGCAAAGACATTTGGGAACCACAGCAACAGGCCCCTCCCCCAGAAGATCAGCAAGAACAGCCAGCGCTGTTTAGTAAACCAAGTTTACTGATCAATGAGAACAGCAGACCTCCAGCACTAGGGGAATACAGCACATACAATTCATGGCTTTTTTCCCATGATTCTTTAGTCTTTCAAAGTTAATTTTTAAAATTTTCTTTATTTTTCTCTTTTTCTATTTTTTTAGTTGAATTTTTCTTCTTTCCTTTTTCAACTAACATCTTATCAATTTCTTTTTTAAAATCTTTTTTTAATTTTCCATTTTTACAGTCATATTCTATCTCTTCATTGTATTTAACCTTATTTGTTGTATATATATACATTTTTCTTTCTTTAAAATTTTGGGATACAGTTTCTTCTAACAGACCAAAATATACCCTAAATCTAGTGTATGACATTGTCCTAGTCTCCTGCCTGATCACATTCTCTTTTTAAAAAAATTTTTTTCATTCTTTTTTCAACCAACTTTTTATCTCATCAATTCCTTTTTTAAAATCCTTTTTAATTTTCATCTTTACAGTCATATTCCATCCCTTCATCATATTTACCCTTATTTTTGTATATATATATAAGTTTTTCTTTCTTTAAAACTTTGGGAGGCAACTTCTTCTAACAAACCAAAATACACCCAAAATCTTCCAGCAGGGACCCAATAAGCGGCAGATCTGGCTCTGTTATATTCACCAGCCTGATAATATTCTTTTTCTTTCCTTCCCCCCATCCCCAGTTTTGGGTATCTTCTGATTTGTTTAGTGTATATTTGTATATTTTTCTGGGGTCGTTGTTACACTTTTAGCAATTCTTTAGCATTTTGTTCTCTCATTCATCTATTCTCCTCTGGACAAAATGACAAGACGGAAAAACTCACCTCAATAAAAAGAACAAGAAGGAGTACTGACCGCCAGGGACCTAATCAATACAGACATTAGTAAGATGTCAGAATTAGAGTTCAGAATGACTATTATGAAGATACTAGCTGGGCTTGAAAAAAGTATAGAATATACTAGAGAATCCCTTTCTGGAGAAATAAAAGAACGAAAATCTAGCCAAGTCAAAACCAAAAAGGCTATTAATGAGGTGCAATCAAAAATGGAGGCTCTAACTGCTAGGATAAATGAGGTAGAAGAGAGAATTAGTGATATAGAAGACCAAATGATGGAGAATAAAGAAGCTGAGAAAAAGAGAGATAAACAACTACTGAATCACGAGGGGAGAATTCAAGAGATAAGTGATAGCATAAAGTGAAACATTAGAATAACTGGAATCCCAGAAGAAGAAGAAAGAGAGAAAGGGGCAGAAGATATATTGGAACAACTTATAGTAGAGAACTTCCCTAATTTGGGGAAGGAAACAAGCATCAAAATCCAGGAGGCACAAAGAACCCCCCTCAAAATCAATAAAATAGGTCAACACCTCAACATCTAATAGTAAAACTCACAGGTCTCAGAGACAATCCTGAAAGTAGCTCAGGACAAGAGGTCTGTAACCTACAATGGTAGGAACATTAGATTGGCAGCAGGCCTATCCACAGAGACCTGACAGGCCAGAAAAGACTGGCATAATATATTCAGAGCACTAAATGAGAAAAATGTGCAGCCAAGAATACTATATCCAGCTAGGCTGTCATTGAAAATAGAAGGAGAGGGCCACCTGGATGGCTCAGTTGGTTAAGCAGCTGCCTTCGGCTCAGGTCTTAATTCCAGGGTCCTAGGATTGAGCCCCACGTTGGCCTCCCTGCTCAGCGGGGAGCCTCCTTCTCCTTCTCCCTCTGCCTGCCTCTCTTTCAACTTGTGCTCTATGTCTCTGTCAAATAAATAAATAAAATGTTTTAAAAAAATAAAAAGAAAATAGAAAGAGGACAAACAAAAACTAAAAGAATTTGCAAGCCCTACAAGAAATATTGAAAGGGGTCCTCTAAGCAAAGAAAGAGCTTAAAAGTAACAAAGATCAGAAAGGAACAGAGACAATACAGAGTAACAGTCACCTTACAGGCAATACATTCAGGCACTAAATTCATATCTTTCAATAGTTACCCTGAATGTAATTGGGCTAAATGCCCCAATCAAAAGACACAGGGTATCAGATTGGATAAAAAAACAAGACCCATTGATATGCTGTCTGCAAGAGACTCATTTTAGATGCAAAGACACCTCCAGATTTAGAGTGAGGGGGTGGAAAACCATTTGCCATGCTAATGGACATCAAAAGAAAACTGGGGTGACAATCCTTATATCAGACAAATTAGATTTTAAACCAAAGACTATAATACGAGATGAAGAAGGACACTACATCATACTTAAAGGGTCTATCCAACAAGAAGATCTAACAATTTTAAATATCTATGGCCCTAACATGGGAGCAGCCAATTATATAAACCAGTTTATAACAAAATAAAAAAAAACACATCAATAATAATAAGGGACTTTAACACGCCCCTCACTCAAATGGACAGATCATCACAAGAGGAAAGTTGGAAAGAACTCAAATACATGGAGGCTAAAAAGCATCCTACTAAAGAATGAACGGGTCAACCAGGAAATTAAAGAAGAATTTAAAAATTTCATGGAAACAAATGAAAATACAACTGTTCAAAATCTTTGGGATGCAGCAAGGCAGTCCCAAGAGGAAAGTATATAGCAATACAAGCCTTTCTCAAGAAACAAGAAAGGTCTCAAATACACAACCTAACACTATACCTAAAGGAGCTGGAGAAAGAACAGCAAATAAAGCCTAAACCCAGCAGGAGAAGAGAAATAATAAAGATCAGAGCAGAAATCAATGAAATAGAAACCAAAAGAACAGTAGAACAGATCAACGAAACTAGGAGCTGGTTCTCTGAAAGAATTAACAAGATTGATAAACCCCTGGCCATACTTATCAAAAAGAAAAGAGAAAGGACCCAAATAAATAAAATCATGAATAAAAGAGGAGAGATCACAACCAACACCAAAGAAATACAAACAATTATACGAACATATTATGAGCAACTATATGCCAGCAAATTAGATAATCTGGAAGAAATGGATGCATTCCTAGAGATGTATCAACTACCAAAACTAAACCAGGAAGAAATAGAAAACCTGAACAGACCTATAACCACTAAAGAAATTGAAGCAGTCATCAAAAATCTCCCAAAAAACAAAAGCCCAGGGCCAGATGGCTTCCCAGGGGAATTCTACCAAACATTCAAAGAAGAATTAATACGTATTCTTCTGAAACTGTTCCAAAAAATAGAAATGGAAAGAAAACTTCCAAACTCGTTTTATGAGGCCACCATTACCCTGATCCCCAAACCAGACAAAGATCCCATCACAAAGGAGAATTACAGACCAATATCCTTGATGAACATGGATGCAAAAATTCTCACCAAAATACTAGCCAATAGGATCCAACAGTACATTAAAAGGATTATTCACCATGACCAAGTGGGATTTATCCCTGGGCTGCAAGGTTGGTTCAACATCCGCAAATCAATCAATGTGATACAATATATTAATAAAAGAACAGAACCACATGATCCTCTCACCAGATGCAGAAAAAGCATTTGACAAAGTACAGCATCCTTTCTTGATTAAAACTCTTCACAGTGTAGGGATAGAGGGTACATACCTCAATATCATAAAAGTCATCTATGAAAAACCCACGGCAAATATTATACTCAGTGGGGAAAAACTGAGAGCTTTTCCCCTAAGGTCAGGAACATGGCAGGGATGTCCAGTATCACCATTGCTATTCAACATAGTACTAGAAGTCCTAACCTCAGCAATCAGACAACAAAAAGAAATAAAAGACATCCAAATTGGCAAGGAAGAAGTGAAACTCTCACTTTTTGCAGATGATATGATACTTTATGTGGAAAATCCAAAAGAGTCCACCCCAAAACTGCTAGAACTCATACAGGAATTCAGTAAAGTGGCAGGATATAAATTCAATTCACAGAAATCAGTTGCATAACAAGACAGAAGAAAGAGAAATTAAGGAGTCGATCCCATTTACAATTGCACCCAAAACCATAAGAGATCTAGGAATAAATCTAACCAAAGAGGCAAAGGATCTATACTCAGAAAACTATAGAATACTCATGAAAGAAATTAAGACACAAAGAAATAGAAAAACGTTCCATGCTCATGGATTGGAAGAACAAGTTTGTGAAAATGTCTATGCTACCTAGAGCCATCTACACATTTAATGCAATCCCTATCAAAATACCATCCAATTTTTTCAAAGAAATGAAACAAATAATCCTAAAATTTGTATGGAACCAGAAAAGACCCCAAATAGCCAGAGGAATGTTGAAAAAGAAAGGCAAAGCTGGCGGCATCACAATCCCAGACTTCAAGCTCTATTACAAAGCTGTCATCAAGACGGTATGGTACTGGTACAAAAACAGACACTTAGATCAATGTAACAGAATAGAGATCCCAGAAATGGACCCTCAACTCTATGGCCAACTAATCTTCAACAAAGCAGGAAAGAATGCCCAATGGAAAAAAGACAGTCTCTTCAAAAAATGGTGTTGGGATAATTGGACGGCCACATGCAGAAGAATGAAACTAGACCATTTCCTTACACCACACACAAAAATAGATTCCAAATGGATGAAAGACCTAAATGTGAGACAGGAATCCATCAAAACCCTTGAGGAGGCGCAAGTGCTCCCACCTCCTGTCGAGTCCCTGAACATAGAGCAGTGTACCGATGTGGTGCAGGTGGGTCCACGCACGCGCTCTCCCTGTCCGTCCACGGAGGGCTACCCTTTGCCTGAAGAGGCAGCGACTGCGTCTGCACATCTTTTGCTGCGGTTTCCGTCGTGGGTTGGTGTTTGTGCGGCGTGATGTCGCTTTCTGAGGGGTCAGCGGTGGGGATGAGGACACAGAGTTGTATGACGGCTCCAGGTCACAATGGACAGAGTTGAAAGGCAGCCTGGGCGGGGGCGGGGAGACGGGAGTTCCCGGGACCTGCCGGTGGGGAGCGCGTTCAGAGGGAGGGAGGGGCGCCGCGGCAGCTGGGGCGGCCGCTGCACCTCGGATCTCAGAGGTCGGGTCTGGTGCAGCCTGGCTGTGCCCACCCAGAGGCCACGGGGTCAGCCTCAGTCCCCTCCACGGGGCTGCGGGGCCCAGGGAGGGTGTGCCCTGTGGGGGTAGTGACAATGGGGTAGCCGCGCCAAGACCATGACCTAGACCAGGGTTGAGTGCGCCTGACCTTTGCCTCGTGGGAGAGCCCCCAGGAGGAGACACCTGGAAGGGGGTGGGGGAGAACAACAACAACAACAAAAAACCCTTGAGGAGAACACAGGCAGCAACCTCTTCGACCTCAGCCACAGCAACTTCTTCCTAGAAACATCGCCAAAGGCAAGGGAAGCAAGGGCACAAATGAACTATTGGGACTTCATCAAGATAAAAAGCTTTTGCACAGCAAAGGAAACAATTAACAAAACCAAAAGACAACCGACAGAATGGGAAAAGATATTTGCAAATGACATATCAGATAAAGGGCTAGTATCCAAAATCTATAGAGAACTTATCAAACTCAACACTCAAAGAACAAATAATCCAATCAAGAAATGGGCAGAAGACATGAACAGACATTTCTGCAAAGAAGACATCCAAATGGCCAACAGACACATGAAAAAGTGCTCAACATCACTCGGCATCAGGGAAATCCAAACCAAAACCTCAATGAGATACCACCTCACACCAGTCAGAATGGCTAAAATTAACAAGTCAGTAAACAACAGATGTTGGCGAGGATGCGGAGGAAGGGGAACCCTCGTACACTGTTGGTGGGAATGCAAGCTGGTGCAGCCACTCTGGAAAACAGTATGGAGGTTCCTCAAAAAGTTGAAAATAGAGCTACCCTACGACCCATCAATTGCACTACTGGGTATTTACCCCAAAGATACAAATGTAGTGATCCGAAGGGACACATGCACCCCAATGTTTATAGCAGCAAACTCCACAATAGCCAAACTATGGAAAGAGCCTAGATGTCCATCAACAGATGAATGGATAAAGAAGAAGTGGTATATATATACCATGGAATATTATGCAGCCATCAAAAAATAAAATCTTGCCATTTGCAATGACATGGATGGAACTAAAGGGCATTACGCTAAGCGAAATAAGTCAATCAGAGAAGGACAAGTATCGTATGATCTCACTGATATGAGGAATTTGAGAAACAAGACAGAGGATCATAGGGGAAGGGAGGGAAAAATGAAACAAGATGAAACCAGAGAGGGAGACAAACCATAAGAGACTCTTAATCTCAGGAAACAAACTGAGGGTTGCTGGAGTGGAGGGGGGTGGGAAGGATGGGGTGGCTGGGTGATGGACATTGGGGAGGGTATGTACTATGGTGAGTGCTGTGAATTGTGTAAGACTGATGCATCACAGACCTGTGCCCCCGAAACAAATAATACATTTTATGTTAATTTAAAAAATTAAAAATTATAAAAATTTTAAAAATTAAAAAAATAAAAACTGCCTCTGTTGCCTGTGGTAGGGAAGAAATATAGGAGTAGAGAATGAGGCTAAAATAAAATAAGTGGGTAAGAAATTCTATGTTGAATGGTGGCTCCATTCAACATGTCCAACTCAAGAACCTATGCATGTGACCTTATTTGGAACAAGGATCTTCACCAAGGAAATTAACATAAGGACCTTAAGATGAAATCATCCTCGATTAAATGGGTAGACTCCAACTCCAATTCAGGTGACCTTATAAGAGGGAGGTGGAGGGAGATTAGGTGACAGGAAAGAACACATGGGGGAAGTGGGGAGGCTATTCAAGGAAGAGGCAGAGATGGAGCTATGCAGCCACCAGCCCAGGAATGCCTGGAGAAGAGCAAGGATGGATTCTCCCGTAGAGCCTCTGGAGGGAGCACAGCACTGGCAACATCTTGATTTTGGCCTTCCAGCTGGAAGATTTGTGAGATAATATATTACCATTGTTTTAAGTCACCAGTTTGTGGTGATTCGTCACAACAGTTCCAGGAAATGAATGCACACTGTGACATAAAAAAAATTTTTTTTAAAAAAGGAATTTTTAAAGGGAATCTTCCCATCTTCGTTTTTCCTGAGGCCCAAAGGCCAAGCGTGTACAAATGAAGGGATGACCTCAGCATGTTGAAGGGAACCCAGGCCAGGTTCCCAAAGGAGATACTTGGAAACCAGACATGTGACACTTCATCTCTTGACCACCAAAATGTTACAAAGGGTTGAACCCAAAGTGACCAAAGAGTTCTCTGAGGGAAGTGGTCCCTCCTAGGAATGGGGTGGGAATGCTTTTGCCTCACCTCAAACTGCTCAACCTGGAGCCAAGGAAATCAGTGAAACCCTGCAGTTTAGGGGCCTAGGTATCTGAAGGCCAGAGGCCGTGGTCATCAGCCTTGAGGAGGCAGGTGGGGGTGCAGTGGGCTGCCCTGGAGCCAGCCAGGCCCCCATGGATGGCAGTGGCAGATCAAGGGTGCCTGTGGGCTTGTCGGGTACCAGACGAGGGTGAGAGAGGGTGGCACCTAAACCATTTCAAGTCCTGTTGGGATTTGGCCCTTTCCTGACCCTCACCATTCCCCCTCAACTTTCCCCCAGGAAAAGTCAATAGTGAATGTCAACCAGGGGTAGGAGCCCAAGTCAGAGAAATAGCAAGAGAGCTCATCCCACCCACTTGCCCACGGTCCAGGGAGCATACCTGAGCTGGGCAGGACTGTCACATCCAGAGTTGGGGTGATTCCACTGAACTGGGCATATCAGGAATTAAACCAGGTCAAGTCTTCTATCTGAGGACATTTTATTACCTAAAACCGAACAGATGAGAAGAGACAGCTAGAGGTTCCTTCCTGGGGCTGGGCAAGAACTGGCCTAGTCCAGTTGGGTCCAAGGAGACAACAACAGTGTTGGGATCACACGGATTCCAGTTACGGGGACAGGAATATTGACAGCTATCAGCTGTCACACCATGACTTGCTGAGCCAGCACAACACTAGGGTACTAGCATCTACCTGTGTACTCTCTTTTTAAAATGTTTTATTTTTTTTAATTGAGGTGAAATTCACCTAACAAAAAATTAACCACATTAAAGTGAACAATTCAGGGGGCACCTGGGTGGCTCAGTCGGTTAAGCACCCAACTCTTGATCTCAGCTCAGGTCTTGATTTCAGGGTGGTGAGTTCAAGCCCCACATTGCACTCCATGCTGGGCATGGAGCCTACCTGAAAAAAAAAAAAAGTGAGCAATTCAGCAGCATTTAGTACACTCACAATGTTGTGCAACCAGCACCTATGTCTGATTCTGAAACATTTTCATCACCCCAGAAAGGAATCCCATACCCACTAAGCAGTCATTCCCCATTCCCCACCTCCCCCAGCCTCTGGCAACCACCAGTCTGCATTCTATCTGTATGGATACACCTATTCTGGATATTTGGTACAAATGGAGTGATACAATATGTGACCTTTTGTGTCTGGCTTCTTTCACTTAACATAATGTTTTTGAGGTTCATCCAGGCTGCAGCATGTATCTACTGAATCATTCTTTCTGTGGCTGAATAATATTCCATTGTATGGATAGACCACAGTCTATTTATCTGCTTATCCACTGATGGGCATTTGGGCTGTTTCCACTTTCTGGCTATTGAAAATAATGCTGCTATGAACGTGTGTGTACCTGCATGTGTTTGAGAGCCAGTTTTCAATTCTTTTGGATATACACCTAGGAGTGGAATCACTGGGTTGTCTTGGCAATTCTTTCCCACTGAGGCTGAACCAGTTTGCATTCCCACCAGCAATGTCCAAAGGGTCCTATTTCTCCACATTTTTGCCAATGCTTGTTATTTTGTTTTGTCTTGTTTTTTATTATAGCCATTTTAGGGGGTGTGAAGTGGTATCTCATTGTGGCTTTGATTTGCATGTCCCTGATGACTACTGATGCTGAGCATCTTTTTATGTGCTTCTTGGCCATCTGGATGTCTTTGGAGACATGTTCATTTGAGTGCTTTGCCCAAGTTCTTTCTTTAATCGTCCTTTTTGTTGTTGAGTTGTAAGAGTTTTTTTATATATATTTGAGATACTAGATCTTTACCAGATGTGTGATTTTCAAATACTTTCTCCCATTCTGTAGGCTGTCTTTTCACTTTCTTGATAATCCCCTTGGATGCACAAAGTTTTTAATTTTGATAAAACTCAATTTATTTAGTTTTTCTTTTGTTGCACATGCCTTTAGGTGTCATATCTAAGAATCTGCTGCCAAATTTGAGGTCATAAACATCTACCCCTGTCTTTTCTTCTGTTTTATGGTTGGTCCATTTTGAGTAAGTTTTGTGGACATGGTGTGAGGTAGGGATCCAACTTCATTCTTTTGCATGTCAATACACAGTTGTCTGGGTGCTCTATTTGACTCCTCATATTAGCCTCATTAGAGAAGCAGTGTTATCAACTCCATTTTACAGATGGAGAAACAGAGGTTTCAAGAGGTGACAAGTTGCCCAAAGCCACACCGATAACAAATGGCAGCCCTGTGACTTGATGTGGGACATATCTGAGAACTAGTGATCCCAACCATCATGGCCAGTGCCTCCAGGGCCTCGGCCACCTCCCCTCAGCCCCTCTGATTTTGGAGTGGCTATGGTGGACAGTCCATGCATGTTGCTAGCCTCCTTTCTCAGTTGTGCTGGGCTATCTCTCCACGTTGCCATCTCAAGGCTTTTTATGAAGCCTTGAGAGGCAGCTAAGTTCACACAGGGGCATAACTCTGGGAGGTAATGCTCTTCCAGGGGTTTACACTGAAGTGAATTCCAAAGCGTTCCTCAGTGGATTGATCCTGAGTGCCGGCTCGATATAGCACGCTACACCCCTGCCTGCTAGCATCACCACCAGAGAAGCCACCTGCACCAAGTCCTTGCTCAGCTCTGCTCTGGAGGAACCCAGCCAAGACACTCCTCCAAATTCTTAGCAGGGGCCTTCTTTTGCCCATCAACTCCCCTCCCTTCAGTCACTGCAAGTCCAGGCCCAGGCCCAGGCCCGCATGGCCCACACCAGGCCACAGCTCCTGCTGACCTGATACCCAACCTGGAGGCAAGGAAGGGTAGATGTTACCACTGCTCTGAGTATATCGACAAGAGAGAAAGCAAATCACCTGTGTTCATACTGATGTAGCTGAAAGCCAAACAAGAATTCTGCCTCAAGCTACTTCTTTTTCCAAGAACACGGGCCTCTGAGCCTCCCCACAGAACCACGGCTCTCCAGCAGCCAAGTCTTTCTCCACTCAGTGACCTCCCTGGGCAGACCTCACCCGGATAGACAATGTCCCTGCAGGAGGAACTGGGGAAAGGACAAGGGCCAAGGGGCCTGCATATTTGCCCCAGAGTATTACTTACTCTCATTTGTAACTTAGAGGTATAGATTAACTTTCCTAGTAGGAGGGCTTGGACATGAGACTACCCTGAACTCAGCCTCCAGAAACCAGAAGAGTCCCGACAGCCTGGAGATATGAGTGGTCTCAGCCTCAAATCACCTGCAGGCTCTGCTGGCTGCCCATGGACGCTGCCCTCCCTGTCTGCCCCTGGGCTCCCCTGCCCCCCCCCCGGCATACCAGCAGAATCCTGACCCACCTCCTGGCTTCTGGCTCCTACCTCACCACTCTTTGAAGGCTGTCATTTTCCTGCTGACTACCACCCCCTCCCTGTAAGCTGCCGGGGACAGTGTGATTATAGGTTAGGAATCAGAGAGCCATGCCCAGCTTCATGGTTTGGGGTTGTCCAGATATTTACTGTACTCATTGCCACGGGGTCAGGCTGGCCGAAGGGGTCAGGACGGGAGGGTGCCGACTTCACAAAAGCAGCCACTTCCCCAACATTTAATGGCTTCTTTAAAAACCTGTCCTGGGTCTTGTTTTTTCCTCCAGGTCTTGTTTTTTTCCACCCTCCCCAATCCCTTCTCCCCTCTGCACATATGGGAGTGGACACACAAAACTGCATCCCCTTGATTACGTGCTGTAACCCTGTAAGACGCCAGCTCTAGAGTCTCAGGGATCACCTGATAGCACGCAGGGCATATTGCTGGGGCCCAGTGAATGTGTGTTAAATGAACTGCACGTGCACCACACATGTGTAAACATGTACACACACACAGCAGTTCTCAGTCCTGGCTGCACATCAGAACCACCTGAGCAGCTTAAAAAGGTGTGAAGTTAGGTTCCCCCTCCCTACCCCCATCCTGAGAGACCCTGACTTGGTTGGCCGGGGATGGGGATTGTTTTAATAATTCCCAAGGTAATTCCAACATGTGTGCAACAGTGCTCCCAAGGGATCAGCACCACGGAACCTAGAAGACTTGTTAGAACACAGATTTCTGGGCCAAGTTTCCCACTGAGCACGTCTGCCCCAGCCCATGACTGGGCACAGCAGATGCACTAAGGTGGCCTGGCTTTCTCAGAGCATTCTCATGAGCGACTTTGGGTTCCACAAAGGCCTTGCTGAACCTTCCTGAACCACAAAGCCTGGGACACTCCCATCCAACTGTCCCTCCCTTGGGGGGTTGGTCAGGCTTACATAATCCCTCAAAAATTCTAGCCAGCTTCCCCTTAATTAACTAGGGGTGGGTCCCTGGTCTATAATCTTGCATAGGAGCAAAGGAAGAAAGTCCCACTACCCTACCAAGTGCTCCTCTCCACACCGGGAGTGACCCACTGTCTTAGGGCAACTTGCCCTGTGCTGAAGATCTGGAACAAGCAATTTATTAAGGGAGTGTTCCCAGGGAGAACTAGCAAGGCGTGAGGGGGGCCACATGGGGAGGAGGAGGAGGAAGCCAGGCAGGGCCAGCCCACCACAGCACCCTGGCCATCTGGCATGGATCCAGACCAGGGGTGCAAAGACTTGAAGCACAGCTAAGCTGAATGTGGTGGTTCAGAGTAACGCCCCACAAAGATGTCTGCATCTTAATCCATGGAACCTGTGACTAATCTCACTTCTGTGGTGAAGAGGATTTCGAAGATGGGATTAAGTTAAAGGTCTAGAGATGGAGAGGTTATCCTGGATTACCTGCACTGGCCCAGCATAATCACAAGGGTCCTCGCTAGAGGGAGAAAGACATGAGCATGAAAGCAGAGGTTGGGCGGGGGTGGTGGCTGGCCAGGGCCACGAGCCAAGGGACGAAGGCCTCTAGCACCTGGAAAAAGGGAGGAGAGTGATTCTCCCCTACAGCCTGTGGAAGGAGTGCAGCCCGGCTACAACCCAGCTCTAGCCCAGAGAAATCCACTTCAGACTTCCGGCCTCCAGAGCTGTACCATAAATTTATATTGCTTAAGCCCCCAAGTTGGTGATGGATTACAACAGCAACAGGAACAAACACACTGAGCATTGGAGGGACACCTTGATCGTCTTGGAGCAGGAGAGAGTGAGAGGCTGTCCCCACTCACCTCTCTACCCCCCTAGAGGCTATCCGAAGGCAGTGTCTCCTCGCCTCCAGGTTTCTGATGAGGGATGGGGTTTCCTGCCCTGCCCTCCTAAAGCTGCCACCTAAAATTGGTTCCTCAGCAACAGGGTAATCCCAAATCACCTCGTGGTCATCTGGTCTCCTTTGTGTTGGTATCATCCTTTTTTGGTGTGTGAGACAAGGATCTGGGAAGCTGGCACCTTTGGCTTATGCTTTCTTTCACCGTCTATGTGAATAATTAACTGTCTGAATCTAAAAGTGGTTTGTCTGTGTTCATTAGTCCGATCAGTCAGGACCTGATGTTGGCCAGAGCTGAATGGGCATAAGCTTGACAAAGTCCCAGCCTCGGGCTGAGCCCACAAGGAGCTGGGGCAGGAATTACACCTGGAAGCAAAGGAGCTGGGTTCTGTTCTCGGCCAACAGTCACTGTCTACAGGCTGCCCCACAGATAGACTTAGACATCCAAGCACTTCAGGCTCTTGATGTGAGCAAAAAGCCCTGTGCCAAAGGCAGGCCCCCAAAGGCCCCAGATGTGACCCACTAGCAGCAAAGCATGCGGAAGTTGGAAAAGGGATCCCACCGGAGCAGGGAGGGAAAGAAGAGAAGAGAGTATCTAGAGTTTGCTATACCCACCCAGAATCGTGTAGGACTCATTGGGTGATGGGTGTTGAGCCCACAGACTGAACACAGATACAACAGGCCATCCTACACAGCTGCAGGAGCATCAGCAAGCTCCCAGCTCCTGAGGCAGCCTTCAACGGGGTGAGTTTAACACTCCTGCCAACATCCAGGCGGGCAGTGGTGGTTGTCCACAGACCAGGAAAACGTGGTTGCTTTCCTTCAGGAAACAATACAAGGGCCCAAGCCTGCACTTTTCATGCCAAACTACTCATGGAAGCCAGTGGGCAGTGGGCCATGCCAGGGTTCTTGGAGCACACAGCTACAGAAGCCGGCTCGGCCTCCAACCCAGGTGCCAGGCAGGCTGACCAGAGTGGCCCATCAGTGACAACACAAAGAGCAGGCCCTGCCCCTCTTGTCTGGATACACCTTTATCTTTTCTCTTGCTAACCCCGTCTCCCCACCACCCGATTCCATTCCCTCTACCTTCCCAATGGCTTGTCTCCCTCTCTTTGGACTTAGGGATGCCAAAGGCCCACGGGCACTTGGAGTATTGCTCAGCCATACAGGACCTGACAAGATTGGAGGGAAGGAGAGAGGTTCAAATCAGATGGTGGCAAACTTTTTCTGTAGAGGAGATGATAGCAAATAGTTTAGACTTTGCAGGCCATGTGGTCTCCCTCACAACTACCCAATTTTGCCACTATAGCACAAAAGCAGACAGACAATCCACAGACTACTGGGCCTGGGTGTGTTCTAATAGAACTTCTATTACACAAGTCCGCAGTGGGCCGGGTTGGGCCTGTAGGCATAGTTTGCTGACATGTTCACAGAATCCAGTGACCTAAAGTGAGAAGGAACTTTAGAGATCATCCTGTCCAGGAATGACAAATGGGTTTCAACCCACCTGCCAACTCTGACCGCTCAGTAGTGGCTTCCTGGCTCATCGTGTTGAGAAGGATTTTGAGGCCAACATCTAGCTCGGTGCCATAACGGACTAGCACCCCATGCCATGGGTGGGGGGTGGGCAGTACAGCACCAGGGCCTCATATTGGCCACTTGATTAGCCAAAGTCCTTCATTTTCTATATGAATAGCTCGATTCCAGAGAGGTTAAGTGACTCGCCCAATGCCACACAGCTATAGTGAGGGAGCTCGTCAATTGGCTTCTTCATGTTACCGAGGCAAAATGGAAAGTTACATTTATCCTATTGTCTCATTACCACATCTAAGCCAAAGAGATCCCTGTGCCCCCTTTGTGCCAAGTTTCCAGGCCTGGGATCCCAAGAGCAAAGTGACAGAGTCCAGGACCCCATCTAGTCCTTGATTTGCGAGAATTGATGCTTTGGGGGGGCTTTCAAAACCACTATAAAAACATATTGTACTTATGATGTCTGGAAAATGAGGCTGATTCACAGGGCATGCCACCTGCCAGAACCTTATTCACGGTGGGGCATGAGGTGGCCCCAGAGATAAGCTGTGGTTTCTCTTTGTAGCCAGAAATGCTTCAGAAGCACCATGGCCCACTATCTCATGAACTCTGTAGGGCTAAAACCAATCTTGAGCCCACATCAATATTCTGAAGCATAAAGCTCCACTATTTCTCACCCGTGTGTCTATTTCCTAAGTTTTGAAATGCTTATCACTATCAGATAATAACTGCCAGGGTCTTTATTAATGCCAATTAATAAGCAACTGTAATAACAAACTTTCAAAACAGGATGCAGGTCAGACTTGTGGAAGAAACTTTTAAAACCCTGAATTCTGTAAACTAGGTCATTCTATTTTAAAAATCAGATTGCCTGCTATTAGAGCATCTCTAGTATCAGAGCTCTGAAATTGTTTGAACCTCAGTGTCCTTGGCTAGCAAATGGAGTAATCCTAACCTCATGGGGCCACTGCAACGGTCAAAGGAACAGATTACAGCAGAACCCACTCTGGAAGTCACTCATAGCCTCAGTGGACAGTTCTGGGCCAGGCCAAGGGATTCCTCCCTTGAGAATCTGTGTCCCTCTGCCTGAGAGTGTCCTTTACCGCCCCGCCCACACACACACACACACACACAAAGCAAGTCTGGCCTGAAGAGCTAAAGAGAGACTGCTCCCAGGAGCAGTGATCAAGCAACGATGCCAAGTGGTGTAAAGAACTCCTGCATCCTCATCCCCCTGTGCACAATTCTGAGGGATTGTTTGCAGTGATAAAACTACAATCTCTCAAAAGATCCCCAAGGGCACTTGAATCCTATTTCCTCCTCTCATTAAGACACCCATTATTGGTTTTCTTCTCTTCCTTGTCTTACTTACTCACTCACTCCCAGTGCATCTAGGGTCATTTCTCAAATAAACTACCCATACCCAAGTCCTGGTCTCAGGGGCAGCCCAAACGGAGATACATTTCTACTCAGGCTGGCATGAGAATATATGTGCTTCCCACCTCCCAACACCAGGGAAGCGTATGAGAAGGTTGCAACCTGCGGGCTCCACCGGAGCTATCACAAGGAGGAGTAAGAAGCTGAAGTGGCCAGTAGCAGCCATAACATTTGTCTGTCCAGCATGCTGTCCTACTTCCCTTCTGCTGGATTCTCTGGGGAGCTCCCATTTAGGACCTAGTCCTGGTGGGGCTGACAATCGCAACACCCAACCCCAACCTCACACCGCCACAGTGGGCATGTGACCCAGGCTAGCCAATCAAAATATTCCATCCTCTGGGACACTGTGATTGGCTCAGGCAAGTCTAATCAAGTCCTCCCTGAGGCTGATGTGGGATCCTGGGAGAGACTGTAGAGGAGGCTTCTAAACAGAGATTTTAAACTGGAAGGGTGTGTCTGGGATTGGGAATGCCTGGGATTTCTGCCCTGTGAATAGGGCTTGTGTGCAGGCAAGAGAGTCTGGGAAATGCCACTTGCAGGATTCCAGCCCCTTTGACATGGAAGAGTGCGGAGGACAGGAATTGAGCAAGAGAAAATGAGTGGTTCACAGAGCAAGTAGAAGGTGTAGAGAGAATGTGTGGATAGATGTTAGGAAAGCCTATCTAATGGCCAGAACTGGACAACTGAGAGAAGAGAGAGGGAGAGAGAGAACACAACCTTCCTCTTCTGTGCGGCTTCAGCAGAAGTAGAATGGGGATTCCAGTGTCTCACATGTCATCGGACAAAATGTCTGACAAGGTTCCTTAAAGGCGCAGGAGTCTCCGATTCCAATTATGTATTGTCCACATTCACGATGCCATGTCTTCTCCTGCATGGTCTTACGCGTTTCGCAAGGGTGTTGATTATGTGGACCTTGACATTAGACATTGATCTCCCTGGGAGCTGGGCTCACAGCAAACTTCTCATTCTATTGCCTCCCAGCCTCTGTGTGCCGCCTTCATCAATGTTAGCTCTAGGCGTGTGGGCTTCTCTGTTTGGGGGGTTTATTTAAAACTCCTCTCCCCTCTATTTTTAAATTTAATTTTGTTTTATTGTGTTATGTTAGTCACCATCCTCTCCGCTCTTGAAATGTGCCCAGGGTCTTAAAGGAAAGATCCTTTTCAGAAAATGGACAGGCACCAAAATAAATTATCCAGAAAAATAAAACCTCTTTCTCTAGCACAAAAGAAATTTAAGAGCTCATTAGCCTTAGGAATAGAGTATTTTCGAAGGCCTGCAGCCAGTAGGCAGAACCATGAATATTCATGAGCATACTTCCTGCCTCTCGATCCTGAAATGAAGGTGTTGGAAACCATCTTTTTAGGTACTGCCATTGGGGGAAAGGTATATTAACTATTAGTAGGTTTATTGACCCAAATGCTCTAAAAGTGGGATTTCTAACATTTTCATTATAGCTTGCACCATGTTCTGCCACAAGTTAATTCCTGGCGAAGACAATGGAAAAAAACTGGCCAACCTACCAATTTCAGATCAAAAGTCTGGGATCAATGAGACTCCTGGCTAGTTTTATAAACTCTACTGGCCCCATCCCCACTTGGCTTTCCACCTTGGCTTCCATGTTTTTCCTATATCCCCCCACCATATGGACAACTACACGCAGAAAGTCCCATGGGAACCAAACCAAGGGCGGCGTGGGGTGGGGGGTGGGGGTGCGGAGCAGAGCTTCCCAAAGTCTGATGAGGACCCTCCCAGGCCTCATGGACCAAGCCTTGGGCTCTTTCTCTCCCCAGGTGTTTTGTGGTCTGCTGTTTTTTTCCCCCAGGATTGGATTAAGCCAATGGTTTTCAACCTTACTGTGCATTAGAATCATCTCCAGACCTTTTAAATATGGTCACACCCACACTGCAGATTACCAATCACCGCAGTCCCCAAGGTGCACTCAGGACTCAGTGTTTTACCATGCAGGTGAAATCACCTGAGCGATTTTAACATACAGTCAAGGGGACTGTGGTGGCCGCTCTCTGAGATCATTGATGGTGCCATCAATCCTCATGCTTCCTAACATAAATGCAGTTCCTCCATAGAGAGGGGGAGCCTGTTCTTCCACCCCCTGAACCTGGGAAGAAATGACGCATGCCACTTCCAAGTCTAGCTTATAAGAAAAGTGGCAGCCTCTGCTTTCTTCCTCATGAAACATTTGTTTTTGGGATGTTCCTACTAGGAGCCCAGCTGCCATGCCAGGAGAAGCCCAAGCCACACTGAGAGACCCAGAGAAGGTGGGGTCAAGTCGACAGCCCAGCTAGAACAGCTGAGAAGCACTGGATCAAGGGGTGCCATCCAGAGGTAGACACTCTCCTGAGGTACCTACTGTCCCCAGGGCATGGGGATACCAGGTGCATCCACAGGGCCTGGCTCTGTCCACTCTGAGTCCTGCCTCACCCCCACCCCCAGCTATGCCTGTTAGAAGCATGACACCCTGGGGGGCAGGGCAGCAATGGGAGCAAAGGGGAATCCCTTCTGTCTAGGGAGAAGAAGCTACGATCATGTGTTCCCTTCTAATGGAAAGGGGTGTTTGTTCTCTTTTCAATGTTTCTATATTATTAATTTTTGTATAGTGTGTTATAATTCATAGACTTCCTGGTCCCACCTGGATGCTGGAAGGCAAATATGGTCAACAGTTCATTTTGGAGAAGAGGGACCAGAAAGCTCAGAGAGGTTATGTGATTTGCCCAGATGCCACAGTCGGTAAGAATTGGAATTGGAATCAATTCTGATCAAGTCCAAACCAGGAGGTTTTTGGGGTTTTTTTTTCTGCTATACCCCACTGCCTCTCCATTTTGGGGAAAAAGAAGATTGAAGGGTGTGGGAGAAAATGCTGTATGCTACTTAATAGCTACTCTCACTCTCTGACTTGATAACACAACCCTGACTTTACCCAGAGAAGGGATATATTCAGCTAAACCTACATTTCCCAGTCTCTCTTGTAGTGAGGTGTGGGCATGTGACTAAGTGGGATGTAAGCCTTAGTGTTGGTGGGGCTTCCAGGAAATCTGCTTTAAAGGCACCTGTATCAATTGAGAGAAATACCCCTTTTGTCTTTCCTCCTTCTTCCAGACCGCAGTTCATACAATGGCTGGAGCTCCAGTAGCCATATTGCACCATGAGGACACTCTGAGGGTAGAAACTACTTACTGCAAGCAATGGAGCAGAAAGATGTAACAAGTGTGGGTTTTGCCCTGAATTGCCTACCTCTAAAGTTCTTAATAAGGCAAAGAATAAATGCCTGGGGATTTAAGTCACTATTTTTCTGTTATAGCCAACAACAATTTTAAGTTCATTAAGTTTACATAATTGACTATCCTAAAATTCTAACTGAAGGTACAATTTGATGGTGCAACTACCCATTAGAACACCAAAAGCCTATTTTCCATGCTAGGGGGCAGTGGCTTTAAACTAAGGCTGTGAATCTAGCAGGCATGTGTACCCCACAGGAGGGAATGGTGAATTTTCCATAAATCAGATGTGCAATGTTGGGTGGATAAAGACTTTTGTAGACACCAGTCATACCCATTTCTGGTTACCACACGTCTATTCCCTAACATCCTTTTAAGGACTTGAGAAATACATCATAAGAGTGACCTTTGTTGGTCTAGGGAGAGCAGGAGACTCAACTACATTTTCCAGGGAAGATCAGGCCCAGCCCTTGGTCCCCAGGGGCTTTATCTCCTGTCTCCTCTGGTGATCTTCAGTTTACTTCAGCACTTGATGTGATGCTAGTGAAGAATTTAAAGATGTTGGCATGATCTGCATTCCTGTGATTTTTCCATATAAGAACCTGTCCAAGATGATTACTTCCCTTTGGCTTAGGCTCCGGAATGAAGTCAAATGGAGCATCCTGAACCCAACCAGAAGCCTGGCCCAGCCAAGCCCAGCCAAGCCCACTCAAGATCAGCCAACTACAGCAGACCTACTACCTCGTGAGTATGAGATAAAGAGTCGATTATGGGATTGTTTGTTATGTAACATCATCACAAAAGTAACTGACTGCTATACCACCCATTCAGATAGCCAGGCTAGAAACTTGAACGTCATGCTTCACTCTTGCCTCTTCTTCATGCCTCACATCCAAACCCCAAGCCCCAAATATTTTGTCTATGCATGCCATTCCTTCTCCTGGGGACACTCTCCATCTTGAATCCAACTCGGCTCCAGCTTCTGCTGTGTGGAGCTGGTGACATCCCCTCAGGCACTGTCCCCATCCCCCACAGCCAGGCTCAGTGTCTTGCTGGGCACTACCCTACCGGGGCCCTGGTCCTGACCCCAGGGTGTCCTCTGTCAGAATTGCCTGTGTCTTGTCCAGCTCTCCCATAAACTGTGAGCTCCCTGAGGGCAGGGCCTAAATACATTTTCCCAGAGTAAACTCTATATACGTGTCTGGCCCATGGGACCTGAGCCACTGGTAGCAGAGGAGCTGGTCCCACGGCATCTCATGCTGGAGGAGGGGCCTGCTCTCTGAAGTGGGCGACCCAGCTCTGCCAGAAGCAGTGGTCTGACTAGAAAATTCAAGGTGTAGGGGAAGGAATGCCAGGGAGTGAGAAAAAACAGAGGTAGGGGGTGGGGGGGAAGGAAGGAAGGAAGGAAGGGAGGGAGGGAGGGAGGG
>NW_027397091.1:14881752-14948741 GCF_003265705.2 Callorhinus ursinus
GGAAGGAAGGAAGGAAGGGAGGGAGGGAGGGAGGGAGGAAGGAAGGGAGGAAGGAAGGGAGGAAGGAAGGGAGGGAGGGAGGGAGGGAGGGAGGGAGGAGGGAGGAAGGAAGGGAGGAAGGGAGGAAGGGAGGGAGGAAGAAAGAGAGGAAGGAAGGGAGGAAGGGAGGGAGGGAGGGAGGAAGGAAGGGAGGAAGGGAGGGAGGAAGGGAGGGAGGAAGGGAGGGAGGGAGGGAGGGAGGGAGGAAGGGAGGAGAGAGGAGGTGGGGCAAGGAGGAAAATAGGGAGAAGGCAGAGCTGAGGCGAACAGGCCGGGAGGTGAGGGGCAATGGGAAAGGGGTCCAAAACACAAAGATGGGGGTCATGAGGAAGTTCAGGCAGAGAGAAGAGACCAGGCAGAGGAGAGGCCTGCTTCGTGGTCAGTCTCCCTTCCAGCTCTCGACTCCCTGGTAGAACTGGCTCAGACCATGTGTGCACTTGGCTCGGGACTCCAGGTCTGGTGCCAAAAACATAAACTGGAGGGTGGGAGAGGCGTGGGGCCCAGCTGAGGTGAGCAGGGCTGCCCAGTGCTCAGGACGCAGGGCCACGATGCTCCGCTAGGCCACCCTGAGGCAGGCCAAGAATTCTGGACACCCAAGGCCCAGGGGATGCTTGGGGGGCCCAGACTAGCATGACATCAGGGAAGCCTGTGGGCAGGAGGAGGAGGAGACAGGGGGAAGGCTGAACTGTGGCAGGAGGGAGGATCCCGGCTGTGTGCCTGGGAAAGGCTGGGCCCGCCAGGAATGTGACTGCAGACACAGCAGCTCCAGACACAAGAGGTTTTATCCCAGAGGAGGCTCTGAGCAGAGAAGCAAGACCTGTCTGGGGACTCGGCCTGTGGGCCCCGAGAAGCCTATCTCCTGGCCGGTGCTTCCAGAGCCATTGATCATCAGAACCATCTGGGGGCATCGGGTGGGGGTAGTGTTTCAAAAAATACAGTCCCAGGCCCCATCCTGGAGACTGATTCCATAGGGCTGGCGGAAGGCCTGGCGAGCTGTATTGAAGTTCCCTAGGGATCCTTAGAGGCAACAAACATAGAAAAGTCATCAAACCTGTCCTCGGTAAAGTGCCAGACCCTGAATAGTACTAAACTTCGTGGGCCAACCAGTATCCTTTGTAACGACTCACTTCCGTGGCATGGTTTCACAAAAGTAGCCACAGATGGGGCGCCTGGGTAGCTCAGGTAGTTGGGTGTCTGACTCTTGATTTCAGCTCAGGTCATGATCTCAGGGTCATGGAATCGAGCCCCACTCCGAGCTCAGCTGGGAGTCTGCTGGAGATTCTCTCTCTCTCCCTCTGCCCCTCCCCCTGCGTGTGCTCTCTCTCTCTCTCTCTCTCAAATAAATAAATAAATCTTAAAAAAAAAGGCAGCCATAGATGATGCCTAAATGAATGAAAACAGGGATGTTTCAGTAAAACTTTATTTATGGACCCTGAAATGTGCATTTCATAGAATCTTTACATGTCATGAAATATTATTCTCCTTCTGATGCCCCTCTTCCCCAGCCTTTTTTTTTTTAAGATTTATTTATTTATTTGACAGAGATACAGTGAGAGAGGGAATACAAGCAGAGGGAGTGGGAGAGGAAGAAGCAGGCTTCCCACCGAGCAGGGAACCCGATGCGGGGCTCGATCCCAGGACCCTGGGATCATGACCTGAGCCGAAGGCAGACGCTTAACGACTGAGCCACCCAGGCGCCCCATCCCCAGCCTTTTAAGACATAAAAACCACCCTTAGCTCAAACCAAGGGGTGGGCAGGACTTGGCCCAAAGGCTGTAGCTTGCAGACTCCTGCTCTAGACCAGTGCTACTATGGAGAAATAAGTGTACCCTGAAACAAATAATACATTATACGTTAATTTAAAAAAATGAAAATTGTGTGACCAACAAAAATAAATAAATAAATAAATAATAAAAATAAATGTTTGGTAGAGTTCACCGAAAAAAAAAAAAAAAGAAAGAAGTGTAGAAGTGCAAAGTAAGTGTTTAGAAACTCTCAGGGCACTTGGTCAGTGCTGCGGCATCCAGGCAACAGGCAGTTGAGTTGGCACAGCCAAGGTGGGACGACGGGACATTGCCTGGGCAGGTAACACGTGCTGCATCCCGGTCGTGCATGGAACGACCAGGTGTGGTCAGTGATGGGGAGGAAAGTTTCAAGACGGGTCCTTCATCCCAGAAGTTTTGAAAAAGCAGTGATCTGAATTATTCCTCTGACCCCCAAGGAGGATCCGAATCCTCCCACCATAACCCATGATCCCCCTACAGTCATAACTACAGCAAGCAAAACCAACGATGCATGGAAAAAATAAACTCAAATATAACAAATGTTTAGTGAAGACCCCCTTTGAGTAGGATGATGATGCATATTCTTTTTGTTTGTTCTCCTAGTTTTCTCTAAGGAAACGTGTGAATTTTATAATGGAGGGTCCTTTTAAAAACTTTTTTTTTTTAAATAAGCAGCTTTAAAAAGATTCTCAGGAGAATAATTTCTCTGTTGGACAACCCTTCCCAGTGTCTCTTAACCCTTCAGTCAGGAAGTTGGTTTTTTTAATATTTAATCCACTTCTAGAGAATCAGGGAAGAGAAAGAAATGTCCAAAATATTGTCATTTTTTGTTATTTTTAACATGAGGCTCATGGCGGGTTGGGGTGGGAAGGAGATGGGACAGGGCGGGTCAAGGCTGGAAATGCTGCCATGAGCCACGAGTCCACCACCACGAGCCCTGAGGGAGCAGAGTGCTGCTGCACTGGCAGTCTCAGCTCTGGAACCTTCACTGGATTCTCCCCAGCGAGCGTCCTGGTCACTCAGGAGCTCTGAGGAAGAGTGTGGGAGAAAGTTCAAGGCAACACCACCTCTTTCTAGGGAAAAAAAAAAAAGACAAAAACAAAACACCGCTCCGAGTGCCTGGGGATCATGGGCTTCCGGTGGACCTGGGTTCAAATCCTGACTCAGCCACTTTTTTGCTGTGGAGCTCAGGCACATATTTTGCTGAGCTTCATTCCCTAACCCCCATCCAGGACAATGGGGATAAATGCAAACCCCACCACCACCACCCTGCCCTGGGCATGGCGTCATGAAGAGCAAGCACATGATGAAAGTTTCTGACACAGGCAGGCTCAGGATGCTAGTTCTTCCTGCCTGCTCTGACCACCCTGGTCACGGTCACGATCACAGGCAAAGGGCCGGACATGAATGCGACATATCGATAGCCTTTTCAACACCTAAAGAAGACATGAGTTGAGGAGAAGCCATCAGATGTTTTCTTTCTGGGCTCCAGCCCTGCAACCTGAGTGTATACCTTTGCACCTACCTATTCTCCAGCCTCAGCCCCAGGCCAGGGCCGGCCCCAAAGACTGCCCAGGTTCAGGATTTCCTTTGCTCTAGATCTTCACAGTCCTATCTGGTAGCCACATGTGGCTACGTGTAGCTATTTAAATTAATGAGGTTTAAATGAAATTTAAAATTCAGTTCATCAGTTGCACTAACCACATATCAAGTGCTCAGTAGGCACATGTGGCTGTTATAGTGGACAGTGCAGGCTCAGAACCTTGCCATTACCCCAGAAGGTTCTATCAGACAGCACTGTTCTAGAGGCTCCGTGGGACTCCAGAGGACAGCCCTGGACAGTGAGGAATTCTGGTGGCCATTTATAAAAGCATCCTCTCATTTCTGCAATAACACCCTTCCTCCTTAAAAACAAAAATCTACAAAAATACCATCTAGATCTAGTATCTGGCATATATGGGGGAATGTACCTATGAGAAAGCTGGGCTCTGCAGGCATCAGACCCTGAAGCTGAAAGAGGCTTCTGCTCACTGGTTATCTGCTCTTAAAAAAAATAGCCAATAAAGAGGTGGTACTTCTTATTTTTTAAAACAGGACTATTTTAAGGAAGTCTGTCTTCAAAACAGCTTGATGCTATTCACAGGATGGAAAGAGAAAGGATGGCCTTCAGCAGTGAGGACCTCTGGAGCCCCAGGACAACTTTGGGGGTTCAAGACAGACTCAGGACTCCCCAGATCCTCCCTGGGGCTCCACATTCTCTCGGCTCTGGCCCCAGGTTCTCTGCAGTCCCAGGGACACGCCATGGCTCACCTGGCTGGCAGGATGACCTGTCTTGGCAGGATGGATCCAGCGCTGCTTCCCTAGCCTTCTCTAGAGGATCTTTGGGAATCTCGACTTCTACGTGGCCCTGGCTTCCTCCCTCATGAAACAGTTTAAACAACCGATCCTGACCTCAGATAGGTTTTGTCCCTCCCTCGGGGATGTGCACATGTTGCTGGCATCCTCAGGCCTTGCCACAGCTCAGACCTCCAGCTAGCCCCAGCTGCAAGCAGAACCCAATTCACACACGCAGGCAGAACCATCCAGAAGTGCACCAGCAGCGTTCAACAGTGTACGATGGTACAGATATCCCCCTTCCCTGTCCCTTAGGGAGACACCCCAAGGCCCTGTCCCAGAGGCCCCAGCATGCCCAGTGAAACCCACCCCATTGTTCCTCCTTCCCCTCCTGCGTCCTTCTCCATATCCCCACCAGTATTTCCCAGGATCACCTCCCAAATAAACTATGTACCCTCAAAATGCCTGTTTCAGGGTCTGCTCCTAGGGGAAGCCAACCTAAAATAAAGACTAAATAAATCCCCAAGTTGTTCAAAAGCAGGACAAGAAAGTTCTAGAATCAAGTGAGAAATGTGTGCTTGAGATGGGGAAGGGACATCTTTCAAAATCCCCAGAGGAATCTGAGCAATTTCTCAGTGAAGGGGCCCATCTGCTTCTCTGTGGGGTCTGGAGCCAATCATCCAGGGGTTCCCATGGCTTAAGGGGATCCCTGAGATTCAAATATATACTTCTGGGCACTCAGACCAAAAAACAGGTGCCATGGAACCTGCCCATGCTTCATCCGAATAACAATCTGGGGGTTGAAGGGAGTGAGAAAGGGGCACATCATTTAAACCCTCTGGAAGATCATTTTCAACACCCTCATCCACGATGGGCCCAGATCCCTGGCAGAGCCCCAGCCCACCGGAGTCTTGGTCTCATCTGTCACTCAAGACCTCAGTGACACCCAGAGCTCACTGGAAACCAGAAGGGGTGGGTGCCAGATGAAAACCGTGTGGGCCTGGTGGTGCAGTGGTGTCGCAGGAAGGGAGAAAGGCCATGTCCTGCCTCTCGTCCCCATGCAGGAAGGGCCAGCAGGCATCCTTGCCACAGAGAGACGTCCCTTGCTGCCTTCTCACCCTGCCCGGCAGGATGACACCCTCCCCGGCCTCAGTCAGAGCCCCCACCTCCCCATTGCTTGCACCCCACAGCACACCAGGCTGGTGACTCGAAAAAAGGCCACCACCAGCGCCCAGCACATCCACAGCGCCAAGAGCAACCATTCTCTGAAAGAAAAGTAAGAACCTAAAAATGTCCTTGTTGGCATTTATATCCGATCCATCCTTGAATCAGCAAACCAGGGGTTTCCTCTTGCAGCAGAACCAAACAGATTCCTGGTGGACGTTTCCAGATGGCCTACACTGCTCATTCCAGTGGGACCTGCAAGAGACAGCCGGAGTAATGGCCTGGCAGCTCACTGCCTGGCTGACTGTGCTGTCTTGGTTTTTCACATGTAATTTCAAACTAATTTTAGTCTTAGAAAATTTGCAAAAGTAATACAGAGGGGTCCTCTTACATTTGTCATCCCACTTCCCCTCACGTTAACGTCTTATATAATCACAGCACAATTTTCAAGAACAGAAAATTAGCATCGGTGAATTTAACATTCATTAACTATTTCACCTATTTTGCCCACACTGTCCTTTTTCTGTTGCAGAATTTTATCCTTGATCCCACACTGCATTTAGTGGGTATTTCTTCTTAGTCTCTTCCGTTCTGCGATGGTTCCTTAGTCTTTCCTTGTCTCCTGATCTGGACAGGTTTGAAGAGTACGGTCAGTGATTTTGTAGAAAGTCCTTCAATCTGGGTTTGTTCCATGTTTTCTCCTATCGGAGTGAAGTTTGCATTTTTGGCAAGAATTCCATTAAAATTATGTTGTGTCCCTTGCATATTAAAGGGTTCGTGATGTCAATATGTCTTATTACTGGTGATGTTAACCTTGATCACTTGGCTAACTTGGTGTCTTCCAGGTTTCTCTGCTATAAGTGGAATTCTAGAATATATACTCTTGGGTGTCTGGTTTTATTCCCCCTCTCTATCAAGTTTTTGGGATTCATCTGTATTATTGCATGTATTATTTGTTCTCTTTCATTGCTATCGAGTGTTCCATTGTATGAATATACCACCACATCTCTCTACCTCTAGGAGAGGTGGGAAATATCAGGTGTCTCCTTTTTTATTGCCTGCAGCAGTATTTGTGCTGGGAGCAGTGAGTATAACACACAACCTGTGTTGAGTTGTACAGCATGCAACCTGTGCAACTGGACATGGCAATCTATGATCCAAGGAATCGCAATTCAGCATGTCAGATTTCTTTACTCCAAGGTAGTCTATTGTAATCTCATTTAGGAAACTCAGGGTGAAATCCATACTGTAGCATGGCAGTATGGTTCGTGGGTATGCCCATAAGCTTTGAAATCTTACTCCAAGTTCAAATCTTGTTCTTGCCACTCATGGGCTAGGTAACCTGGAGCAAGTTACTTCCTTACTATGACTATTCCATCAGTAAAATGGTGTGATGATGGTAGTACCTGTCCCGTAAGGCTATGCCAAAAATTAAATGTGATTTGATTACAAGAAAGCCTTTAGCATGGTGTCTGACATATAATAAGCACATATATTGTTATATTGTTATTATTAAACAAATATTGTTATTACTGAAACATCATTGTTGATTTTTATTATTCACTCATTATTTTTAATATTACAACACTGCTCATTTGCTTTGCAGCCTCCATCTTTGAGGGCAGGGTTTGAGTGAGAATGTATCCCCAGGAGCTTCCAGCAAACAGAATTCTTATGCCTCTTTGTCCCTGAAAGGTCCTGGAGTCATCAACATATAACAATACTCACAGGATGGGTGTGAGAGAATTATTTTAAGGAGTTGGCTCACATGATTGTAGAGGCTGACAAGACCCAAATCTGCAGGATAGGCCAGCAGGCTGGAGACTCAGGGAAGAGTGGATGTTGTAGCTGGAATCCAAAGGTAGACTGAAGTGCAGAATTCCCTTTTCCTCAGGGGAGACAGTATTTTTCTCTTAAGGCCTTCAACTGATTGGATGAGGCCCACCCATAGAGTAGAGGGCAGTTTGTTTTACCCAAAGTCTACGGATTTATTTTTTTAAAGATTTATTTATTCATTTGAGAGAGAGAGAGAGAGAATGAGCAGGGGGAGAGGCAGAGGGAGAAGCAGACCCCTCGCTGAGCAGGGAGCCTGATGTAGGACTCGATCCCAGGACCCCGGGGTCATGACCTGAGCCAAAGGCAGACGCTTAACCAACTGAGCCACCCAGGCGCCCCAAACTCTACCAATTTAAATGTTAATGTCATCTTAAAAATAACAGCAACATCTAGACTAGTGTTGGACCAAATATCTAGGTTGCATGGCCTTACCAAGTTGATACATAAAATTAACCACCATAGTAGGCTATAGTTTGAGGCCGCTGTTGACATATAGGTTTCAAGAAGTCAAAATCCCCACAACAGCCAGTGCAGTGACATAAGTGAGGGACTTAACAGGTGGGACTTACCTCCTGATCTTGAGGAGTGGTGGGGACTGTGGCTAACTGGCAAGCCCATGTCTCACTGAAACAGGTGGCCCATGCTTGGCCCCAATCCACTGTCACACAGGAACACGGTATAGCAGGAATGCAGAGACACACCAATTTTTTCAAGAAATATTGAAATGTGGATTTCTATGTGAAATGTTCTATTCCTTTAATGCTGGCAACTAATTAGATTGTTAAAAATATATGCAGACCAAACAAATCCAAGAATAACAGATGCCCCCTGGCAACCCATTCGAAATCTTTGACTCACGGGATCTTTCTGAATCTGTCAGCTCCCTTGTTTTCGTTATTCATGAAGCTTCTAATAATAAAATTTGTAGCTTTGTAGAGGAGGCAGTAAGTTCTTTCAAAGCAGGATTGTCTCTGAAAATCCAGAGCGCTGCTTCTCTTGCATTAGCATGGATCCAGAATCACCTGGGGGGCTTATGAAACTACAGAAGCTGAGCCCACCTCTAGTTTCTGACCCAGGCAATGTGGGATGCAACCTCGGAATTTGCATTTCTAACAAGTTCCCGGGTGATGCTGATGCTGCTGGTCCATTTGAGAACTGTTGGTCTGGAGGGAAAAAGCCAACATGGGTGTGTGGAAAGTGGGTTGGCATGGCCACAAGGCAGGTAGATTCTGCAGTGGGTGGTCATCTGAGTCCCCGGGTCACACTGGTCCTGGGCAATTGCTGTGGGGTCATCCCCATTGTTGGTCCTGTCTGCCTCCCCTCCTGGGACCCTGTTCCTCACAACTCTGTAAAGAAGCATGAATGATGAATGGCGGTCTGCGTGGTGAAGACATGTCCTATAAGAAGCTGCACCCATGAACCTGCCTTCTCAGGGGCCTGGGAATGAGACTTCTTCTTCATCTCTGACGGTTGCACAACAATGTGAATGTGCTTGAAGCTGCTTAAAAACTCGTAAGGGGTGCCTGCTTGGTGCAGTTGGTGGAGCATGTGACTCTTGATCTCGGGGTCGTGAGTTCAAGCCCCACATTGGGCATGGAGTTTACTTTTAAAAAAATGGATAAAAAGGTTTGGTTTATAGAAACCCTCTGTCGTGGGCTGAATGGTGGTCTCCAGAAAGATGTTCATATCCTAATCTCTGGAATCTGTGGAGATGACGTTATTTGGAAAAGAAGGTCTTTGCAGCTGTAATTAAGTTAAGGATATCAGGATGAGATCATCCTGGATTTTCCAGGTGGGCCCTAAATCCAGTGACGAGTGTCCTCACGAGAGCCACACAGAGGAGAGGCGCAGAAATGAGATGAGACCAGAGGAACACAAGGCAGAGAACAGACGGATGCAGCCCAAGACCAAGGAACACCTGAAGCCACCAGAAGCTGGAAGAGGCCTGGAAGAATTCTCCCCTGGAGCCTTCAGAGAGGGCACAGCCTTGCCAACACCTTGATTTTGAACTCCTGGCCTCCAGAACTGTGAGAAAATGAATTTCCCTTGTAATCCACCCAGTTTGCGGTACTTTGTTACAGCATCCCTGGGTAACAAACACACCCTCCAGAAATGTCAGCCGGAAAACAGAAGGACAAGGCAGGTGACTTGAAGGTGACCGTACTATAGGAAAAGTTTGACCTATGTCTGTACTTGTCAAACCCAAGCCAGTGCCCCCAACATCAGTGACGCAGTCACCCCTCACCCCAGCTATGGTAAGTCCTCACCCCAGCATCCTCCAAGTCACTCTACTCGACTTTCCTGTGGCTCACGGAAAACAAGCCAGGAGCATGAGGCCTACCTCTGAGAAGCTGCCACGCGGCCTCCCAGACCCTCAGGAGGACCAGGCGGGAATTCCCGGAGCCAGTTTCCCTGGGTGGGCTCTGTAACCCCCATAGGAAAAGGAGCAGCAAACTGCACAGAATTCCTGCACAGCCGCAGTGGGGATAAGGTCTAGCTCTGTCGGTCCGTCCAACCCAAATGGAAGCCAAGTGCTATCTGCAAGGGACACCCCAGCTTCCCTGCAGGGAGCCGGGCTTGCCCCGGGGTGGCTTTTCCCCAGATGCCTGGCCCTGCCTTTGCTGGTTTGCGTCAAACAGAGGCTTCTCTCCAAGGCTGAGAAACAGAAAGGAGATTCTCCCCAGCTGCTCTTTGAGGCTGCCAACAGCCAGTTTCCCCCACCCTCCAATCTAGGCTCTGCCCTCCCTGGCGCACAGATTAGGGTCTCTATAGCTCAGCTGATGTGGAATTGGTGTTCTCCGTGTTTATTCAGGCCTCGCTACCACCCCCCCAAATTAGGAGGGGCCCCAGCCCCCATGTCAGATTGAGTCACCGTGACCAGATAATCAGGAAGAACAAACTCAAAACCTCTTGAGAATGTCCCCCGCTCCCTGCTCTCCGGGGAGGAGGCTGAGTCAGCAAACATGTGTGCAAGCAGCAGGCTCCTCCCCAAACCACCCTGGAAGAGAAGATGCTCTGGCAACTCCACTCCGTGGATTCCTTCTCTCCCAGACACGGTTTACCTCATGCGCGCAGAATTTCCTATTAAGATGGGGGGGACACAAAACCCGATCTCGAGTCCATCTCGGGGGAACATCGTCTCTGGCCAGAGAGAGGCAACAGTCTGTGAGGAGTGCAAGGCTCACGGCCACATGGCTCCCCCAGAGGCCTGGGAAACGTGGCAGCTCCTAATTCACACCCCCTCCCCGAAAAACTGTTTTTGAAATGAATTTCCCACCTCCAGAGCTTCTGTCTCTCTTTGCTTCTTTCTTTAAATCCATAACCAAGTATCTTTTGAATTTTTCCTTTGGCCAAGAGACACATGCTTCCCTGACCCGCGCCCAGCAACGCCCGCCCTGCCGGCCTGGGCCTCAGCCTGCGCTATCTGCGGCCCCCCGGCCCTGGACAGCGAGACCCCCCCGCCAACAAAGGGTAGAGGGGGAGCCGAGGCTGGCGGTGTGGGGTGTGGTCCTTGGGTGGGACAAGGCCAGGAGGGGGCTGACAGACAGGTGGGGCTCAGCCTCAGCCTCTGGTGAAAGGTGAGGACAGAACCCTGAAGGCACTGCCTTGCCCTCTGAAAAGGTCCTGCCACCTGCCCCTCAAGCAATCGAATTCCCTAAGTCCAGCATCCTGGCAATCGGCCCAGTGCCGCGGCCACTGGCGTTTGGTCCAAGCTGGGAATGAATTTAAGAGGGCCCGGTGTTATTAGCAGCACTCCTAAAAGCACCAACATTTTGCTTCTCCTCTGAGCACGTCCCTCCCCCCACCTCCACTCTTCTGGGGCCCATAGCTCGGAGGGAGGCCACATGGCAGTCCTGGCTTCGGCCAGCCCTGGGCTCCGGCCTGGGCTCAGGCACCGTCAGCTCTGCTGCTCACACTTGCAGGCCTGAGTCCCGGGGCCAGACGAAGGCCCACATCCCATGTCTTGGAATATATAAATGCTATAAATCAAGCAAATGCTGTTCAGTAAAATAGGCTCCATGCTCCTACCTTGAATCTCTACTTCCATAAGACCTGGGAGACAGGCTCTGAAATCAGAATTCTAGAGCTCCACGGAGTTCCATGCCCGAAGGTGGCAGGGTAGGGAAAGCTGACCCAGGCCGAGATCCGGCCCCCTGCCTGGCCCCAGAGACTCCCTCCGGGACTGGGAAGGCCTCTTGCGTGCTTACATAGGCACCCCGCCCGGAGTCTAAGTCCCACCCACACTTCCACAAAGAGCTGCCCCTTGGCCACCCCAGCACCTACATGCTCTGGTGGCAGGTTGCCTTTCGGGGACAACCCAGGGGAGAGAACCCCACAAGCCCTAGGAGGAGGCCTCCTGCCATTTGGGCAGGAAATCCAGGGTCTCAGTTCCACAGGGTTTGGTCCAGAAAGGTCTCACCAGCTCTGAGTAGACTTGTCACGCAGCCCCCAGATTCCTCACCTTTGGGAAGGGGTGCAGTCAGGGAAGTGCCCGAGCAGGGCTGTCTAAAGTACAGGGCCTCCCAGTAAGCAGCATCCAGTAAGAATGCTCGGGGCCCAGTGTCCTTCACAGACCCCCTGAGGCCTCAAGTCTCTGTTGGTCACCTGTCTCCACAGGGACACAGGGAAGCCAGGACAGGCAATGCCAAGAGTGTGTTCTGACCCTGAGATGCCTGGGACTGTCAGGTCAGCGGTTCATCCCTTGGCCCTGTAGTGCTCGGTCAACCCCTGTGTCCTCCTGGATGAGGGTGTGGCACAGAGCCACTAAAAGATACATGGGCCCCTTGGGGCGCTTGGGTGGCTCAGTCAGTTAAGCATCTGCCTTCAGCTCAGCTCATGATCCCAGGGTCCTGGGATCGAGCCCCACATCAGGCTCTCTGCTCAGCAGGGAGCCTGTTTCTCCCTCTCCCTCTGCTCCTCCTCTTTGTGCTCTCTCTCTCTCAAATAAATAAATAAAATCTAAAATAAATTTTTTTTCAAATAAATTCATTAAAAAAATATACATGGGCCTTGGGCAGACACGTCACCCTCTGTAGCCTGTTGAGTGCTTTTAGATGCTTTAACCTGTTTAATCACCACACACATCCTGGTTTAGAGTCACTATGTATAGCCCCATTTTACAGGTGGAGAAGCAGAGGCCCAGAGATGCGAGGGACTTCACGGGCGATGTGCCATAGAGCAAGTGCCCATTCCTGCCCACTGCTTTTGCCTTGGAATGTCCAGCTGATGTGGGGGACACAAAGCCTGCCCTCGTCAAATAATCAGAAGGAAGTAAAGAGAAGCTCCTTCTGCACTCTCCTACTCCACCACCGCAATGACCCCGGGTGTGACGAAGCCCTTCGAGAGCCCTGTCGGGACACCTGTGTGGATGGCACAAAAGCAGCCCTTCTCATTGACCCAGATGAAATCACTTCCATTCGTATGTAACCAGAATATAACTGGGCCACCCGGAGGCCAGTCTGAACACAGAGGGGAATTCAAAGAAAACACAGCCCTCTCTCAAAGCCTTGATTTTTGCCCCCCACTAAGGTCTTCTGAAGAGGCAAACACCAGAGGAGAGGAAGGAGGGGGCGGGACCATATTCCAAACCCACTACAAACTTTCTAAAAACCCCTTTACCCTCTCTCTCCAAGTCCCACACCCCAGGCAGGTGCTCACCCAGCCTTCCTCCACTCACCATCAAGGTCTGCTTCTCCTCCCTGCTCCCAACCTACACACACTCTCCAAGAGATTTTCCTTCTCCGAGTAGCTCCAACTGAAAAATTGGAATTGAGAAATTGAAAAATTGGAATTGAAAAATTGAAAAAGCTCCAATTGAAAAATCAGTTTAGGGGCGCCTGGGTGGCTCAGTCCTTAAGCGTCTGCCTTCGGCTCAGGTCATGATCCCAGGGTCCTGGGATCGAGCCCCACATCGGGCTCCCTGCTCCGCGGGAAGCCTGCTTCTCCCCCTCCCACTCCCCCCTGCTTGTGTTCCCTCTCTCGCTGTGTCTCTGTCAAACAAATAAATAAAATCTTAAAAAAAAAAAAAAAAAAAGAAGAAAAAGAAAAATCAATTTAGATTCCCTGGTCTGTAGCAGCTTCTGGTTACCTCCCCACCCATGACCTCAATTAACACAACAAAGGGCCAGGTTAGGGAGGCCCCGCTGAGCCTGCGGGAAAGGGCTGGGAATAAAAATGGGTTTGTCCCTGTCACTTACTTTACCAGGGACTATGGAAAATACAATCCTTAGTTAGCTGCAGTGGAGGCTACCTGGATATTGTCTCAGCTCCATCAATCATTAGGGGTGAGACCTGGGTAGGTCACTTACCTTTTGGACCTTGACATAAGGGTGGAAACAGGGTAGAGCAGCTCCTCCCTGAGGGCTGACAGATGCCGTGAACTTTGAGCCTGCTAGGTCTGGAGAGGAAGAGTGACAGGCAGGCTCCTAGTCCTGAGAAAAGGCACAGCCTGAATCTCATCAGAAGGAAACGGGCAGACCCAACCTGGAGGACAAATCCTCAACCAGTCTGTGGTCCTCAAAAATGCCAGTGTCATAGCGGACAGAGACAGGAAGCTAGAGAGGTAGGGCAAGGGAATGCAGAGTGTGATCTGGTAGTAACAGAGTGTGACCAAGCTAGTAACAATAGCATGCATGGGTATGCACGTGTGTGTATGATGTATGTTACACATACAGAAAGAGAGAGAGTACAAAATGCTAGCAATTGGGAAACCTGGGTGATTTTTGGTCCTGTTTTTATAAGTTTTCTGTGAACGTATTTCGAAACAAAAAGTTTTGAGAAAAACACAGTGGGACACAAAAGCGCTGAGGTTATGAATTTTAAGCTCTCCCAAGAGGCTTGCTACTCCCCTCATTCATTCAGCAATGACTAAGCCCACACTACCTGCCAGACTACTAGGAGGTGGGATGCAGGAACAAAGGACCCAGTCCAGAAGGCGGGGCCAGGACCAGGTGTGCTCCCCCACCCCTTGGACACCGGGGCTCTCATGGTCCTGGAGGGGGCTGGGGCCTCCTGCCCATGGGCCCTTCCTGGGAGTTGCCCTTACCACGAGATTACACCCCGTCCCACACTGAACATCTGGTCGTCTGGGGATGTGATTATACGCCTGGCCCCTTGCCTGGATTCAGGATAACTCTAAAGGCTGTCCTACTTCAGGCCTCTGCCAGGGGCAGCTTGAACCCTCCCACCCTGAGACAACATCGAAGTTCAGCTTCTCCCTTTGCCCAAAGCTCTCTTCCAAAACCTCCTCACACAACCCCCGTCTCCCAGTTTGTGTCCAGGGAACCTGATCAGTAACAGAGGCCCAATAAGAAACAAATGCCACGGTCAGATTAGGATCATTCAGGTGGGCAATGAAAGGGACTATTTACCAAGGTGGGGGGGGGCACGTTGTCCCTCAAAACCTGAGGCTAGGAGCAACTGAGCCGTTATCACCCCTGTGCCTAAGTCCCAACAGGCAGGGTGGTTCCTGGAGTGGAAGAGAAGGGTTATTGGAAGAAGACCACCCTGAACGAAGCTGATCCTTCAAGGAAACACAAATAGTCCAAGATGGCCTTGCCAGAAGGGATCCATAGGAATAAACACCTTTCTTCATGCTCCTCCTCTCCCCTGACTCCTGCCGGTGCTCCCTACTGGCTGACACCCACCCAGAGCCAGCTGGATAAGCGCTGGTGATGCACATGCAGCCCCCGGATCACAAGGGGCAACAATGGTGAGGTGGGTTTGGGCAGCAGATGGAATACACCCTGTGTGGGGTCCAACACTCTACCCCTTCCAGAATCATGGAAGTTCTGAACTTCCCCGGGAAATGGAACGTATTTTGCACCTAATTTTGAGGACCTCATGGATGCTCCCCCAGGAAGGCACTGTGCCCCAGGTTAAACTATGCAGTGCTGCGAAGTGGTCATAGTAGAGCCAGGGGCTATGGGAGGGAGAACAAAGGATACAGCATGGGAAGGGTGCCCATCCCCTCGTCTTACAAAATTGGGAATCGAGAGAGTCCCAAAGCTGGAAATCAGCAACTGCTGTTCAACAGGAGCTGTTCGCAGAAGAACCAGAAATAGTAACAGAGTTGAAACGTTGGGAGGAGTAAGGTAAACCCTTACCCTAGCCATCATGGAGTGAGTAGCTGGTGTCTAAAGATGGTAACTGAGGAGTGGAAGTGTAAGTTTGTGATTTGGAGAAATCTCCACACTGGAATTCTCCAGACTGGAGAAAACCCATCAAGGGGAACTGCTAAAAGATGTTGTCTTTGGGGATGGGGACCAGGGGTGAGTAGGGGCAAGTACGATGGGTAAGGTGCAATTGCTTTCACTGTAGGCTTTTCTGATATATCTGAGTTGTTGCCAGTATGTTATGGCCATGTACTATTACTCTGATAAATATAAATATTTTTAAAAAACAACCACCTTGCTTTATCAGGATCTGCCCTTCCCTCCATGCCTACGAGGCCCCGGAAGTGGGTCAGGCCACGTGACTTGCACTAGCCTGGCCCCCTACCACCTGCAGAGCAGAAATGGCCTTGTGTCAGCCACCTATTTATGTGTCACAAAAAAAACCCAAAACTTGGTGACTCAAAAACAACAAAGATGTATTTCTCATAATTCTGTGAGTTGATCAGGTGGGTATTCTACATGGCGTGGTGTCAGCTGGGACTTGGGAATGGCTGAAGGGACAGACTGCCTCCCTTATGTGGCTCGGCGGGACTGGCGGCGAGCAGCTCCATCACTCTCCGCATGGGTCTCTCCACTTGGCTCCTTGAGCTTCCCCACGGAAGGTCGGTTAGGCTCCAAGAAGCAGTGACTCAAGAGACAAGGGCAGAAGCTGCACATCTCTGCAGCCTCAAGACTTACATAGCATCACTCGCCCTGCCTTCCCTTCCTCTAAACAACTCCAAGTCCAGCCCAGGTTCAAGGGCAGGGAATTAGATCCTGTCAAAGAACTGTGGTCCCCCCAATGGGCAGAAACAAAAAAGCTTCATGGTAAAGGCTGAAGACCCCCATTGGATCACTGCCCGCATTGCCCCAACAGGGCACCAACCACACCTTGACCGTCTTCCTGTGACTTCCTCCCTGCTCCTGTGCTTCTACACAAGTCCCAGCTCTCTAGGGCATGTCCTTTCAGTCCTGTGTGCGGGACAACCCATGGGGCCAGACTGATGTGGTCACTGTAGTTCATGGTTCCTATTGCTATCTTTGCCTTCAGATTTCATCCTCCCAGAAGGCACACACTGAGTTAGTTAAAATGCTCTGTACAACTTAGTCACTTTGCTCCCCCCAGAGGGTTGTAGTCAACAAAAGCAATCAGTGTTTAAATGATGTATCTATGAATATATAATTATATATCCATACTTACAAGGCTGCTGCCTTGTACAAGTCCAGGGAGGCCCCGTTCACACTGTAGGCTGTGTAAATGGTGTCCCCTGAAGTTGTATGATATGCAGCTCAAACGCCTGAACGTGGCCTCCCCAGATATGGATGCTCAGCGATGGTGTATCTTTCACTGGACCTCTCCAATGCATACTCCTTTGAGGTCAGGGGCTCCCAACAGGCTGTACATTATAATCGCGTGGGTAGGCCACACCGCCCAACTGATGAGCTCTGAATCACTTTGCGGTGGGACCCAGGCATCAGTATTTCTAAAGAGCCCTACGTGAGTCCAATGAACAGCTGAGGTTTAGAACCAGTACTCTCAAGGAATGTGTACAGAAGCTTTGAAAAGGTTTTCCTCTTTATTTTTGTAAAAGGACATAATAATTGGAATTCATTGCAGAAAAAAATTTGAAAATCACAGAAAAGACTAAAAAACAAAACAAAGCAAGCCCCCCTCAGCGCACTGTACCCTGGTTGAGATTTCTCTTCTTTCTATGAATATATTTCATACAGGTCATTACAGGGTTTGAGCTGCCATCCTGCTTCTCTCTTCAAAGGACAAGTGGGGAAGGAGAGGGGTGTCCTGTTTGTGAGCTTTACTGTTTCCTCTGGCCTTGGGCCCAAGTGTGAAACCTCTTTACAGAGATTTTTCAGCTCTTCCTTTCCTCTTTCCTCGCCCAAGAGAACCTGCAGAACCAAGGGGTCAAAGGTCACACCTGGTGCCTTCTGCTCCAGACTTTGGAGGGAGGCTTTTATTAACCTTGCTGGGCCTTCTGTGAAAGGCTGGCCCACATTGCATCTGACGGCTCCCAGCAGGGTAGAGGTAGGGCCCTGCAAGGTCCCTGAGCCTTCACAGATTCAGTCAATAATCCTCCCGAACACCCAGCCTCACCCAAGGCCCGGGCCCTCTGGCAGCCCCGGGACCTCAGGTCTCCCTCCCTGCTCACTGGGTCCTTGATTAGGCCCAGTCTGGCTTCTGGGAACTTGCTTGCTTCTCCCAGGAACTCCTAGCCTCCGGACTGGTAGAGTGGGAGCCACTTACCTACCGGCCTCATTGTTGACCACTGTCCACCATTGGGATATTTGACTTCTTTAGCTTGGCCCTGGGTTGGACCAGCCCTGGAAGTCCTTCCACTCTCACCCCAAGCCTGGTTCTGATGCCTCCTGCCTGATATGAAAGATTCACAGGTACATCCACACTCCACAAATATTTACTGAAAGCTTCTTATGTGTGAGGCACTGAGCCTGGTGCCCGAATTAGAACTGGTTCCTCCCTTCTGGAGCAAGGAGAGGGAGCAGGGTGTCCCGAGAAGGCCTTCCCAGGAGATGTAATACCGCCTGGGATTTAAGGATGGCTTTTTGGAGGAAGGGGCTGGTGGACCAGACATGCAGGGTGACGGGAAGCTGGTTAGGTGAAGAGGAACAGGCATGTTCTAGAGAGGGGGACTAGCATGTAGCAGACAGGAGGGGTGGAGGGAAGACCATTGTGGCAGGGCCCCTCCCAGCAAGAGTGGAATAAGGTTGAGAGGGGCAGGGCCAGAGCACCAGATCCTGTGGCCATATAAGATCCTGACGGCCTTCCAGGGACCTTCCAAGGTTTCTATGCAAGCTAGTAGCACAATCAATCAGACAGACGCGCACACACACACCCATTGAACCACCCATATAAGATCCTGACGGCCTTCCAGGGACCTTCCAAGGTTTCTATGCAAGCTAGTAGCACAATCAATCAGACAGACGCGCACACACACACCCATTGAACCACCCAGTTCAAGCTGTGGGAGCCACCATGGGCCATCTCCCTTGTGTTATCTCTGAAAGAGACACAGAAATCTGGAACACGGTTTGCCTCCCAAAAAGGGACCTGGGTGTCTAGGGACAGGGGAAAGAGGGACACTTTTCAGTAGGTATGCTTTCGTACCTTCTGGGTTTTATTCACATCAGTACATCAGCTATTCAAAAAGAGAATTAAAAATTAATCCCGCCCCTCTCCCCCCGCCCCAAACCTGAATCTCTTCATGAGGAGCAATCAGTCAAATCCACACTGGGGTGCATTCTGCCAAAGGAATGAATAAATATCAGTGTCACAAACGACAAGGCAGGCTGGAAGAAGGTTCCAGATCAGAGACTGAGGAGACCCAACAGAAGGTGATGGGCCTTGGCTGGGTCCACGATCAAAGTAAGAAAGGACATATTCAAGATGGCTGGAAACACTCAAAGACAGACCATAGAGAGAGCCCAGATTTGTGTCTATGTTAAATTCATCGGGTGTGTTAATGGTTTTGTTCTTATGAAGGAGAATGTTCACCATCTTAGCAGACATACACAGAAATATCTGGGTAAAATGTCAGGATGCCTGTAACTTATTCTCAAATATTTCAGAAAAAAAAGAAGGAAGGGAGGAAGGAAAGAAATATTGATACTTGTTTTGGACCAATGTATATGTTTCTAGAAAGAGACTAGATAAAGCAACTGTGGCAAAATGTTCACCTGTTAGTGAATCTCATAGTTATTATTCTTGCAGGTTTCTATGGTTTAAAATTTTTCTAATGAAAAGTTGGGAAAATTAAGGTTAATATAAAATTAAAAATAGGTTTGGGGCACCCTGGTGGCTCAGTCAGGTAAGCATCCGGCTCTTGGTTTCGGCTCAGGTCGTGATCTCAGGGTTGTGAGATCCGCACTTGTTCTGAAGCCTGCACGAGATTCTCTCTCTCTCCCTCTCCCCCTTCTCTAAAATAAATAAATAGATAGATAAATAAAAATATGTTTAAATGATTGCTTATTTAAAAAACAACAACAACAACAGGAGGGCCTGGTGGCTCAGTCAGTTAAGCATCTGCCTTCAGCTCAGATCATGATCCCGGGTCCTGGGATTGAGCCCCACGTCAGGTTCCCTGCTCAGTGGGGAGTCTGCTTCTCCCACTCCCTCTGCTGCTGCCCCTCGCTTGTGCCCTCTCTTAAATAAATAAATAAAATCTTAAAAACAACAACACAGAATGGGTATTGTGGCTTTCATATTTCAATCAAAAGCACATCCCTCCCCTTTGTGGTGGTGGCCAACTGATCCCTCACCGCTCCTCCGGGTGACACCACCAGCTAAAACGCTCAACCTTTTTAAACACTTATTTCTGATGCCACGAAATGAGTGAAACTCCTCACCGTGAAGGGGCTGAGGATGCTACCTACTGAAAGAATTCTCTGCTCTTTTCAAGCTCATAAACATTTCCAACAGGATACTGTCCTGAACTTTTTCCCGTGCCAAGCCAAAGTCATTTTTCTTTGAATAAGCTCAAATTTAGAAAAAGAAAGCAATTATCCAGGTGGCCTTTAGAGAGTGAGTGTTGTCACGGAAATTCTCAGCACTGCGGTGCAGGAAGGCTTGGGGCACAGGAACCCCAGTGATGCCCCTCCCCTCACATGCAGGCAGTGGTCCATGTCACCAGTGAATCTGGAGCCTGGACTGACCACTGTGTTGCCCATACTATAAAAACTGGAGGGAGTGATAAATAAAATTCATCACCATCCATCATTGTCCAGCAGTGAGTGGGCCCGGTTGGCATGGGTCTCTGGAAAGTTTGAATGGTACCAAGGAGAACCCTGGGGAGTGGGGTCCTGGTTGGCGGGGCGGGGCCTGCCGTGGGGAATCCCCAAATGTGCAATGTGGTGTGGAGAACTGGGGATGCCAAAGACAATGCTCTTGAGCTTGACCCCGCCACTCAGGACCGCCCAGACCTCCCTTTATGCAGCCAGAGCATCTTTGAGGCCCAAGGCTTAAAGCTTTCTGATGACAGCATCCTAAGTAGCTAAGAGTTCAGGCTCCGGAGTCAGAGCTGGGTTCAAATCCTGCTATCCACAAGTGGCCTTAATCTCTCCAAGTCTCATTTTCTTCTTCCCTAAAATGGGTAGTGTGAGAACCAATTGTGAAGTGTGATCTGATGATGAAATCAGATTAACCCTCTCAAACCCTCAGGATAGATGAACACCAAGTGGGAATCCCACAAGGGGTAGTCCCTGGGGCTCTGGTCAGAGTGCATCAGGGTCGGGGACTAGGGCAGCAATCCGGAAGCATGGACCGATGGAACAAACCACATCCCCAGAGGGAGAGCAGCCTGGGGGACAGCAGGAAGGCGCATGCAGTGACGCAGTGGACAGGGACCGGGAAGGTACGACTGAGCAGTGATGGACGTCACAAAGCTCTGCTCCGAGGAGAGAAGCCTCATGAACCACAGGGCTTCTGCTTCCCTGAGTGGAATTTGCAAGTTTGGATCCTGAACTGAACTATTCCAGAGAACAGAGCTGAGGCTCAGGCAGCGCCAGCAGCCCCCCCTCCCCTTGGCCTCCCTGCTACATAGACGCCAAAGAAAGGAGTTTCATAAGGAGGATAGATGGATCATTCAACAGATCCCAGGTCATTGGGACGATGGACGTCCCTGCTGGGCTGGAAGCAAGCCTCCCCGCCAGGCCCGGCTGAGTCAAAGAATTCCGGGGCAGAGACACCTCCTCCACCGTGCCCACCAAGCGATCTTCCACTAGACGTGTGGGCAGATTGTCTGCATTCTGGAAACTCACCGTTCCCTTGCCCCTGGGTTTTTTCCCTCTGGGTCTCAGTGAAGTGTTCCTCTTGGAAATTTTCAGCCCTTTCTTGGCAGAGTTAAGGAGAAAGGAATTTTTCCAGAACTCAGTCAAAGATGCTGGCGTAGCTGGGTTGGGAGGGGAGGATGACCTCAATGAGAAGAGCCAGGGGGGCTTCAGTGGCTGGGATGGTGGCAGGTGGGAGCCCGGGACCTGGGAGGGGCAGCTTTCGTCATTGCTCATGGGCTAAGTATCTCGTCATTTGTCAGATGTCCTTCCCCACCCCCCCACCCCCCCACCCCGCTCCAAGCAACATAAGCACTCAAAAGTTCTCCTGTGAAGCTGGGTGGTCAGGAATCGAGGCCTCTGCCGACTCCCCTCCATTTCTCCCCGGCTGGTCCCCATCTCTGTCTACCTACACCAGAGAGAATGGGAAGAAGAACTCTCTGGAATCCACCCCAGCCACAGTTGTTGAGAGAAAACTCTGAGGCCGCTGAGCAAACACCCTCGGGGCCGCCATCCCACCAGGCCTCCAAGGGGCTTCCTGCCTCTTGGGGTCTTCAGAGCCTGGGTCCAGTCTCAGTTCGGACACCCCACCTCAGACCTCGACACAGCATCTGCTGCCTCCACGCTATTTCCTCCGCTTGCAAGTTGATTTCCTGCCAAACCATTTCCCTCCTGGCTTCAAATTTTTTCGGGAAAGAAATGAAATCAGCACTTGGAGACCTGGAAGGGGAAAAAACAGCTGCTTCTAACCAAACGGGACGGGGGAGGGGAAGCAGAGCCGCTACATCTGGGCAGAAGAGCAAGAGTCTGGCGTAGCGCGAGGGGCAAACTCAAATGCCCAGCGGGCCCAGCGGGCGCCACGAGGGAGCCTTCACATGGCATCTGGGGCTGCATGCTTCAGACACAGACACATCCTGTGTCCGCATTAGTCATCCCCGTGTATTTTCTTCCACTTCAGAGCCGTGGGTACAAAAAATATTTCTCTTTCCTCTTAGCTCTCCGATAAGGAAAATAATAGCGCCTATGTTTGGGACACGAATAGAGAGTGGTGGGGACTGTGGCATCAAGGCCACCTGGTAAGACTGGTCAGGTTGGGCAGACTCTATGACATCCACCAATGGTGGCCATGTGGCGACGTGGGCCTCTGATAACACATCTGGCCTAGAGAGCTGAATTTCTGCGTAAAAACTTGCCTGAGATTTATATGTCGGCCACTAATTCAGAAGATGTAAGGCCCTGGAGAGTCAGCACCGTGTGGGCTAAGCAGAATGAATCTGTGAGTGGAGCTTGAGACCTCTGGTTTATGGGTGGGCACAGATATTTGGACCCCACTCCACGGCAGCTGGCATGGGCAACATCGGCACTCCACCCAGCCCTCGGGATCTCTCTCTATCAGTTTATGCCCCTGACACTTCCCAGCTCTGCCTTGCTTCCCAAGTGGGTACCTGGCGCTCCTCCTTGGAGGGCTTCCTTCAGCTGCTGGAGTCTCCTTGCCAGACAGTGAGCCAGAGGTGCCTAGAATGTTACATTCTCCTCCCATGCCCGCTGACCGAGGTGAAGGAGTAAATAGCAGCAGGAGTATGGGAGACCAGCCCTCTTGTCCTGGGTCAAGATAACCCTGAGCAGGGGAGCCTGGGTGGCTCAGTCGGTTAAGCCTTAACTCTTGATATTGGCTCAGGTCATGATCTCAGGGTCATGGGTTCGAGCCCTGAGTTTCGTAGGGCTCCGAGCTCAGTGGAGAGTCTGCTTTTCTCCTTCTCCCTCTGCCCCCCCAAATAAATTAATAAATCTTAAAAAAAAGATAACCCTGAGCATCACTTATACACTAGAGCACCCCAAAGGATCAGGCTGAAGCCACTCTCTGTAGGGCTTTGCCTGAGATTATCCCTGGCTCAGCCTCCTTCCTACCCTGATCTGCTTCCTTCATTCCCATTCCAGTTTCTTAATAAATCACAGGCACCATGAGCCATTGTCCCAGGATCTAATTCTGGACAATCCCCCCAACCCCTTCCTTAGACACAGCCACGGGCAATGGACACTCCTCCTGCAGTGCAGAAAGAATACCTTTGCCAGGGACTGACAGAACAGTTTGGGAGCCTCAGAGGTCAAGTCTGTAAGAAGATACTGTCTCATCTGAGAATTCACTTAGGATGTTGGGGCCCCTCCTACAGCCTCTCTGCTCTCCCACCCCACCCCTTCCTTTGCTTATCACCCTTCCTTTAGACTTGTGGTTGATCCCAAACATCCCCCTCCCCCACCACAGGGCAACTGTGCGGATATTGTGTGTCTGACCCTGCCCTAGGCCCAGAGTGGGACTTGACCAGTATCAGCCAGTTTGGGTAAATCCTTGTCCTCTTGCCTGGCGACTGGTACCAGGAACTCAGGCCACCAGTCACCTAGCAAAAGGAATTCCTATGGAAAGTTACAGAGTGGTGCAGAGGTGATCCAGTTGTCTTGAAGCTAGAAATTCTGAAACACAGATACAATCTAGACATGTGCAGGAACATGAAGGAAGCTGCTGAGAATAAAGCTGATCTACAGAAGAAGGCAGAGGAACAGACTGAAGAGAAAGGAAGCCAGAACCCAAATGTGATTTCTGTTGCTTGCAACCAAAAGCCTCCTGGTACTTCCCAGGAGGGAAAGGTAACCAGCTGAGGGGGTTTTATCAAGCCAGTTACTGCTGTGGGCACCTGGGCAAGCAGGGATAGAGATGACCCACAGGAGAGGGTCACATCCCTCAGAGTTAAGCTGACCAGGGGGAAGGGAGCTGGGGTATCTACCCATCAGCTCTTGTCAGCCACCAAGAAGCACACTACTCTGGTTCACTGTGTATCCAGCTAGAATCATAGGGAGTTTTGTATTAAATAGTGATGCTTGGGCCCCACCTCCAGAGATCCTGAGTTAAGGAACCGGGGCTCAGGCCAGAGCACTGGGACTGGTAAGATCTCTCCAGGGGATGCCTGTGCATGGTATCGTTTGAGAAGCCCTGGTCTAGCTGATGTCTCAGATCCCTTTGAGCCCATAAGTTTGGGGCCTCCCTGAACAAGTTCAGCTGAGGATGGATACCCTGAGCAGGTCACCAGTGCAGCTGGAGATAAATCACTTTTTGGCTGGGGTTGCAGCTGGTGGCGGCTTGAGAATGAGGTTTTGGGCCTTAACTCCACTGTTCATGCTCCCGTGACCATAACGAAGCCCAACCAGCAGACTTTCTTTTTAGAAAAAAAAAAAAAAAAAAGTCAGGCATATTTTCCGAGGTTTAATTTCCTTCCAATGTCCTGAAGAAACCTTCCTAAAAGTTTATACTGCCTCAACCCCAGTCTCTGGTAATAACATCAAAGACTTTGAAACTGAGACCCAGTGTGACTTTGCTAAAGTAAATAAAACACGAGGGAGGAGGGAAATTAAAAAGAGCATGAGTCTAGGGGAAGCCAAACCTCTTCCAAGAGGGTGAAAGAGGGATGCTGGTTGGGGGCAGGGGAAGGGGGCAGAATTCTGAGTTTAAAATTCAGAAAAAGAAGGGAAATACATGAGGTTTGCTAGATTTAGCAAGTAAAAACCCAAAATGACTAGTTCAATTTGAATTTCAGATGAACAATGAATAATTTTTTTACTGTCTAGTGTGTCCCATGCAATATTGGGGGCATACTTATATTAAATATTGCATGGGGGACATCCTTACACCAAAAATAGTATTCATGGCCTATCTGAAATTCAAATTGAGGAAGGCATCCTGGATTTTATCTGGTAACCCCAAAACACACACACAAATAGACCGGTCTCAACTGGTTAGAACACCCTTAACCAGATGTCTGAGTTAAACTGAGTATCTCTGTGCTTAACTAGATGTCTCTGGTCTTACCTGCGTGTCCGGGCCGTGCATCTGGAGCAGTGGAAGAAGTTCCACCTATTTGTGGTGGAGTGAGAAATGTGGAAAGAGGGGGAAACCGGTGGAAAGAAAGGAGGGCGTCCATGGGGGTGGAGCGTGAGGCTCCCAGCATCCCTCAGCCTCCTCCCCCACCCCCACCCCAGGTCCGCCCCGCACCACCTCGGGCGGCTCCGGCTTGAGAAGAGCTCCATCCAGTCCCTGGTGCAGGGTGAGAATTTGCCTTCCTTCCCTAAGCCAAGAAATCGGGGAACTGGAGCGCCCCAGCCCCGCAGCGACGGGAAAAGGGACTCTAAGCCACCCCCCAACCCCCACCCTCGAGGCCACCCCTTCCCCACCTCCCTGCCCCCCTGTGCCCTACACTTACCCCCCCCCCAGGGCTCCCTCCATCACCTTCCTGTCTCTCCACCCCCTGCCCCTCCCCCCTCCCCAGATCGGGACCCGGAGGCCGCCGAGTGGTCAGGCGGGGTGGGGTGCGGCGGCTCCCCTCCCCCAGGGGGACCCAGCTGCCAGGGGGCGGCGGGGAGGGAGCGGAGCGCGCAGCCGGAAGCTCCCGCGGCTCCGCCTGCACCGCGCCGGCCAAGGTCAGAGTCTGAGGCCAGCGGCGGGGCGGGGCGGGCGCGACGTTACAACCACGTCCAGGTGTGGAGAGCCCCGCGGGGCTGCCAGGAACTGGGTGCGCTCCGGAGCGGCCGGCGTCGCCGGGTTGGTGACTTGGTAGCGATCGAAGCGCCACATCCCCGCGCCCACTTTGAGCTCCCAGGAGCTGACCCAAAGAAAATAATCCAGACCGAGAAAGAGTGATGTGTCGGGATACATTCACAGCGGTATAGGGAAATGGTTCCAAAAAATCTTGGTACATCAGCACAGTGGAATTTTTTTATTATTTCTTCTGGCGTTCATCAAGTGCTCACTTGGCAACGAGCACCCTGACAGCTACTGGGTACGCAGAGGTGGGTATAAGTGGGTCTCTTCCGCCCCCACCCCACTCTTCCTGGGGTTCGCAGTCAAAATGCTGGCACTTAGAAACACAGACCCCAGAACCAGGCAACAGTGGGTTTGAACACTGATCCGCCGCCTCATCTGCGATACCTCCTAGGGAAAGAGAGGATTCAATGAGGTAATGCCTCTGAGGTGTGTGGCTGCGTGCCTGGCACGTAGTTAAAGCTCTCAACAGTTACCAACTGTTGTTGTTGCTATTACTATTACTGTAGAAATGTGATAGGTGCCATAATAGAAGGATGTACAAACCATAATACAATCATGGAGGAGGTTGTGCTAAGTGCTGCAATAAAAGGACACCTGAGCTATTAGGAGTACACAGAAGAGGATGTGCTAAGTGCCACAGAAGAAGAATGTGCAAGTTTTGAAAGCGCAAAGAATGTTCTGTTTAATTCCACCTGGGGATGTTAGCAGAGGCCACCCAGGTGCTAGCTTAGCTGGGTCTTGAAGGATGTGTAGAAGTTTGCTGGATGGACCAGAGACGAGAAGGCATTCCAGGTAGAAGCAAACATGTGGGCCGAGAAGGGGCAGTGTGAATCCCAAGAATGACTTCTAGGTGTCTTGTGGGGAATCAGAGTGGTGCCCAGGAGTGCTCTTTACTTCTGCACACCTGTCCTCAGTCATAAGCCAGCCCACCTGCTGTGACCATTTAGACCCTGGCTCTGCATGCTCAAGACCCCACCAGAGGCACCCTCCATCCATGGTGAGGCCCACATGCTTTTGGTGGCCTCTTGAACCCCCTCAAGATGCTTTGAGGCCAACATCAAAAGGGAAGTTTCCAGGTCTTTGTCCTTTTCTTCCTACCATGATTCTCAACCTCTTATAAATTTGCCCACCCCCTTTCCAGCAACCTTTGAGCTCTTTATATCCAAAGAGGCAGGGAAAAATAGAGGTGAGCCATTGTTATGTCCACTGACTCAAATCCAAGTGGGAAAAATCCCAAGTTCTTGAAAGCAGAGACTGGTGATAATATTAATCATACTAGTTAACAAACATGATAGCTTCGTTTCCCTCAAGCACTTTGCAAACACTATCTCTACAAATTGCTATTCTTGTCCCCTGGTTTTAGATAATGTAGCTGAGTGGACGTGATTTGCTTAGGGCCACCCAGCTAGTCAGGGTGAATCTGAGATTCAAACCCAGGACAGTCTTACTCCAAAGCTCCTTCTCATACCATTGGGCCATGCTATTTAAGAAGCTAAACATGGCGGCGCCTGAGTGGTGCAGTTAAACATCAGACTCTTGGCTCCGGCTCAGGTTGTGATCTCAGGGTCCTGACATCGAGCCCGCGTGGGGCTCCACACTCAGCAGGGAATCTGCTTGAGACTCGCTCTCCCTCTCCCCCCCCCCCCAAAAAATAAAAAAATAAATCTTTACCAAAAAAAAAAAAAAAAAAAAGCTGAACATGAGGTGCTTGGGTGGCTCAGTCAGTTGAGCATCCAACTCTTGTTTTCTGTTCAGGTCATGATTTCAGGGTCATGAGATGGAGCCCCCGAGTCAGGCTCCATGCTCAGTGGAGAGTCGGCTTGCGGATTCTCTCTCTCCCTCTCCCTCTGCCCCTCCCCCACACTAATGTGCTCTCTCCCTCTTGCTCACTCTCTCTATATGTAAAATAAATAAATCTTAAAAAAAAACAGAAGATAAACAAGTCTAGTGAGGGTTTTGGTCAAGTGTTCAGAGAAGGCAGGGCTCCTGACATCTTCCTCTGGGGAAGGGGTTAGCTGGTGAGGCTAACTCCTGAGTGTCACATATTGAGCATCTTCTATGTGCCAGACACTGCCCTGCATGTCATGTCTGTGTCAGTTAGGATTCCACACAAAACCAAAACCACACGAGGTCTTTCGACCAAGGGGATTTCATATAGGGGATCTGGTTTGCAGCTTTGACTTGCCGAGGAGCCCAGTAGGGCAGTGAGGTGACCTGGAGGTTCGGAACAGCAGGACGTCATTGCTGCCACCATGGGGCCAGGACAGGAAGGGACATAAGAAGGTAGGGTTACTGGAGCCCATGGTTCAGCCACCTGGGAGGCACCGGAACCACAGTGAATATGGGGCTGCTGCCAGGGACCCCACCAGATTTGTAACCCTGACAACTGCCCCCCAAGGTAGTTATCTTCATCCCCTTTTAGAGATGAGGAAACAGAACTGCAGAGGTTAAGAAACGGAACCAAGATGAAGCCCCTCTGAGGTCAGTGTAGCCCTGGTTCAAACCCAGGTCAGTGTGTCTGTCTTCACAGCTCAGGTCAAGCCAGTCACCTCAGGGACTTTGCACACCATGAAGAATTCAGCAACAAAAGAAGGCGGGTTAGGAGCTTCCACAGCCTTGACCGCTGTGGGGTCAGGGCTCAAGGGCCCTGGGTTGACAGTGGTGCTCACATAGCCTTCCCCTCCTCCCCCGCCAAGTCCCAGTTGTGGCCTGACAGTAAAGTCAGATGAAGCCAACAGCCGGACTCTGCTGTGGGGACTAAGAGCAATTTCCATTTTCTTCTTTGTGCTCTTCTGAGTTTTCCAAATTTTCTTCCAAGGAACAGGCACATCATCATCAATGAGAAGGACAGAAAATCTTCAGGTAACACCAAGCTGGTAACAGGCTCCAGATGAAGCCTTTCACAGGAAAAAACTGGGGCGAAAAATGCTCATAGGAGGGCAGACTGGCCTGCGCCACCCTGCAGCCTCCTGCCCTGGGAAGGAACAGAACCGGGGGTCTGCTCCTCACAAACACACACACTGCACGTCCATATATGACACGCATAAATGTACACACACACGCACACACGATCTTATAACACCCGTGCATGCAATACACGTTTGCTCACGCATGCACATGTGAAATGCCCATATACACATACACCCACGCACGTGCGCGCACACAGGTACATGTACATATGCCAAACTCGTCTCTCATATATCACACACTTCCATGTGCACACATCACATCCATGTACACACAGGCAGACACATCACACACATATACGCACACACACACAGGCTCATTCTATTTTGCTTTTAAAACGGGACTTGGCAACATTTTCCCAGCACAACCATCTCTCCAGGCTTTCTCTGGACTCCTCGGAGCAGCGCCTGGTGACACCTCCTGGAACGTGCAGCACAGTTGAGATCTCAGGGATGGGCTCCAGGGAGCACTTCCCTCTGTGACCACGGCTGGAGGCTCTGCCTGTGCCCTTGAGCATGGAGCAGCCCGTCAATAGCTGGCCTCTCACACCCAGAAGGGCTGCCCAGGACCCACTTCCTCCTAAGCAGCCCCGCACTCGAAGGAGTGGCTAAGTTGACAGTCTATACTTGCAGGGAGGGGAGGGGCGGGGGAGCCTATGTGGCCAGACCCACCTGGGCCCACACAAAGGCCCTTCGAGTTAGAATGCTTGGGTCAAGCCTCTGCTTCTCTATGGGCTTCAGTTTCCTCATCCGTAGTGGAAAGGGCCTCTCAGCTCTAATGTCCCAACACAGAACGTTCCTTGGGTGCTGCATCAAGGGCTTGAAGTTCAGGCTGCAGTCTGAGCCTCCTGACTTACAGGCAGTGGGAGAGGGATTTGATTCAGAGGATGAAGCACACCCAAAGTCCTCAGCTTTATTTATTCGCCGGGATCCCACAGTCCCTGCCACTATAAATATATATGTAGCTCACTCCACCGGAAAGCCCAGATGGCCTGGGGGCAGGCCGATGGGGGAGGGGGGAATCCCCCAAGCCATGCATTTACTCCAGTGCCCCGCAGGTGAACCACCACCAAGTGGTGTGCCAAAAACATCTGCCCACATGTTTCTTGGATGAAATACTGAGCAGCAAAGGGCCTGGGTTGGGAGGGGACAGCTGTGAGGTTAAGGGCCTCCAGGGCCGTCTAGAACAGGAAGAGGGTGGCAGGCACTGCACCTGCAGGTGTGGGGGCAGGGTCACGAGGGTGAGTCATGGGCCCGAAGCTCTCGAGCACCAGGGCGAGGGACCTGCTCCGGGCAGACGAAGATGCCCCTCTGGAGCAAGGTGCTCTTCCAAAGGGGGTGCCGCGGCAGAGATTGAATTTAGGAGTTCCGGTTCTTTAGACAAAGACCTTGTCCGTCACATTACGGGATGAGTGAGGGCAGGAAATCAGCTTGAAAGGACCTGAATTTGGCATCCCCTAGAAGAGGGGAATTAACCCCCTATAGTCCAAGGGGTACAGAGTGGGCTCTTACGGAGAGCCAGGGTGGCTCTCCGGGGCCACGTTCCTCCCCACAAGGTAACGAGTTGGTGAGGCCAAGAGGACATGTCCAGCTGGATGGTGAATTATTACAAGTAAGAGTTACAAAAGTGACAGAAGAGCTGAAAACCTAAACAGGGAAGGGTAAAGCAACCCAGAGATTAGAAACAGCGAGAAACTGCTACTTCCCAAGGGCTGGAGGGACAGAGGAAGGGAGGGGATTATCAGGGGCAGGAACTGGAACGGTGCCCAGCAGGAGCTAGGACTGCGGCGGGGGGGGGGGGGGGGGGGACACAGCCATTACTGGAGACACACTTGAAGCAGAGAGGACCGAAGAGAGCCTTTCCCCGGCTTCTCCCTTCCTCCCAAAACTGATCTCTCGCCAGGGCCTTCCATTGGCTGAACCTACAGGAAGCCGGAGTGCAGGGGAGCCTGGGAAATGTAGTCCACAGGGTCAGGCGCCTGCAACACCGCAGAGCAGGGAAGGATGAGGGATGCATAGGAAGGGACAGCATGTAGGAAAATGACAGGCTCCACTGCCTTCATTTTATGATGGGATGAAAAGGTCTCTTATGCCTACCCAAGGGCAGGAGATCGCCTCAGCGGACATCTTTGAGTCTCTTCTGATCCATACAGCAATGGAGGGGGTGAGCAAGGAGGGAGCAGGCTCTGTCACCCAGGTCCCCCTCAGGAGGGAGAGTGGGAGAATAACCTTAGGTGGGCACCACAGGTCCCCTGACCTGTGGCCTGGAGAGCTGGGATGTCTGGACTCCCAACACTTGACTTTCCCTGCACAGCGGTCCCTGAGGGGCCCTGCCACCAGAGCTAAGGATCTGACTCCTTATTCACAGGAGTGGCGGCCAGCATTCCTGGGAAGTAAGGAACAGTAGCAGCAGTCGCTCCCGATGAAGAATCTATTAGTCTAGGCACTAAGCTTCATGCTTTAAGTGGATTATTTCATTTAATTCCTTTAACAACCCTCTAAAATGAGCCCCAAGAGTGTCTCCATAAAACCCAGACAAAAATTATAGAAAAAAAAGAAGAAGATGTGTCCCAGGTATCCACAAATAACTGAACAAAATCAAAGTCCTGAAACTGAAAAGTGAGAACATCCCAGAAGGTCTGAGTATGCAGTGTGGCTGCTTGAAGCCAAATGAAATTAATTAAATGTATAGAAAAACAATTAACTTCTGGGTATGTTCTATGTAATAAAGCATGCATCATTACTACATATGTTTTCATTGAGTAGTTACCTGATATTGAATGTGGTTCAACATTGTAAAAGTTTCACATGACGTCATATAAAATATGGAAGACGAAATGGAAGATCAGAGAGGTGGAGTTACCTGCCCAGAGTCACACAGCTTGTCAATGAGAGACCTCATATCACTAGGTGGAGTAACTGCTAATTAACCCTCTGCACACTATTGACATTTCCCCACCTGTCCAGCCAGGTTCAAAGCTCCTGACCCCCGAGCTGAGGTGGGTGGGGAAGGGGGGTGACTTTGGACGTGTATGTTCTGGCAGCGTCCTGAGCCAAATACAAACTGGGGGAGAGTGTGGTGTCATCAATGCACCCACGTCAGCTCAGTGAGTACGCTGCCGGCCAGCAGAGCGGGGCCAGTATGTTCCCCGTCAACTGTCGGAGGTCTCTCCAGCTCTCCCTGGCTTCGCCCTTGAAACCAATAAAAAGACCACATCATAAAGGAACTAGGGAGCTCTTCAGTCTCCCTGGGCACACACAGGCCTAGAGGGGTTGGGTGACTTGCCCAAGGTCACCAGCTGGCGAGAGGAAACCACACTGTACCACCACAGGCACCTGCAAATCTGTTTCGGGTCCTGCTTCCTCTCTCCTCTTTGCTATTACCGAGTTTCGAGGGTTTAAACCTAGGGGGCGGAATGGGTGAGACCTGGTTTTTCACACACTCCTTCATAGGTTCTAAGCCAGATTTTACTCTTGAACTGAAAGTTTTAAGCTTAAAAAAGAAATTAAGTTTTTAAGACATAGCTCTGTCCCTCCTCCGCACCCCAAATATGTTAGAACCTTCTTTTCCCAGCCCCCCCAAATATATTTAATCTCTATGGTCAGAATATATTTATATTCTATGGCCAGAAAAGACGAATTTATGAGTTTCCCCATTCCTGGTGAGACAGTTCCCAGGGAAGGTGTTAAGTCTTCAAGAGAAAAAGGGCAGCCCCCAGCTCCGGGGCTGCGTGGGATAGGCCCAGTCAGAGGGGAGAAGGGCTCGCTCATCTCAGCTTGGGTTTGCAGTCTTGGACACCAGGCCTCTCATGCAGCTCTCCCCTCAGGGAGCTGTGGGTCTCCATCCCCCAGGCTCCTCTGGGCTGTGTTTGGGGGGAGGATTAATACCCTGCCACAATTCACGTGCCGCAGGGGTCAGTGGTGCTGACCCCCGGAGTTCTGGCTCATGGCTAAGGAGCTGCAGGGGACAAGAGGCTAATTCTACCTCACTCAGAGGTGGACAGTCCAGCCGAGAGCTAAGCTACTTATGAACGCAAGCATGGTGTTCCATCCGTTAGCTTTTGCTGGGTAGCAAACCACCCCAAAGCTTAGTGGTTTAAAACAACCACGTATTTGGCTCATGAGTCTGCAGGTCAGCCATCTAGGCTGGGCTCGGCTGAGTGACTCTTTTGATCCCAGCTGAGCTCGCTCCTGTACCTCTGGGCAGCTGCTGGGTTTTCTGAGCCTCACTGGTCGAGGATGGCTTCGCTGAGATGCCGTGTCTCCATAGCCTGGGCTTTCTACATGCTGGCTGGTGGGATCCCAAGACAAGAGCAGAGATACACAGGGCCTCTTGAGGCCCAGGCTTAGAATGGTCAAAGTCATTTCACTATATTCCAATGGCTAAGTCATTAGTCACAAGGCTAGGCCTGACTTAAGGATTAGGAAACCGGCCCTGGCTCTTGATGGGAGAACCTGCAAGGTTGCATTGCAAAAGGACCAGAATATAGGGAGGAAAGAAGGACAGTTACTGTATTCACAAATGATCTTCCCCAGATGTCCATTCTAAATTTTTCTAGGAACAAAGTAGGCGCTCAGGAAGAAAATATATCTATTTTGAATAGAATAGTCCATCCAAGCAAGGATTCGGTCCTGCTATGTGCAAGCCTTAGGCCTCAGCGGGGGTGGCCCCTCCAGCTGTGGTGAGCTGGAGCCCATGAATCCCGGTTCATGACGGCCAACCGCTAAATCGTTAGAACTGTTGTGAGTCTGTTGTGAAGCCATCATAGTTTGAAACTGGCCATGGTGGGAGTATTTTGACAGCACGGGAACGGGTAAGCACCACAACTCAGAGCGCTTTTTCTCCCAGAGAGCTGGTGTGCCAGTTCACCACTGCCCTTAAGCCAAAACAAACACATTCTCTTCCAGTCTCATGAGTAAGGTGGGTGGATGCCCAGTGAAGGAGTATAACACACTAGTCAGCACATGATGAGGGCGGTCCAGGAAGGCGAACTGAGAGGCTGGGGACTTGCAGGGGAAGGGTCTCAGAGTCCCCCAGGGAGGTGGAGATTAGGTAAGGCATCCTGGAGGAGGTGTCCTTTCAGCTGGGCCCCGGGACATAAATAAAAGGTTCCATGGCCAGAGAACAGGGCTGAGGTCACAAGTGCACTGTTTAGGAACTGTTTGGCTCCCAGTGACAGAAAACCCCAAACGTCGGTGACTCAAGCAAGTCAGAAGTCTGATTTTCTCCCCACGGCAATCTTGGGAAGGAAGTGGCCCAGGGGCAGGCTGTGCCTCCTGCCCTGCCCTCAGCCCACCCCATGTTCTAGAATCTCAGAGGGCAGGTGCAGGACCTTCCCCCTATCTCTCCTCTTCTTAGGGGTAAGGGGTCATTTAACAGCCCTGGATTTGACATCCAGCTTCCTCCCTTGCTGGGTGACCTCGGATAAGTTGCTTAATCTTTCTGACTCCTGATTTCCAACTTGGTAAAATGGAGAGAAAGCATGGGGACTAAGGGGAGTCCCTGTGCAGAACTTAGCATGGTGGCTGACCCAGGGTGGGCACTCAAGGCTGAGAGGGTGTGAGTGAGAAAGAGACGCAGAGACAGACAGAGAGACAGAGAGATTGGTTCTTCAGCCAACCCCCACTCTCAGCTTCTCTCTGTCTTGTCTGAGAAGTGAAGCCGCCCTTTTTCCCAAGCGTGGGTGGGTGGGATGGCTCTGGTGCAGAGAAAGCCCTAGGGGCCTGACCTTATGGAGTTTGGTTCTACGTGGGCAGCTTTGCTGAACCTTGACCACTTCCGTCTAGCCATTTCAAACAAAAGGTTCCCGGGCGGGGCAGGGGGCGGGGGCGGGGGGGGGGGAAGCCTGGCCCCAGCCTCCCGCCTGTCCACCTTCACCTGCAGCCTATGACCCCCATGAGGGGACTAGGTCAGCCACACCTGTCTGCAAAGGCCTCTTTGAGAAACAGTACCACCTCCTCCAAGGTCAAGGGGTAAGGCAGTCTGGTTGTGGCAAGGCCCCGGTACCAGCGGGGAGCGGTGAGGATGGGAGGTCTGCTGGGTCAGTGATCCAAGCAAATATTTGGCAGATCAATGCTCAAGGTTGACCTTGACAGTTCATCACCTGGGTCATCGGGAAGTGGCTTCCAGATGCTCTCCCCCACACTTCCCTTCACTGCAGGCTTCACCTTCCAGGACAGGCATTTCTGGCTGGGGTCAGCGGCTCACCCATCCTCCCAGCCCCTAAGCTAGAGCTCCTTGCTTTGCCCACCTAACCCTGCTGGTTCCCAGACAAATTATCTCCCCCAGAGTGAGCGGCCAGAGGAGGCAAGCACCCGGCACTGCATCCTGTCCCTCCCAGAGAAAGGCCAGCTTGCTTGCTCTCCCCTAAACAGCCCAGCCACACATCCCTGGTGAGGACATCCCTCTCCCAGGCCCCGGAGGGAAAGAGGCTTGGAGGGAGCTGGACCCACATCCCTCTGCAGCTGGAGAGGGAGTCCTGTGCTTTCTCAGAAAGCTGCTGAGTGTTGCCCGGAGCCAAGAGCCAAGAGCGCAGCACAGCCTCTCAGAGCGCTTTGTTCCACTTACTGGAGGGCTAAAAATACACTGGCACTGCCAAAGGCAGCCCTCGAGAGCCCAGGGGAGCCGGCAGTGGGGACTCGGTATCCTGGCATCTGGCACAATTAGAAGGAGAAACGCAGTCCCTCCTCCAACACAGAATTCACCGGCCCCCTGGGCCCCCTGGGCCCCTGCGCCCACTTTGTCTCCAAGACTCTCCCTTATGTTTCTTCTTCTTGAACATGTGGGCTTCCCTGCACCCCTGCTCCACCCCTACTTTCTTCCTCTTTCCCCAGCCCCGACCACCTTCATCCTCGGTGAGAGCCTGGGGCTGCCTACTTGAGTCTGCTTTTATACATGTCAAAACAGCAGCTCTCCTGCAAAATGCCCAGGAAGTTTCAAATTCCTCCAGCAAAGCCACAATTAGCGGCAAGGCTTAAAATGAAAAGCTCCTTAGCAGGCAATAACCCAGGGGCTTAAATTCAAAAACTATGTATTGACACCCGGCTTCAATCGGTCTTAATCTTTCCAGTACAAGCCCCTTTGAGAATCTGGTGGAAGCTATGGACCCAGAAAAACTGCTCAGAAGCAGCATTCTCCAAGCAATTTTAGGGGATTTATGGATAGCGTGAGGCCTTTCCAGGACCACTAACCCCCCCAAAACACATCTCCAAGCGAGGAATCCTTGGTTGACTGGAAGCCAGGCACTGAGCTGGACCCTGAGCTGGAAAGATAAGAGAGGAGACTGACTTGCAGACACATAGCAGCCAACACCACGCATGCTGAGAGAGGCAAGAGCCGGCCTTGGGCTTGGGGAGTGGGGAGGAGGGGCGGTGGTAACAAGTGTGGAGGCGAACGGGGTACACCCGAATGGAGTTTTGAAGGACAAACGAGATTCTTCTGGAGAGAAAATGAAGGGTGAGAGATTCGTGTACAGAATTCATGTTCTTAGCAGGGCCTGCAAAGGAAAACGTGTTTGAAAGCTGGGTCGGCCTGAGGACTGGTACAGGTTCAGCAGGGCGAGTGTACTGGTTCTTTGTGGCCGCATAACAAACTACCCACACACTCGGAGGCTTAAAACAGCACATGCGAATGATCTTACGGTGTCCATGGGTCGGGAGTGAGGACAGCTCTGCCGGGGTCTTTGCTCACTCGCTGCAAAAGGTGTCAGCTGGGGCTGTGATCCCATCTCAAGCTTAATGAGGGGAAAAAGGTGCTTCCCAGTTCATGAAGGCGGTGGGCAGATTTCATTTCCTGGCAAGTCCAGGACGGAGAGCCCCAGCCTTCTCCTGGCCGGAGGCTGGAGGCTGCCCCCAGCTCCTTGAGGCCACCTGCAGTTTCCGGAGGCGGCCCCCAGCTCCTCACCTCATGGCCCTCTCCATAGGCAGCTCACAGCCCAGCTATTGGCTTTTCAAGGCCAACAGGAGAAGTTCTCTTGATAAAATCAGTGAAGACAGACTCTTCTATAACATAACCTAATTGAGGGAGTGACGCCCCCTCACCTTTGCCGTATCCTATTGGCTAGCAGCAAGTCCTAGATTCTAAGGCACTTAAGGGGAGACGATCATACAGGGGGTAACAAAAAGAATGGAGATCATGGGGCCTTCTTAGAATTTGGCCTCCCATAGTAAGACTTAGCTGGAAAGAGGGTTAGAGCCCAATGGTGAAGGTCTTTGTAGACTGGAATTAGCAGTAAGAACTTTATTCCATGAGACATAAGAAGCCACCGGAAGGGGTGGAGAAGGAAAGATAAGAGCAGAGGCAAAGAGGCCATTGCCCTTTCAGAAGGTGATTGCCCCGTTTCAGGGACAGAGGATGAGGAGCTGTGTCCATGCGGATGGAGAAGAAAGACCCGATACCCACCTGGCTGACCCTCATTTCCTTGTGGTTTCAACTCGCGGGTCACCTGATTGGTAGGGCTGTCCCTGTCTACCTAACATAAGATAACCACCTTCCCTCCTCTCCCAACCCCGGCCCAGCCTTATTGGTTCGCAGCCCTTACCACCATTTGTCATACTATGTATGTGTTTGCCTACTTCCCTGTTTATTGTCTTTCTCTCCCTTGGAGAATGCAGGACTCTGTTTGGCTTACTGCTGTATCTCCAGCCACTACAACAGTGCCTGGGGTATAGTAAGTGCTCATAAATATCTGTGAAATAAAAGAATGAATGAACAAATAAATGAATGTGTTCAAGAGATATTCCAGTAATAGACTTGTTAACCGTCATACAATGGAAATGTGGTAGCAGAAGAAGAATGCGTTAGTGATGCTCTAAGGTTTCTGCCTTGACAGCCTGGGTGGTGGCACTTGGTGACGGGGAATGGATAGCTCAACATGGGAAGGAGACACTGAGTTTAACTTCGGTCTAGCGGATCCCAGCTGGTTGTGGATCAGCCACGTAGGGATATCGGGTGGGGAGCTGGAAATGTGAGATTCAGAGCTCATGAGGTAAGGAGGAAACAAGAGAATAGATCCCGTAGTCGGTGCTAACAGGGGGTAGATGAAGTAATGGGGCTAAATGAGAGAGAACCAAGGATGTAGCTTCAAAGGAAGAAGGAGCCAGGCTGAGAGGTAAGAGAAGATGTGGGGGTGTGCAGGAAGAGTTCCAGGAAGGAAGGCAGGTCACGTTCAATGCTACAGTGAGGCTGAGCAAACAAGACGAGAACTGACAGGCTTTGGCGATGACAACGTGAGAGCAACCTCAGAGAGGCGGAGTTTCCAGGTCAATGAGAGGCTGAAGAGGATCCATCTCTCCTTTGAGAAGGAACATGGGGGTGATTCTGAGAGCACATGTGAGGGTGATGAAGGGAGGAGGAGGAGGAGAAGAAAGGGATGGGTACAGAGTGGACAGAGGAGATTCTGAGATGGACAAAAGTTGCTGGCCTAAAAGCTCAGACGCAGCGAACTCACTCTGAATGTTCCCTTCCCTGCTTCACCCCAACCCTCCCATCAGTGGGACAGTGGGCAGGCCCAAGAGGAGCTGAGGGAGGAAGCGAGACTTGGGAAGAGAACACATCTGGGACCCTCGAACTTGCCCCCGACCTTGGGCTAGTCCTAGCTGTTGAGAGAAGCTTAAAAAGGGAAGACTCAGTGGGAACTAAGGCGGCTGTGAGGGCTTCTGGATGGCACATGGAGCATCCCGCCCTCACCTTTTCTCCGGGAGTGGAACTCAACGCAGCCCTGTGGCAGGTGGCATTTCCCCAAAACAGCCACAGCAGTATCTCCCACCACATATGCTCATCCGCAGTGTGGCTTTGATGCTCTTTCATCAAGAGATGGGGTCTGTGTCCCTTCACCTTGAACCTGGTGGGTCTTTGTGACCTCCTCCACTAGCAGAGTCTGGCAGAAATGAGGTCGGGTGACTTCATCCTCATGGTGGGACCTCATAGCTGGACAGGCCATATAGCTTCCACAGGTGTCTCTCTCTCTCGGGACATGTGTCTTTGAAGCTCTGAGCCATGGTGTAATACATCCAGTTATCCTAAAGTCACCACAAAAAGAGACCCCCAGCCCAGCCTCAGCTGAGCTCCCGGGCAACACCTGAGCTCTCAGGCCTCACCTCTCGCTAGGACTCTTGACCATAGTTGGCCTTATTCTTCAGGGGGATTCACAAGGCCCTGCCCCGTCGCCCCTACCATGTACTCCCTGAGAAGGCCAGCTTTATCCCCCCATATACACCCTGCCCAAGCCCCAGAGTAAGTGATAAGCAAGCAGGCCCCGGGAGGAGTGTCCTGGTGCTGGTGGGCACAGGTCACCTGCCCAGCTCCCAGATCCCCACCCACTCCACTCCAGGAAACATGGAAAATCCAGAGACCATCCCAGGCCCAGCTGCACTCCAGGAAGAAGCTGGGCAGGCGGCCCAGAATTACACAAAATGGACTTTGGGCTGATTGCCCAAGCTGGACTAACACCCCCACCTTCTTAGAAAGGGCACTCTTTCTGGAACCAAGGCCACAGCTCGTCACAAAAGCCAGATGTTGGCAGAGCAGGACTGATGGGGCGGGAGGGGCCCCTTGGGGTAGATAAGGCATATCCTTAATGCCTTCCCCCAGCCTGCCAGTCAGGGGAGGGGAAGGAGACCCTCACATGCACAGAACACAGATAATCCGAATTGTTACAGACAGCCCAGCTGCTTCTGAGAATAGACTCTAAGGCATTGGGACTCACCCCCCTCATCCCAGCCATTAGCAGTGAGATAGTTTGGAAGCATAATGAGATGGTGCTCCTTACAGCAAAACCGGTAAGAACCAGGAAAAAATTACTTCATATCCTGGATTTGTGTTAGGATGTAACCTATACCCCTGGGGCATCTCAGGATTTGACTGCTTACTTAAATTGCTTTATTCTCAGTTAATCCACTTTTTCAACAAGTATTCACTGAGCATCTACCATGTGCCAAGTGCCATAAGAAAAAGACACAGTTTCATAAATAAATAGGTGTGTGGATATGCAAAGGACACCTCTAGAACAGTGGTTCTCAACCCCAGCACCCCTAGGGACATTTGTCAATGTCTGTGGACATTTTTGACATCTAGTGGGCAGAGGCCAGGGATGCTGCTGAATATCCTACAGTGCACGGGACAGCCCCACACAACAAAGAATCATCTGGCCTCAAATCTCATTAGTGCAGAGATGGAAAAACCTGATCTAGAAGGAGACCACAAAAAACAGGTGACGGGTGGTTACCTGGTGGGGAAGGGGAATGGGGAGAACAGGGTGCATGGATGATCACTTCTCATCACGTGCCCTTTTGGACCATTTTGTACCGAGTGCAGGTATTACTTTTTTTTTTTTTTAAAGAATAACCGTGGGGCGCCTGGGTGGCTCAGTCAGTTAAGCATCTGCCTTAGGCTCAGGTCATGATCCCAGGATCCTGGGATCGAGACCCACATCGGGCTCCCTGCTCGGCGGGGACCCTGCTTCTCCTTCTGCCTGTTTGTGCTCTGTCTCTCTCTGACATATAAATAAATAAAATCTTTTAAAAAAAAATGGCGCACCTGAGTGGCTCAGTCGGTTAAGCATCTGCCTTCGGCTCAGGTCATGGTCCCAGTGTCTTGGGCTCGAGCCCTGCATTGGGCTTGCTTCTCCCTCTCCCTCTGCCTGCTGCTCCCACTGCTTGTGCGCGCTGTCAAATAAATAAATAAAATCTTTAAATAAATAAATAAATGAATAAATAAATAAATAAACAACAAAAACAGAATAACTGTGACTTGAGTTAGCCATAAATTATTTGCTGGTCTTCTCCTGGCAGTAGAGAGAAAAAAATTTGAAGAAGAGGGAAAACCAAGGATTGCACAATGCTTGCTACCTGTAGCCTGTGAACCCATCCAGCCTCTTTGAAACCAGGGTTTCTCAACAGATCGTTTCTTCTTGTGGGATCTATCCTGCATGCTGTAGGATGTCCTACATCCTTCTAGCCTGGCTTCTACCCACTAGATGCCAGTGGCACCTGCCCCCCCCAGTCGTGGCAAATAAAATTATTTCCAGATATTTCCAAATGTCCCGTGGGGGGCAAAATCACCCCTGGTTGGGAACCACTGTGCTAGGCCCATTCTGTGCAAATCCAAACATGAAGAAGTTTCCATTCGCTGACCTCTCGAACTTACAGTGCAGCTGGATCCTCCACTGGACACATAACCACACAAACAGGCCCCAGGACGTGGAGAGAGCAGACACTATGCAGAACAAAGGACTGGGGGGTGCAAGCTGCCTGTGGGAAGTGTTGCTCATGGGTCTCTGAGGGTAGAAAGGGGCCTCTGGGCTCCTCTGAACCATCTGCCCATTTCATAGAGGAGGGAAGAGGGCCTGGGGTGATGTGGCCAAAGTCACACCGTGAATGATGGCCAGGTGAAACTGGGATGACTCTGTTCCCTGTAGCATCCCAAGATGTCCCTTGGAGATTTTCCTTGTTCTTCATCCACTCCCTGGTTCCATGGGTACCCTGGGGTCTCCTGGTATGCCCCTCTTGAAAGTGATCGCCTACGATAGCACGTAACTAGCATCATGTGTTTTCGGCATTCACCCTGTCGCTCTAGCTAAGCAATCTCTCAGCTGTTCCTCAGCATGGCGGCGGGCTCCTGCAGGAACCAGCTTGTTTGTGGACACGGAGGTGTCACCTAGAGGCTGGAGGATCAGGCCAGCGGCTGGCTGCAGCAGACCCAGACATGGAAATGTCCTCCATCACTGTGACTGTGGCCCTTTCTGCAGCCACAGGCAGCTGAGAGCTGGGGAAACCCAGTGGACAAAACTCTCTGACTTCGCAGAAGAGAGCAGCTGGGAGGAATCGCAGGAGAATCAAAATCCACCTTGTTTCAACTCCTTGGGAAAGTCAGGACACGGTGAGCCTGGCTTTGGGCAATGAAGCAAGTTAGTCCCTTCCTTCCTTCTGGTGTGAAAACCTGGGTTGCCCTTCCCATAGTTAAAAACTCAGCCTTTGAAGCCGGACTGCCTGGGCTTGTAGCCCCGTCCTCCTACTTCCTGGCTGTGTGATCTCAGACAAATTACTTAACCTCTCGGATCGGAGCCTGAGTAATGGCATCAATAAAATAGACGTAATAACGGGGACCTCTCCATAGTACCATTAAAGTCAGCTGAGATAAGATACATGATGTTCTTAGCACAGTGACCATCACATGGCAACTTCAAGTTACATGATATCTGCTGCTATTATTGTATTATTAATGATAAATATAACAATAAATAATACCTTGCCATGGCTCATGAGCTCATAAGCGGAGCTTGATACTAATTTTCACAAATGAATTCCATTTCAGGGTTAAAGGGTTGAAAAACCAATGAGAAATTTCTGGTCATTTGTATAACATCCCCCCTCCCCAACATTCCATATTGGAAAATAAAAGGATCTTTTAAAAACACATTTGAATGGCATTATAGATCATCTGAACAGCCTTAAAGACATGATGGCCCTGTTCTTGGTTTCGGCTCTTTTCCAGCTGCAGTGTTTTTCTCATTGATCAGAGAGAAATCCCTAAGGTCTGGCAAAGGAAGCTTTTAATTGCTCTGAATGGACTGATTTTTGGCATAGCTGCTCAAGCGTGTAATTGAGTGAGTGAGAGAGAGAGAGAGAGAGAATGAATCACTTCGAGATTGCTTTGAGATAAATATAGAGTCAGATCTCCCCCTTCCTGACCAGACCTAAAAGATACCCCTGGCCCAGCTCCCACAAGCTCTGGGGAACAAGAGCACAAAGCAGGAATTTTCCTGATCTTTATCAAAATAACAATGGGTGGTAGTAACCATCGCTACCCTTTGTCATTTGTGCTTGCTGTCGGTTGGATTTTCCCAGGAGCAGACCCTGAGAAGCATTCCAGCCAATCTGGTTTATTTGGAGGGAATCTTGGAAGCGCCAGGAAGGCAATGGGAAAGTGACACAGAGAATGCAAGTCAGCCAATAAAGGAGGTGTTATGAAGCAGGTTACCACCCAGGCACCTGGAGCTTAATCCCTCTGGGAACTGTGAGGGCCAGTGAGGAACATGCACTTCAGCATCATCTCCTTGGAGGGATGAGGGAGCTGGGGAATTTATACCCCAAGCCCCATCAGTCGCTGGGCAAGGGCTGCTCTTGGAACGTACTTATTCCAGCCATCTCTAGTGCAGGCAGCCAGAAGAAGCCCTGGGGCAAAGAGTCACAAGGAATATCAGGGTCTTCTGGAAAAAGGATGTTGCAGAGGAGGGCACCCACAGTGCCCAAATACAAGACAATCCCCAAATATGATGATTCTTCTGTTTCCCCACTCAAAATATCCAAAGGATTTATGACCTAACTGAATATGTAATCTTTTTTAAAGTAGATGAAATAATTAAATATGTATTTCTAATCATTTATGTATTATTTACCATACAAACCTACAATCACATATGTGGTAATATATTAATTGACAAGAGTTGCGTTCTTCACCCTCATTCTCTGACTCCATTTCTTACCAGCTCCTCCAACTCATCTTGGTGCTCAGGGTCTTCATCATTATCAAGGCTACCTTCTGAGTCATCCGAGTTTCTGAGCACATCTTCCCTCCCCTCTCGGTTCTTGGCGATACGGCATTTTTGGGATCTGGAGGATGCTTTCGATGGAATTTTTATCCCAAGCTTGGAGCACCTCTTTGCATACCATTAGGGCAGCTGGTTGTTCCATTCATCCCGGAGGTGTCAATGCGTCATCTTCATAATGGAACCTCTGACAAGATGGCTTTCTTAAAAGACTTGTTTACACTCCCATTGCAAAGCTATGACGCCACACTGTTAGGAACTAGTTCCAAATCTGGGTTAAACTTCTTAGCCTCTTTTTATCAATTTCTTCAGATGACCTTAGCAAGCGGCCAGAGCGACCGCCAAGGGAGGTTGATGCAGGTTCCCCAACTCTCGCCCAAACAGCACTTGGCTGTTCAACATAAAATAACTGATAGCACCCCACGACATGAAAGATTTTTGACAATAAAGAGCTTCTTATCCCAGGGATCATCTAGGGAGTGGGAAACTTCATAGTGAATCCAAAATAGTAGTCTTTGTTGGGGCACCTTGGTGGCTCAGTGGGTTAAGCGTCTGCCTTCGGCTCAGGTTATGATCCCAGGGTCCTGGCATCGAGTCCTACATCGGGCTCCCTGCTCAGCGGGGAGCCTGCTTCTCCCTCTTCCTCTGCTTGCCGCTCTGCCTACTTGTGCTCTCTCTCTCTGTCAAATAAATAAATAAAATCTTAAAAAAAAAAAAGACAAAACAGAAAAACCTCAACTCCCCCTTTCCTTTCTCTCTTGCTGGTCAGTCAGTCACACCTGGGGTGTTTGCTGACTGACAGAGCGAACTAGGAAGGATTGTGAGGGGGAGGCGTAATTCAGCATGGTGTTGTAGGAAGACTGTGGGCCTTGGAGCCCCACAGGGCTGAGTTCACCGCCTTGTGGCACACTAAGCCTCAGTTTCACCATCTGTAAAATGGGTCCTGATCCCTACCTCAAAGATCATGATGAAGATTAAGTAGAAGGCAGCTGCAGACTCTGGTCTGAGCTCAGAGATGGTGAGGGCTGTCCACAGGCTACATGGCACAGACTGGGTCCCTCAAATTGGGCGGTGGCGGGGGAGTGCCTCGATAGAGAGAAGAAAGCCATTTTGGCAGTAATGGGGAGCCAAACACCTATCTTCTTGTCCTCACCCAGGCCGGGGCATCTCTGCCAAACCCCAAGAGCCTCCCTTGGGTGGCAGACGATGTTCCCGTCTCCCAGAACTCCTCTTCCCCACCCCGCTGCAGAGCAGTCCAGTCCAGGCTGGGCGCCAACAGCCAGGTCCTGTGGGGGAGCACCCTGGTCTCCCCAGGCCTGGGGGTTGAGGATGCCCGGTGGACTCACTTGTACCTCTGGGTCCCAGGTAGAGTTTCCCGCCTTCTGGAAACCAAGTTGTACAATGAGATAAGAGGAAGAAACGAGAGAGGGGGAAGAACAGAGCCCCAGCGAAGAGAAGACGGGGAGCCATTCTCCCCCAAAGGGCCCACGAGAGGGGACACCTTGGAGCCACAGGCTGCTGAATTCCCACACAAAGCTGTGGGCATCCCAGGGGACCCAGAGGTCTCACTGGAAAGCTGTCCTTGGCCTTGTTCTCATATCTCTTCACAGCTGTGATATGCAGAGGGTTCTCAAGGGCAGGGTTTCAATTTTGCAAATGGATCCTCAGGAAATTGTGCCTCCCAGCTCCCCGCGGCCAATCACGTCAGCAAAACATAGCCCTGCAGAGCTGTCTGCTGCCAGCAAAGCTGGGCAGTGGCCCAGAAGCCAAAGGCAACTCGGGATGCTCTGTTTTAAATTAGCCGACGGCCATGCCCTCCCACTGGTGACAATAACGAGATTTGGGGGGAAGCAGGGCTGCCCTGTGTTACGAACACTGAAGCATACCATGAGACTGGGACCATCGTTCAGGCCACCCAGAACCTCCAGCTCATGCGGCTCAGTGTCCTCAAGAGGAAAATGAGAGGATCACGTCCAGTTCGGACATTCTCTAATTGCAGTGTTTTCCTTGGCCTCCTTTGTAATGTCTCCTCGAGGTCTGCTGGGCTGGACCCCTCCGAGATCCCCTCGCTGTGAAAACAAAGGGGTATGTGTACTCCGTGGTAGATGGCGCTTAAGGAACTCACAATTTGGTTTCAAGTCGACAGCTGTCATTTGGGGGCAGCCCTTTTCCTACCGGGGGGAGAGGGACTCTCCCATCCCGTGGATCTGGATGGGAGGGGTGGGGGGGGTCCCCGCCTCCAATTCCAGCAGGCCAGGGCAAAAGCATAGGTTTTTGCCCAGACGCTTGGCTACCCCTGGCCAGGCCTTCAAATGTCGAGCGAGAGATGAAAACACTCAGGAGCCATTCGGTGTTCGTGTCGTGGTGGCGGCAGCAGCATGCGGCTAAGGTCATGGCCAGTGGCCACCGGCAGTGACGTCCAGAGATGCTCTCCAAGCCAGTCTGTCCCGTGCCTTTGTCTGTAGTCCCACCACCCAACCAACCTCTGCTCTGGTCCGTTTTCCAAGCCCACAACTTTGGGCTCTCTGTAAATTCTATAAGCCACCCTATAACTGCCAGTCTGTTCTTTTTTTTTTTTCCTTAAAGTTAGCCACCATTGATTTCTGTTGCTCACTCCCTTCAAATGCTGACTGATGCAGTGTGCCAAACCATTCTTTTCCAGTTTGAGTTAAATAATGTCAGGGAACAATTCTGGGGGGGGCACCCGGGGGGCACCTCTGTTAAGCGTCCAACTCTTGATTCGGCTCAGGTCATGATCTCAGCGTCCTGGGATCGAGCCCAGCATCCGGCTCCGTGCTCAGCAGGAAGTCTGCTTGAGGATTCTCTCTCTCCCTCTGCCCCTCCCTTTGCTCAAACACTCTCTCACTCGCTCTCTCTCTAAATAAATCTCTTAAAAAAGAATAATTGGGGGGAAGGATAAAATTATGACTCTCATAAAAATATAAAGATTTTATTTAACTCATTCATTAATGAGGGACTGAGTTGAGGTGTTCTAACAGGTTCAAAGGAGATTTCTAAGAACCACACACATAGAGATAATCAGAATGCTGACATGACTTTACAACCAGCTGCAGAAGTCTATCTACAGGGCAATAATCAATTGAGTTCCACTGGACACAATTAATTTGTATTTCTATGAACATGAATCATTGGTATCATTATATATTTTCTATGACTAACAGGTTGTAAAAATAGTTTTTCAAAGACAGTGAAAGAGATAACCTGGAAGTGTGCCCTGGACAGGACACCCAGTGATCTTTGTATTTCTCTTGTCCATTTAAAGTCTTTCACTGATTTTCCCTGACAATAGTACAGGAGATGATCACATGGATAGAAGAGACAATGAAGGTTATACTCAGAGGGTCCCAACCACTTCAGGCTGGAATCGTGTGGAAAGTTCTTGGAGGAGACTGACACTGAGCTGGGTCTTCAAGGCTGACCAAGAGGAGAAGGGAAGGGCATTCTGGGTGGATGGGACAGTGTGAGCAGAAGTTTGGAGGCCAGAAGGAGCCTGGCATATTCTGTTGGCAGAGTGTACCCATTCCCCGCCCCCGAAAAGCTGCTTTGTGAAGAAATTGGCAGGTGACAGATTTGGAAATATAAATTGGGACATCCTTGGGGCTTATTATTGTGGCTCTCAGAGCTTATTCATCATCTTAGGGTAAGAGAGATAAGATGATAGAATTAAAATAGTGTAGAAATAGTCAGCTGAAAGGGATGCTTGGAGGTACCCTCTCCCTTAGTCTGCTCATAGTACACAATTTTGGGGTGCCTTCCTAGTGACTGTCTTTTTTGGGACTGTCACCCCTTTCTTGCTGAGGATGAAGAGCAGACAACCGGTTTGAAACAGAAGACCCCCCCTTCCTCTCCAAGGGGGTGTAGAATTTAAACTCAGAAAGACCAACCACAGCCAGGTGATGCTGACCCTGGAATGGTAAGAACATAAAATTGAGGTTCCAGTTGTTACCATGGCAATCCAGAGTCTGTCGCACACTGAGATTGGGGGAGCAGAAGCACAGAACCTCAAGGATATAGTCAGTCTGCAGGGAAAAGGGAGCAGGTGGGCAGAGAAGTGACCATAGCCCCAAGTTGCCTGGCAGCCCCTGGTCCCGAGACTGCAAGCCTCCTTCTACAATCCAGGCGCCTACAGGAGAACCTTTCTCCTTTGAGTTCACCCGAATGGCTCTCTGCTCTTTGCCCCCAAGCCGGCTTCCAGGAGTATGCCAAACCCGGAGCCGTTGCTTCCGCAATATCCACGCTCCCTGCATGTTGGGCAAAGCATGCAGGAGCATTGTTGAATGAAGACCAAATGAATGAGTGGATTGTGAATGGTACAAAAGTCCAGCATATCCCTTCTTTCAGGAAGACACGGGACATTCTCCTTCACCTTCCTCTTGTTTGTTCATGAAACATCAATGACTACCTTTCAGTGGGCACTTACAATGCACCAGGTACTATGCTCAGCTCTGAGCATTTCAGAGGCAGCAGGTAATGATAGGTTCGGAGCTGGGCTCTGAGCCAACTGCCTGAGTTTAAAGCCTGGTTCTTCCTCTTACCAACTGTGTGACCTCGGGAAAGTTACTTAACGTCTCTGGGTGTCGGCTTCCTCACAGAATGGGAACAATAACTTATCTGCCTCGGGTGTTGCGGGGATTCAGTGAGTGAAAACAGAGCACACCTAGGAGGCCACCGGATACAAAGTAAATATTAAGATGTAATCTTCAAAACACCCTTCACAGGTAAACACTCTTTATCATCCCCATTTCCGAGAAAGAAAAATTAAGTTTAGAGAGGTTAACTCTTCTCCTGAGCTCTGACTAGTCGTGGAACTGAGGTTCAAACCGTGGCTGATTCCAGAACCTGTTTGCAGAGCAATGATGTTACGTGGCTTCAGTGTTGATTGTGCATCTACGCGGTACAGAGCACAAGATGCTGGGGATACAGATGTCATCCAGACACATCCAGTCCCAGCCCTCATGGAGGCTGCCACCCCAGCCCCCAACACCCTCGCTGGAGGTGGAACAGCTGGCCCTTGAGAGCAGACTTTGCTAGAACCCTCTGCACCCCCGCCTCCTCAGTATGCACCCAGCCCAGCCCCCTCCGAGGACTCAGGCCTGTGGGCTGGACCGTCGACATATCAGGGAAGGAAGGGGAAACCCATGGCGGGGGCGGGGGGGGGGGGTGACACTCTCTGTGGGTGGCCCATGTCTCCATGAGCCCACTGCCTCATTCACTGAAGCTGGCGATGTTTAAATCTTTTAGTAAAATACGGTCCACCCTGGAGTCAAACTGGGGGGAACCCCACAGTCCAGCTTCGTGGCCTTGCCTGGTCCCAGTTGGTTGGTAGCAAAAGCCCAGGGCCAGCAGCGGGGACTTGCTGATGCCACGTAGCACAGCCAGCCTCCTGGGCTCTAGCCGGTCCCACTCTTCAATCTGCTTCTCATTAGCTTCCTAAGTGAAGCCTGGCTCCCTGCAGGGCTGGGAGGGAGGGCTTGGCCTCGCTGCTCACCAGACCGACAGACCGCCTGGCCTCCCTGGGCTTGGTTCTCTGTGCCCAGCCCCGTCCAGCAGCACAGCTGACCACTTCAGGGCTCCTCTCACTCACAGGCAGGAAAAGGACTAATCAGAATTTGGAGCATTAATCTTCCCAAGGAGGAAGGGCCCCGTATTCAGGGACAGGAATTATGGTTTCGTTTTAGAATAGCACAAGGCAGTAGGAAGCTGGATGGGCCTCTCTCTCTATTCTAGACACCTCAAAGGCTGTCAAATTCCACAGTCTACATGTGTTCATTGAGCATTTATTGAGCACCATCCCTGTGCCAGGCATTGTTTGGGGGACCCGCAGATCTAGGAGCTCTCAGAATCCAGAGGCAGAAAGAAACGTAAAAATAGTCACCAAGCAACAGAGTGCTGAAGGCAATATGGAGGACTATAGAAAGCGCTTCAGAAAGGGGAGAGAAAACAGCTCCAAACTAACATTTATGGTGGCGGGGGGGGGGGGGCAGTTAGGAAACCTTCCTGGGGTGACAGGGAGGTGGGTCTTAAAGGAGGACCCCCACATGGAGTAAAGGCACCCCTTTTCCTGAGCTCTGGGATGGATGAGAGGTTCCATTTTCTCTGCAAAGAAAGCAGGCAGAATCCCTTCGCCCCATTTGGCTGATGGAAAAGTAGAGGCACTAAGAATAAGTGACATCCTCCCCAAGAGCAGACTCTAAGTAAAGGGGTCTTCTCTCTGATCCCTAGTCACTGGCTCTTTCCGCTTCCAAACTAGGCAGCAGTTTGCCAAGAAGGCAAAGATGACAGGAGGGGCAAGGCTCGAAAGAGAAGCCAGAGCCGGCTGGCCACAGGCCTGGCACGTGCTCCGAACTCTGTCCCGTGTGGGTGCAGGGAACCTGCTTGGGAGTGCCTGCACCCCCACGTTGCTCCCACAGTCGCAAGGCCAGATTTTGTCCATGTAATTCCAAGGACTGCCCCGAAGCAGTACTCCTCACCACTACACATAGTTTAAAACCCTGTTATTTCACAAGAAGCCTGCTTAGGGAGAGAGGGGGCGTTTCCGGGCATGGCCCCTTGCTGCGCCAACGGAGGAAGCTGGCACCAGGAGGACCGAAGGGGCGCTATCCTTTGTCGGACACTGAGCGAGCCAGGCCGTCTGCTGGGACCTTCACAAAGATCAGTCCCCTCTACCCATACAGACACCTGGAGCAGGCACTGTTGACACCAAGCAGAATGGAAACATCCATGTCGGCGTGGCATGGAACGAGAGTAGCACAGAAGTCCGCCTCTGGCTGAGCCGTGCGGACATCTCAGGGGGTGGGGGAGGATCTTACCTCCTCCTCCCCCCTCCTCCCCCATGGCACTGACCAGCAGCGGGGCAGCCAGACTGAGCAAATAAAGGTAGAGGATGCCTGGTTACATTCAAATTTCACATTAACCGGAAAAAATGTGTAGCATAAGGTGTCCCACAGTCCAGGGCCATGGCAATAGGGATGAAGAGAAGGGGCAAATATTAAGATCTGATTTGGAGGTAGGCGCTGTGGAGACTGGTGATGAATGGATGTAGATGAGGAGGATGTGGGGAATTCAAGGATGACCCCCAGCCTCCAGGCTGGAGCACCTGTGTGGCTGACGCGGCCACTAAGTGAGAAAGGGAGACGGAGCAGGGTCAGATTAGGAAGGCGGGGTGCGGGCTCTGTGTCTGCTGACGTTGAATGTAGGGTGTCTACCTGAGCCCTAGGTAGAGGCTGCAGGGCTTAAGGAAAGGCCTGGCTGGGGAGCTACTGGCCCACGGATGGCCTTCAAAGCCAGGGTTCTGGATGTGATGGCCTGGGCAGCGAGAATTGAGACACCAGGGACATGTGCCAGACCAAGGCCTTGAAGACCCTCGAAAGGTGAGGGTCACTCAGAGGAGGAGTGGAGTTGGAAACTGAGTTGGAGCAACCAGGGAGGCAGGGGTGGGTAAGAGGGCAAGAGAGGGAGTTTCTAGAAGGCAGGGGCTGACCACGGCGGATGCTGCAGGCAGGCCTGGTAAGGCAGGGGAGTGGAAAAGCAAAGGCAGTGTGCAATGGACTGAAGAAAGGATTTGGGCAGAGTATGTAGAGGCAGCAAATGTGCCCGAGTCCATCAAGAAATCCCGCAGGGCGTCGGGGCTGAGGGTGGGGTCTGGGCAGGTTTCCATCTGTGACCTTCGTTCGGGGGCACTTCCCTGCCTGGAGCCACAGAGATGACTCTTGACCACCCTCTAACCGGCAGTGGGACCCCAGACAAATCAAGTCAAGTGGAAACCATAAACAAGAGCCTTTTAAAAAAGTGTATCTGGGGCATCTGGTGGCTCAGTCAATTAAGTGCCTGACTCTTGATCTCAGTTCAGGTCTTGATCTCAGGGTCGGGAGTTCAAGTCCCACGTTGGGCTCCATGCTGGGCATGGAGCCTACTTTTAAAAAAAGGTGGGGGGAGGTATATCAAGTGACATAGAAGGACGTGAGGGACCAACACACTGCAGTTCCCACACATGATGCACCTGATATGCACAATAGCATGAGTTGGATTTCAAAACCATTATAAGGAGTGAAAGAAACCAGACTCAAAAGAGCCTCTGTGGTCTGAGTCCATTTATAAGAGGTTCTAGAAAGCAAAACTAACCGATGATAAAATAAAGATCAGAAGAGCTGCTGCCTCTGGGGGCAGGGTGGAGGTGGATTGGCTGGGCAGGGGTGTGAGGGAAACTTCTGGGTGATGGTAGCGGTCTGTATCTTGATAGGGGTTGGATTCACACAGGTGTGTGCATTCGTCAAAACTCAGTAAACGGTACACTTAAGATTTGAACATTTCACTGCCTGTGAATTCTACCTAAAACAAATGAACTGTATTTATTCAACTCTATTTAATGATCTACATGTTTGAGGTGTTTAGGGTGAGGGGTGCTGAAGTTTGCAACTCCCCTATAAAGGTATAAAAAAATAAGATGGAGGGGAGTCTGGGTGGCTCAGTTGGTTGAGCCTCTGCCTTCAATTCAGGTCATGATCCCAGGGTCTTGGGTTCAGAGCCCTATATCAGAGGTTCAGAGCCCCCCCTGCTCAGTGGGGCGTCTGCTTTTCCCTGCGCTCTCTGCCCCTCCCCCCACATGTGCACAAGCGTCCGCTCTCTCGTTTTCTCTCTCTCAAATGAGTAAATAAAATCTTTTAAAAAAAGAAAAAGAAGGGGCGCCTAGGTGGCTCAGTTGGTTAAACGTCTGCCTTCGGCTCAGGTCCTGATCTCAGGGTCCTGGGATCAAGCCCTGCGTCAGGCTCCCTGCTCAGTGGGGTGTCTGCTTGTCCCTCTCTTTCTGCCCTTCCCCACTACTTGTGCTCTCTCTCTCTCTCTCTCAAATAAATAAATAAAGTCTTTAAAAATTTTTTAAAAAAGAAAAGAAAAATAAGATGGATTCATGGGTAGACAGATAGACAGATATATGATGAAGAAAACAGAGTAAAGACGTCATCTAGGTGTGGGTATAGGGGGTGTTCACTCAACTTTTTACAAAATTCACTCAACTTTTCTGTATATTTGAAATTTTCATAGTAAAATGTTGGAGGGGGGGGAAGTAGAGAAAAAGGATGTGAGAATACTTGTCATCCAACCCAAAAATATATGGTGACAGACAGAGTAGTTGGTGGTTGCCAGAGGCGGGGTGTGGGGATGAGGAAAATGGAGGAAGGGGGTCAAAAAGTACCAACTTCTGGTTATAAAATCAATAAGTCCTGGGGATGTCATGTACCACATGGCGGCTATTGTTCACAATACTGTGCTGCGTATTTGAAAGCTGCTAAGAGAATAAAAATTCTCATCGCAAGAAACAAATGATAACTGTGTGTGGTGTTGGATGTTAACTAGACTTACCCCTTAGATCAAAAGGGGTGATCCTTTTGCAATATATACAAATATTGAGTCATTGTGTCATACACCTAAAACTCATATAATGGTATATGTTGATTGGATCTCAATTTAAAAACAAACAAAGAGGGGCACCTGGGTGGCTCGGTCATTAAGCATCTGCCTTCGGCTCAGGTCATGATCCCAGGGTCCTGGGATCGAGCCCCGAACGAGGGAGTCTGCTTCTCCCTCTGCCCACCCCCACCCCCACCCTGCTTGTGCGCTCTCTCTCTCAAATAAATAAATAAAATCTTAAAAATATATATATTAAATACATATATATTATCTATATTTTTGTTTATTTTTTGTTTTTACTTTATATTAAGATTCGGGCTGTTCAAAGTCCAAGACATACAGATTTGCCTCACTCATTTTCAGTAGGTGTATAGAATCCTGCTGCATTTATAAACCATCATAAAGGACTTAACCAGAGGCCACCACCATGTACACCTCGGCTGTTGGCATTCACTCTTACAACAGCGCTGTGATGAATGTCTCTAAGGATACATCCTGGTGGTGGGGGGGTGGAGATTCTGGGTTCCCTATTTTCCTGTTGTGTAGACAGAGGGGCTGGAACATTCTTCAAAACCGCTAACCAGTGGGCAAATTAGATGGGGGCATATTTCCACCACAGGGTTTAAGTGGTTGTTCACAAGCCTGAGTGCATTTAACTTCCCTAGGAATGTGTGGAACACCCCAATCCCAGATCCCGGGGGCCAGCCCACCTGGCTGTTCGCTCTCCCCATAGGCTCCAGCGACTTGCTTCTTTAAATCCATTCCTGGCAGACCTATGTGTGCTTTTCTCCATCATCCTAATCTCACAGGGCTTCTGGCCCTGTGTCTCCCCTGGGAGAAGGGACAATGACAGTTCTCTGGTCTGAGAAGTCAGCTCAGCTGGCCGTCACTCAGGGGGCACCTCACAGCAGGGCTATGAGCCTCTGTGTCAGTACCACTCCATCTGCTGCACCTGACCTACAGTGTGTGCTCAACGTGTATCTTTGTTTTTGTATTTTTTTTAAGATTTTATTTATTTAGGGGCACCTGGGTGGCTCAGTCATTGGGCATGTGCCCTCGGCTCAGGTCATGATCCCGGGGTCCTGGGATTGAGCCCCGCATCGGGCTCCCTGCTCAGCGGGAAGCCTGCTTTTCTCCCTCTCCCACTCCCCCTGCTTGTGTTTCTTCTCTCACTGACCCCCCGATCATGACCTGAGCCGAAGGCAGATGCTCAACGACCGAGGCACCCAGGTGCCCCTCTTTGTTTGTTTTTAAATTGAGATCCAATCGACATATACCATTATATGAGTTTTAGGTGTATGACACAATGACTCAATATTTGTATATATTGCAAAAGGATCACCCCTTTTGATCTAAGGGGTAAGTCTAGTTAATATCCAACACCACACACAGTTATCATTTGTTTCTTGCAATGAGAATTTTTATTCTCTTAGCAGCTTTCAAATACGCAGCACAGTATTGTGAACAATAGCCGCCATGTGGTACATGACATCCCCAGGACTTATTGATTTTATAACCAGAAGTTGGTACTTTTTGACCCCCTTCCTCCATTTTCCTCATCCCCACACCCCGCCTCTGGCAACCACCAACTACTCTGTCTGTCACCATATATTTTTGGGTTGGATGACAAGTATTCTCACATCCTTTTTCTCTACTCCCCCCCCCAACACTTTACTATGAAAATTTCAAATATACAGAAAAGTTGAGTGAATTTTGTAAAAAGTTGAGTGAACACCCCCTATACCCACACCTAGATGACGTTTTTACTCTGTTTTCTTCATCATATATCTGTCTATCTGTCTACCCATGAATCCATCTTATTTTTCTTCTCTTTTTCTTTTTTTTTTAAATTTTTTAAAGACTTTATTTATTTATTTGAGAGAAAGGAGAGAGCCCAACGTGGAGCTTGATCCCAGGACCCGAGACCATGACTCAAGCCAAAGTCAGACGCTTAACCAACTGAACCACCCAGGCACCCCTATATATTTATTTTGTAAATATATATGTATATATATATTTAAAAACAAACCAAATTTTAAAGTTGTATATGTGTATGTGTGTGTGTGTGTGTGTGTTTGTGTGTGTATCCCATTCATATATCAAATACATGGCTAAATGTGTATGGATATGAGTATAAATATTAATTAGTTAATTAAATATAAACTGCATGTTATGGACCCCAAATTCATATGTTGAAACCCTACCCCTCAGGTGACGGCATTAAGAGGTGGGAACTTTGGGAGGTACTTAGGTTCAGATGAGGTCGTGAGGGTGGAGCCCCCAGGATGGGATTAGTGCCCTTGTCAGAAGAGCAAGAGATTAGAGCTCACTCTCTGCCACGCGGGAAGGACACAGAGAGAAGACAGCCGTCTGCAAATCAGGAAGAGGGTCCTCACCAGACGTCAAATCTGCCCATACCCTAACCTTGCACTTCCCAGCCTCCAGAACTGTGAGAAACAAATGTTAGCTGTTTCAGGCACTCAGACTAGGGCATGTTTGTTATAGCTGCCCAAACTAAGAGTACATAAATGTACACGCACACACAGCACCATAGCAATGTTCCCCGAAATACTAATAACGGTTACTTCTCCAAGATGGAATTTGGATTCTTTTTTCTTCACTTTCTTCTTGGTAGTTTTCTATATTGTTTAAAATTTTCACCATCAGCAAGTTTAATTTTAACAAAACCGTTATTTTTAAAGCTTATTCTCTAGGAGCTTTTAGAGTAAACCGATGTTTTCGACACGCTGAAGAGATTGTCACTTAACCCCAAAGGTTGACAGAGACCTCGTCTAGCCCTGGCTTGAGTCAGGGACAGGGGGAGCGACTTCACAGATGGCCCTTGCCGGGCTATGACTCTGCTCCCCGTCCCTCCCTGAGCCCCAAGATAGGGAACAGCTACATATTTTGTGGGGCCCAATGTAAAATGAAAGTATAGGGCCCCATGTTCAAAAAAATCATTAAAAATTTCAAGATGGCGACAGCAAGCTAAACCAAATTAAGCGCAGCATGAGGCCCTTTGGAACCCAGGGCCTGTGTGACTGCATGGGTTGCAGGCCTGTGAGGCCAGCCCTGCCTGGCGAGACCTTCTGAGCAATTCCAGAGTATTTGCTGCCAGAGAAACAGCCAGAGGGGAGTCCAGGAAAAATGACCAAGGAGGAGCTGGTCAGGGCCTCAAGACACTGTGGCCAAAGTGAGAAAGAGATTCACAGGGATGCCTCAACTCACCAAGAACCTCACCAGAGCGGAGTCCAGGAAAAATGGCCAAGGAGGAGCTGGTCAGGGCCTCAAGACACTGTGGCCAAAGTGAGAAAGAGATTCACAGGGACGCTTCAACTCACCAAGAACCTCCACCAGAGCAAGCATGATGAATGTTCACAGTGCGCATTTGGAACCCTGGCCTTTTGAGATGGGTAAGGCTCCCGAGCAGACTCCATGGGCCCTGGGTGCCAAGTAGGTTTAATTAGTAAGGGGTCAAATCAGGAGGGCCTTCAGGGCAAGCGAGGTATGTGGCAGTCTCCCCGCCCCCCATGGTGTCCCCCCCGCTGGCCCAAAAGAAACTTCTCCTGGGACTGCCCACGCCCTGGAAGCAAAATGGGCTTCTTCCCACCCTGTCTCTGTGGGGCCTCAACCCTGCACACCACATCAGGGCCGCTCCATGGAAAACCTGTCTCAGAGCCTCTCGTCCCCCTTCCCCACCCCCGCACCCCAGCTCCTGGGTCCCACAAAGAGAGCCTGTGTTGGGGCCGGCGGCGCTGAGCGAGCAGACAGCCCACACCTCCCCTGTGCCACTCAGCACAAAGACCGGTCTGTGCGCCCCGCCTGGAGGGCCCGCCACCTCCCTTCCTCTGCCAGGCACTGGGACACAGCCATGGGAGTCTCCTGGGAGCCTCAGCTCAGAGTCTGCAGCGGCCCAGGTGGCCCAGGAGACAGAACCACGCTCAGGTGATGCACCTCAGATGACCTGGCAGGGCAGCGTGCTTTCAGAAAGCTGCAGCTGGTGCCAGGCTTGCTGGCAGAATGTGGGCAGCCTCCAGCCTCTCTGAAGCCTCTTGCCCTCTCCAGGTTCAGTCCTGCTGGCCACTGAAGGCTTCTATTGAACTGTCCCCTAACCGGGGTCCCCGCCAGCAGCCTTCCCACACCTCCCTAAACCCACGCTAAATCAGACAGCAGTGATGGCTACAAAGACCTTCACAGACCCCACTGTCTGCAGACAAAATCCAGCACATCGGGGCGCCTGGGTGGCTCAGTTGGTTAGGTGACTGCCTTCGGCTCAGGTCATGATCCTGGAGTCCCGGGATCGAGTCCCGCATCGGGCTCCCTGCTCAGCGGGGAGTCTGCTTCTCCCTCTGACCCTCTTCCCTCTCATGTGCTCGCTCTCTCTCTCATTCTCTCTCAAATAAATAAATAAAATCTTAAAAAAAAAAATCCAGCACATCCCCTGGACACTCAAAGTCCAGACCCAGCCACTGTCTCATCTTGCTACCCCCGCCGGGCCCCTGTGGCCCCAGTCCCATTTGACTTCGAGCTCCTGAGACACCTGTGCTCAGGGGGACTAGGAACATCATTCCTGGGGTCCTCTCCAACTGTTAAAGGCCTTCCCAACCATGCCAACCATTCAAAACCCATGTCCCCCAGTCTTCTCGATTCCCTCCACCATGAGGAACATTCTCTCAATAAACCTTTATTGAGTGCCTCCTGTGAGCCAGGCACAGTTTCCTCTGTGAGGTCCCAGAGCGCTTTGCATCTCTGCCTTAGCGCTTCTAGGACCTGGGTGGTGGTTAGTTCATTGAGTGCCTTGTCCTATTCGCCTTGTGCCCACAGCAGGTGCATGTAGGTAGGGCCTCAACTAAAGGCACTCTTTCTCCTCCATGGAGCCCTCAGCAACTCTCGGGGCCCTGCCCACCCCTCGGCCCTCCTGTGAGCTCCCCTGCGCTTAAGCAGACAGATCCCAAGGAAGAAAGCTGCTCTCACCTCCAGCACCTGCATGGCTGTCCTTCTCCAACTAAAGCCTTTCTCAGCTGCTCAGCCTGTGCTCAGAATGGCCCAGAGGCCGGGGATTTAATGCTGCCAGGAGCCAGCCACCAACCACAAGGGTCAGGAGTTGGTGGCTAAATCCTGCAGCTTCCGCTTCCCAGTGAGACAAGCCTAAGGTGCATCCTACCTGGCTCCGCAGGTAATCCCAGCAGAATGGAGTCCCAGGTGCCCAAGCTCGTAACCGCCCACAAACCCACCCACCATCGGCCTCCCCCTTCCTGTCTCCCTTTCCCCACTCCTTTCCTTGTGCTTCTGGAATCATCTGGCAAATATGCTGCCTGTACCCAGGTCACTGCTGGGGGTCTGCTTTGGTATAGAATAGCATTCCAGGCCTTCTCCAGGCCTCCAGGCTCACGCCCTGCCTGGGTCACATGGACCACAAACATTTGTATCAGGCAGTAGTGATTTGGAGCGAAGAGAACATTCTGTGTGCCCCCTGCCCCCCCTTTTCCCTAGCTCTCATTGTAAGGGGAAAGACAAAGAAAGCAGAATCTAGGAGAAGAAGATGTGGGAGAAGGGGCAAGCGGGGCAGAGATAGGCCATGTGGTGGGGTACCACTTCCTGGGGGACCCATAGGAAGATGTCTCCCTGGGGATGAGCCGCTGGGTCCTGGCTCCAGGGCACCCTGGCTGGCTTCTCCGGAAAACCCCTCTGTCCTTGCTTGCACTCGGTATCTCAGCTCCTTGCCCGCCCTGCCCGCACCCTGGAAAGCTGAACCTGATTGTGTTGCCTGGGCATCTAGTTCTCTTGCCTTTAGGTCCAGCCTGCAGGACACTCAGGCAGGAGATTGGCAAGCCGGGGGTGTGGGGGGAACATGCAGGGTATTTATCCCAACCCTCCACTTCTCCCTCGGTCACCACAACCTGGCAGAGGCTCTTTCTCCCCCGGCCCTTTGGGTGGAACAGATAACATCTCCCACTGCTGCTGGGGTGCCTCAAGGCCTTATGCTGGTTCCCTTCACTCTGCCCAGCTGGCTGTAAGCAGCCCCTCTATTAAGAAAATGTCCTTCATAATCCCCACCGAGTTGCGGCGCCTGTCATGTGGCCCTGAGCCACACAGATCTGGACGACCTCTGGCTCCAGCGAAGTGGCAAATGTTCAGTATCCAACTCAGAGGACCTTGGTTCCACTCACCACTTACTTCCAAGTTCTTGGGTTCTCTCAGCCTTCATCTCCACATCTGGAAAATGGGTATGATCATAGCAGTGCTAACCACCTCGGTATTCTCAGTGTGGCAGATGACAGACCCACGGCGGAGAAGAAGAGGGAATTATGAAAAGGCACTGGGGACCCTGACAAGAAGGAGGAACTAGATGCAGGCACGCATCGCTGGTTCTTTTTGTCTCTCTGCCTCCACAAGTCTCTCCTGCTTGCCCTTCCACAACACTTCGCATGGGGCCGAATACGGTTCCCCCTCAGTTCACGAGTTCATATATTCTAAATAAATATAGGTTGTGCTCCGCCAAAATGGGCTCACACTTGCACAGTGCACTGCAACCTGCTTTTATTTGCTTACCACCAGGAAGCACAGCACCACATTCGGCGGCCCCCCAGCCTTCCTCCAGGCGCTGGACCAGGATTTCCTTCGTGGACCTGTCCCCTAGCCTAGCATGTGAGCATGTTTTCGTGGCAACTATCACTGGTGTCCGGAACACGCGTCCCTTCCCCAGAGCCTTCTCCCAGGATCCCTTTTAAAGCGGGGGACGGACTTGTTCTCCATTTCAATCCCCCCTCCCACCCCAGCCCCTGATCTGGCTTTCGTTCGAAGCCCACCACAGCCAGTGCGGTGGCAGATACGGCATCCTCTCTCTCCCGTCCTGCTTTGACTTACTCCAAGCTTTCTGAAGATATCCCCCTTGGGGATGAACCCATCTTCATTCCGGCCCATGTTCCCTGGCAGTTGTGGCTTTTAAAACGCAGTTGATTCTTGCACTGAAGATGGGCACAAAGCTGCTCTTCTCTCCTTCTCCAAAAGCCAGCTCTGCTTCTTAAGCTCAAACAACAGCGATTCGATCGAACACACACATCCACTTCTCTCCTGAGGCCTTCAAGAGGAAGAGGATACCACAGAACCTTCTAAAACATTGCACAGCCTAAAAATTTTGAATATCATGTCAGCCACAGTCCCTGGGGACCCAGATGGCTGCACTCAAACTGGGCAATTTGAGGGGAGTTTGATAAAGACACCACTGATAAAGATGTGGGTGGGATTCATGTGGAAGGCTGGGGCCAGCAAGATCAAGGGACCATTCCCAAGGGTGAGGGACTGATTACTGGAACCGAGAGAATGACAGTGTGGAAGGTGGGCAGGAGCTGGGGCCTTCAGGGGACAGATGCACCCCAGCTTGGGGACCCAGAAAGGAAGCTGGGGGCCAGGGTCGGGGAGGTAGTGCAAATACCCATACGTCAATTTCCACTTGCCCTCCAGATAGCCTCCCCTTGGGTGCACCCAACTGGAAGCTAGACGTCATGGTGCCATTGATACAAAGCTGTGTGTCCAGCATCCCAGGACACAAGTCACAGTAGACAGGGATCAGAGAGGGCTGGGAGGGAGCAGGAAGGGAGAGCAATGGAAGGTGATTTTCCACAAATGCTTTGAAAGTATGCAGTCCGATTAGAAATTATGAATTTAGTGAACAGAAACTAGGGAGTGATTATTTGCACAACTAAATGATTTTTTTTTTTTGGCTTTCAAACATTTTCAACTACTTGCCTTTAAATAATAAACTTCCCCCGGCAATTAAAATATGGTTCCACTTATGGAAAATTCAGCTTACTCAGAGCTCTTCAGGACCCCAGACATTCAGGTAAACACTAGTATGGCGCAAACTTGGGTTGGCTTTAAGTTAAGGACACTTCTGCAAACGTCCCCTCCAGCAACCTCCTTAACCGCATCCAAGTTGGGGAGTGCAGATAGTTTCCGAGAAGGGCATGCTGAAAGGGGGAGCAGGCTCTGGAAGGCCACAGAATGCCAACCATCCATTCTACACAGGCACAAATTAACCTGCAAAGGTCACCCTACTGTGAGGGCTTGAGCCCTGATGGAAACCACCAGCCTATTCTCCCTGATAGCTCTCAGATATTCCAGGCGACCTTCCACAATGAACTGTGATCTTTAAGCACCCAATCAGCAGCGTCTTTCCCAAAGATGTTCTCTCTTGATGCTCCCATCAGGAACACCTGGGTCTGCCACATGCACCCCCTGCCTTGGGTGACCTGGCAGCTGGCAAGTCTCTTCCAAGGAAAGTCTTTCTAAGGGGATTTTTCTTTGTTCTCAGAGTCCCAGATATGAGACATCACTGTAAAGTTGTGCTTCACTGATAATAATTGAGTGTATGACACCCATAGGGATAGACTCCTCATCCAGCTGAGGGTTCTGCTCCAGTCCAAGGCCCAAGATGCCCGCAGAGCCTGGGCCAGCACACGTGTGGCTGAGCCCAGCATCCCGAACCCGCCCGGGGACGGCACGTCCGCCAGCATTGTGCTGGACATGATCTCAGGGGCAGAAGTCAGGAAACAGACGAATCCCAGCGTGCCTGCAAGACTGCTTTAAACACATCATGCTGAGACCCTCTCCTTCTAGTTCAATCTCTTCCTGCCTTGAGCTAATGGAGAATGATGGCTTCGTCAACTTGAAAAATGGATCCAAAAAGCACCAGCCTGAACCAAGCAAGGACAAACGGCCACCAAGGTCAGGAGACACTGCGTGTTTAAAAAGCTGTTTTGAACAACTGACCTTTTCAGGCAAATCCCAGCAAAATCTCTCCCTTGATACGCCATCTCTGAGACGGCAGGTCGGGGGGTGGGGTGGGAGGGTGTGCGGGGCTCGGTGGCTTACTGCGGGCCTGCTCAGCAACACCTCCTGTGCCCTCTTGAGACGCCCATTGTTCCCTGACGTGGTGGCCGTGGACCGGCTGGTCCGTTACGTCATATTTCCTCAATGGAGGGCATTGTCTCCTGCTAGCAGCCCCACGGCTCTTGTCTTCACAATGCGCTGCCCTCCCCCCCGAGCCCGGCTCCGTGGGCAGCCTAATGTGATCCTGGCAGGGCTCAAAGGAGGCCTTCACTCCCTCCCAGCACATGCAAGAGTCCCACTGGCAGGACCGAGGAGGGGAGATCTCTGTCCCCAAGCTGGGGCCAGAACTTGGCCAACCGGAGTGAGGGCAGATTCCATCCCACCCGCCCGCTCCTGTCGTGCCTGATTTTCTTCTGGCCCCATCACACCCGCACCCACTGTTCCTGAGATAGCAGGCTTCCAGATGGACCCCACCTCCTGGCCATCCGGCCCTCAAGCGGCCACCTCCCACACCACATAGGGCCGGCCTGCGTGATGGGCTGAGGAAACGCCACGTGTGACAAGGCCAGAGGAGGCATGGCGGCTTCCACCTTGCTCTCCCTGGGGTCACTCCCTCTGCGGAGAGCCAGCTTCCAGGTTGTGAGGACACTCCGGCAGCCTTGGGGAGAGGTCCACAGGGTGGAGAATTGAGGCCTCCCGCTAATGGCAGGCAGGAAGTTGCCATCCATGGGAGTGAGCCATTTTGGAAGCTGATCCTCTGGCTCCAGTCAAGCCTTTGGAGGAGTGTGGAACCGGTGCATCTTTTTTTGTTTTGTTTTGTTTTTGATTTTAAGGTTTTTAATTTATTTGAGAGAGAGAAAGAGAACACAAGCAGGGGGGCAGAGGGAGAAGCAGGCTCCCCGCAGCAGGGAGCCCAATGCTGGACTCAATCCCAGGACCCTGGGACCATGACCTGAGCTGCAGACACTTAACCGACTGAGCCACCCAGGCTCCCTGACCCAGTGCTTCTTGATGTCAACCTCATGAAAGACCCAGAGCCAGGCCTGCCCTGTGAAGCCCGCCTGGACTCTGGACCCACAGAAACTGAGAGACATTAAATGTTTATTGTTGTTTCAGGCCACTAGGTTTTTTACACAGGGTGATTTCTTCCACACCATTGGCTAGGTTAATACTCTGGGTGATAAAGTCCAAAGAGGTCAGCCTCTAGAGGCTCAGAGCAGAGGGAAGATGGGCAGAGAACAGACCTGGAGGAGGAAACTAATTCAGCACACTTGGTTTCCTGATCCATTACCATGGGCCTCTAATTTGAAACAAAGGAAGGAGGTGTTAAAAATGGAACAAAGGGGGCGCCTGGGTGGCTCCGTTGGTTAAGCGACCGTCTTCAGCTCAGGTCATGATGCTGGAGTCCCAGGATCAAGTCCCACATCGGGTTCCCTGCTCAGCAAGGAGTCTGCTTCTCCCTCTGACCCTCCTCCCTCTCATGCTCTCTATCTCTCATTCTCTCTCTCTCTCAATAAATAAATAAAAATCTTTTAAAAAAAAAAATGGAACGAAGTTGTCCAGTGAGCTCCAACCAGCAGTGAGATGTAGGACCATCCCCTTCTGTGAGGACACTACCCTCCCCAGAGCGCTTCAAATCATGTCCTTATAAAAAACGACACCCCACCATTGACTACGAAAACCCTGAGCTCCTTTTCATATAAACTACTGCCCAACCAGACCCCCGCAACCAGTTCTGTGTTTGGACAAAGAATTTCTCTTTAAAATCTAGTTTTCTGGGGCACCTGGGTGGCTCAGTCGTTAAGTGTCTGCCTTCGGCTCAGGTCATGATCCCAGGGTCCTGGGATCAAGCCCCACATTGGGCTCCCTGCTCCATGGGAAGCCTGCTTCTCCCTCTCTCCCACTGCCCCCTGCTGTGTTCCCTCTCTCGCTGTGTCTCTCTCTGTCAAATAAAAAAATAAAAATAAAAAATAAAATTTAGCTTTCTCTCTCATGAGCTTCATCTCGACGTTATTCTAAAGTTCCAATCTATCAAAGTAACTTCCATCTCAATGCAACTGTCAATGTCACTCTTCCCTTCCACATTGGGTCACCTGCACATTTGGTGCCATAATTCCTTGCTATCTGCATCCGGAAAGTTGACTGAGGGGCACCTGGGTGGCTCAGTCGGTTAAGCACCTGACTCTTGATTTCTGCTGAGGTCATGATCTTGGGGTCGTGAGATTGAGCCCTACGTCGGGGTCTGCGCTCCTCAGGGAATCTACTTGGGCTTCCCTCTCTCCCTCTTCCTCTGCCCCTCCCCCCCACAAAAACAAAGTTGACTGAAGGAGTGACCTGAACAGAGCTAACCCCAGAGCCCTTTGGCTCTCCCCTGTGGACTCCACCACTGCCCAGGTAACAGAGACCCCTTGATGATGCACACTTCGTACAGAGTGGTACAGAGTTGTACAGAGTTGTGCAACCTGCCATAACACTCTCATTATGAATGGGTTTGCCCAGCCTTTATTAAAATGGGTTTACTCACTCCATCCACCAGCGCTGTCTACAGAGGAAGTTACCTTGACTTGTGTATTAGTTAGTTTCAGTTGCTATAACAAATCACTACAAACTGGGTGGCCTGATACAAGAGAAATCCATTCTATCACAGTTCTGGAGGCCAGACGTCTGAAATCCGAGTGTCTGCAGCGCTATGCTGCCTCTGGAGGCTCTAGCTGTGAATCTGGTCCTGCCTCTTCCATGTCCCGGGGGCCACTGGTATCACTGGCTTCTGGCAGAAGTTCCAGTTTTCAAGTCCAGCGCCTTCCAGTCTTCCTCTGCTCTGTCTTCACCTCACTTTCTCCTCTGATGAGTGTCTTATAAAGATACTTGCAATGGCATTCAGGGCCCACCCAGATAATCCAGGATAATCTACCTATGTCAAGATCCTTAGTCACATCATCCAAGACCCTTTTTCCCTACGACATTTGCAGGATCCAAGGATTAGGCCCTGATATCTTGGGGGATCATTATTCAGCCCCCCACAGCTTGGCACGTTCACCCCCTCTGCCAAGCTTTCCCACAGGGATACGGCGTTCTTTTCTAATGGTGACAGATAAACTATGTCATGCTCTGTTCTAGCTTCCAAAAGTCAACATAGACATCACCCGTCCCTACTTTTTGGAATCCACTCGAGACCTGGACTTCCCCAGGTCACATCAATCTAGACATAAAAACAGGGTCACAATAAGCAAAAACAGCATTTCTCAAATTTTCCATGATTGCTGGTTCTCCAGCCTCCTAGAAATGTCAGGAACCTCGGGTTGTCTGGCTGGCTCAGTTGGCGGAGCATGCAACTCTTGATCTTGGGGTTGTGAGTTCGAGACCCACAGTGGGTGTAGAGATTACTTAAAAATTTTAAAAAAATCTTTAGAAATGTCAGGAACCCCTAGAATGTATCTCTTAAGAGGAGGCAGCCTGGAAATTGAGGTCACATTTTCTCAACTCAGACTGCCTGGGTTTGAATCCTGACCCTGTCACAATGGTCAATTGTATTTTCCAAAGGTGACCACAAAAATATCTCCCATCCTACACATTCTTCTGCATCAAGCAGCAAAGTCCATTTCTCCACCCCCCTTGAATCTGGGTGAGCCTCTAAGTGCTTTCTCCAATAGAATATGATGCACCTGACACAGTATAGAGTATGATGCATATGACACTGTGCCATTTCCAGGCAAAGCTTTTAACTGGACTCACATTTTCCTATTCCTGCCTGTTAGAATGTTCATTCTTGGGATGCTGCTCTCTGAAGCCAGCCAGCATGCTGTGAGGAAGCCCTCGTCACAGAGAGACCACTTAAAGATCTCTGGCTGATACCCCAGCTGAGCTTCCAGTGTGGGAATGAGCCATCGTGGGTGTCCAGCACAGTGGAGCCTTCAGAGGCCTCTAGCCTCATCAGCATCTGACTGCAACCACACGGACCCTAAGTGAAAACAACCCGGCTGAGCTGAGCTGATCCACAGAACAATGAGCGATAATAGGTTGCTGTCTTAAGCCATTGAGCTTTGAGGTGATTTATTACAAAGCAATAGACACTCTGATGAGCCACTTACAAACTACATAACCCGAAGCAAGTGATGGGTGTTAGTTAAGAAGCAGACCCAGCAACAAAGACTTGGTGTGTGTTGTTTATCTGGGTGGTGGTTCCAGGAACTATAGGTGGGAGAGTGGAGGAGTGAGAAGAGAAAGGAGGAGGCAGGAAATATAAGAACACTTACGAGCAGGTCACCACAATGACCAGTCTTTCTGGGGACCCTCTGAGAGAGTCCAAAACGCATCTCACAATTATCTCATCAAGAAACCCGTGCAGCCACTGTGGAAAACAGTTATGAAGTTTCCTCAAGAACTTAAAAATAAAATTACCATATGACCCAGCAATCACACTTCTGGGCATCTATCCAAAATAATTGAAAATGGGATCTCAAAGAGATAGTTGCACACCCATGTTCACTGCAGCATTACCGCACAAGAGGTAAGAGCCAAGTGTCCATCGGTGGATGAACGGGTAAATAAGATGTGGGTTGTACCTACAATGGAGTATTTTTCAGCCTAAAAAATAAAGACATTCTGTCCCAGGCTACAACCTAGATGCATGTTGAGGACATCATGGTAAGTGAAATAAGCCCATCACGGAAGGATAGATCATGCCTGGTTCCACTTAGATGCTCTATGTAAAGTAGTCAAATTCATGGAAACAGAAAGTAGAATGGTGGTTATCAGGGGCTGGCGGGGGGGGAAGGGGGAAAGGATAATTGTTCAAGGGAAACGGGGTCTCAGTTTTACAAGATGAAAAGTTCTCGAGATCTGTTGCACAAGGTGCATATAGTTAATACTACATACTGTAAACTTAAAAATAGTTAATATGGTAAATCCTACGTAATGAGTTTTTCAACCCAATTAAAAAAAATTGTCTTATCAAGGAGCAAACAAGTTGGGGTATTTGCCATCAATCCCCCGGTTGAGGGTTGCTCTTGGGGTACCAACTCCCCACACTCCAAAGACCAGAGAACATCCCTGAAAAGAGATGCAGGAAGCCATCAGCACAAATGGGGACCTTCCGGGGTGACCTCCAGGTGACTGAGAACATTGGGTGGGGCGCTGACAGGATCTGCCACACCACCTACGGTGGAGTCTCGCTTTCCTTGTCTATGAAACAGAAATGAGAAATACCCACCTGGACAGACAGTTGTCAAAGCTATTTTGGGTGACATATGCTCCCTGAATGCCACCGCCCTGTGGGTCCCCCCACCCCCACTCCTGAATCAGGAGTACACGTAGTCTCCAGTTGCGACACCCTCGTGGCCACACACCATGCCTTCACCCTCACTTTTATTTTTCCAAATCAGTAAAATATTGCCCAGCTCCAAACTTTTGGAACCAGCCTCTGAGTTTTGCAAAGATCGGGGCAGTGGCTCTGGGATCTCCAACCCGCCCCACCCCCCGCAAACACACACACACACACACACACACACACACACACACACACA
>NW_027397091.1:14948751-15043526 GCF_003265705.2 Callorhinus ursinus
ACACACACACACACACACACACACACACACACACACACACATCCTCACTGGGCTAAGTTCTCTCCTTCTTGGCTTACAGACGTTGTCCTGGCCGAGTGAAGGGGACACACAGGCAGCCCTCGCTCCCAGCCTTTGCGAGCATGACATCACCTTCCCCCGCGGAGAAGACTCAGCTCTTCCTTATTTTGTTTCCTGCTCCAAGCACAGCTTTAAAAGCCCTTTCTGGAGGCTTCCAAAATATTAGCAGTGATTACAGCTGGTTGTAGGGCTCAGGGAGTAGGTATTTTCTTCTTTCTGCTTTTTGTGTTTTCCACAATAGGCACATTCTATTTTTTTATTGACAGAAAAACACATTAGTGTTTTTTAAGCAAGCCATTTAAAAGCCTCCACTCATTCTAGGCATCAGCTTTCCACACATCCGCTCCCCAATTTTTTCCCTCTCCTCCTTGAATCCCTTGCTCCTGTCCTGTCCTTTGAAAATCTCAGCTAAATAACAGTTGCTCATGCAAACCACACCAGCCTCCCTAGATGCTTTTTGATTTTCCTTCTCACTGGGAGTATTTATTAACCAAATTTGTTTTAAAATCTTCCCAACCAAGAAATTGACCTCATCTTCCTAATAGGATGAACCCAGAAGAACACAACACGGGGGACGCCTGGGTGGCGCAGTCAAGCGTCTGCCTTCGGCTCAGGTCATGGTCCCGGGGTCCTGGGATCGAGCCCCGCATCGGGCTCCCTGCTCCGTGGGAAGCCCGCTTCTCCCCCTCCCACTCCCCCTGCTTGTGTTCCCTCTCTCGCTGTGTCTCTCTCTATCAAATAAACAAATAAAATCTTGAAGAAGAAGAAGAAGAAGAAGAAGAAGAAGAAGAAGAAGAAGAAGAAGAAGAAGACGACAACACCCCTGTCCTCGTATTCTTGCTGAAATGCACAACAGGAGCGGACTCACGGGGAAATGTCAGTCTGACCCAAAGTGAGGGGCATTCTCCAGAGTCACTCTTCAGAAACAACAATGTGGTGAAAGACAAAGGAAGTCTGAGGACCAGGTCCAGTGTAGAGGAGAGAGTGGACAGCAAACTGCAACATGGGAGTAGGGATATTGTTTAGCTATAAAGGACATTATCGGGACCCTTGGTGAAATCCGAGCCTGAATAAGGTTTATAGATAATTGTATGGAATTGATATGCTTCCTGAGTTGGGTAATTACACTGTGGTTACATAAGAGAATGTCCTTTATATTTTTAGGATTTATACAATTGGAGCTTTGAGGGGTAAAGGGCATCATGTCTGCAAGTTTTTCTCATATGATTCAGAAAAAAAAATTACACACACACACAGACACACACACACACACTGAATCTGGGTGAAGAGTAAAAAAATTCTTTGTTCTATTCTTGCAGTCTTCCTCGAAGCCGGAAACAAAGTGAAAATGAAAGAAATTGAAAGATTAAAACAATCCCGCAAACTTCGGGCACCTGGGGCATTTCGCACCCAGGGACTGTCCTCTCTTCACATGTGCGGTGAGCTCCATGACAAAGACATCTCTGTCCTGTCTGGGGGCTTGTCCTTCTCTCACCCACTAATCCAATTCCTCGCTGACCCTTCAGAGTTTCCACCTGGGACTAAGAATCCCTTTCCCTAGTGAAGACAAAAGGGCCTTTCCTATCCAGCTCTAAAGCAGGAATCCGATGCTGCAGATCCCCTTAGTTGAAACAGTGCTTCCCAACCCTGGGAGACGTTTAAAACTCCAAAGCTTGGAAAACTCCCTAGATCAAAACCTCTGAGGGTGGGACCCAAGCACCAGGGCCTTTTAAAGCTCTCCAGGTGATTCTATTGAGTAGGCAAGACTTGAAAAATTTGACGCTGCATCCCACCCAGAAAGACTGAAAAATGTCACGCCTGGGCAATATTCCAGACCAATCAAACCAGAAGGTCTAAGGTTAGGACCCATGCAACACATTTTTTTTTTAATTCCCCAGGAAATTATACCTCCCTGATGCTGATTTTTAAAAACAAACAAACAGGGGCACCTGGGTGGCTCAGCCCATTAAGTATCCGACTCTTGACCTCATCAGGGTTGTGAGTTCAAGCCCCACGTTGGGCTCCATGTTGGGTGTGGAGCCTAGTTAAAAAAAAAATAATAATAAACAAAATAAAAACAAACAAAAAGAAACAATCAAACACAAATCAAAAAATTAAAAAAGGTAATCAACTGGAAACAGACGATTCCTAGAGTGTTTTCGAACCAGTGATTTAGAACAGTGATTTGCAAACATCAGCTGGCATGTGAATCACCGGTAAGGCTTGATAAAACACGGGTTACTGGGTGCCACCCCAGAGTTTCTGATTCGGTAGGCCTGGAATGGGACCCAAAGAGAGGGCTTTTCTACAAGGCTCTGGCTAGGGGATGTCATGCCGGACCTCAGGACAACACTTTGAGAACAATTGACTGAGACAATCTTGCTAGTTAAGTGTGGCACTGGGACCAGCAACATCAGCCTCACCTGCGAGCATGCTAGAAAGGCAGACTCTCAGTACCCCCAGACCTCCTGAGGCAGAATCTGCATTTTAACAAGATTTCCAGGGGATCGGTGTCCACGGGAAAACTTGAGGAACACTGCTTTAAAAGAAATCCACACCATCTCACACACATCATGTGTGTTAGAGCCTCAAGCGCTGAGGACTCTGGATGAGATGGGTGCAGGTGGGGAGAACCCCCAGTAATATGACCCCAAAAACCCTCTAGTCAAAGCAGTGACAGGTGGAAGCCGCCAATCCACTGGACCCAGAACGGGAGTTCCAGCTGGTCCGTGTTGTCCGGCCCTAATCATGGTCAGGACACTGATGGGGAGGGAGAGGGCAGATGCCTTGCAGGGGTTAACTATCCAGAAAGCACAGGTGGGAGTAAAGACCCTGCCCCCTTGCAAGACAGCTCAGCCCCCTGGCATGCTCCTTGATTTTGACCTCTGGATGATGAAGTTGACATAGCAGCCTAACTCCTAGGTGACTCCCAGCTAATACATTTGCTTGATGTTCTTGACCTTGGATTGTGTCCTTACCCTGACTTAGCCCCCATAGAGAGTTTCTTAGCAGGAAAACCACCAGCTCAGAGCTAGGTGGTCTGTCACTGCCCCATCATTACCAGAAGGGGCCCCTTCCTTTGAGCACTTACTACATGCGGGTGCTGCCCTGAGGACTGTCCTTCACTCACTCCTCACCGTAATCTTGAGGTTGGTGTCCTTATGCCCCAATTTACAGATGAAGAAACTGAGGCACAAAGAGATGAACTCGCATGCCCTCGAACATAATAGCTATTAAGTGGCAAGGCCAGAACTGACTCCCAAATCTCTCTGGCTCCACAGTCTTACACTAAACCAGCCTGAAGTGGAATCATCATCAGGGATATTGGTGAGGAGAGGACTTATTGGACGCTTCTCTGTTTTTGCATTTCCTCTCTTGCTTTTCCTTTGCCAAAGTGATGGAAACAAAAATGATTCCAAAACTGGGCTCCCTGATACAGTGACCACTGGACACATGTGACTGTTTAAATTTAAATTAATTAAAATTAAATAAAATTTAAAATTCAGTTTCTCAGTCCTACTAGCCATATTTCAAGCGCTCAACGGTTACACATGGCTAGTGGCTACTGCCATTAGCTCAGATTGTAGAACAAATTGCCCAAAGTTCTACTGGACGGCACTATTCCCAAAAATGTTATATGCCCTTCACTACCCAAGGTCACTCTCCATTCAAAGTTAACTTTTTTTTAAATAAAACTTCAAATCCACAAAATTTACTTTTACCCTGTTCTCATGTCACAGGGAAACCAAAATGTTCAGCAGGAGGAGCATCAGGTTTTAGAAGGGAGGCACCTACTGGCAGCATGTGGGATCACAACCTAGCACAATCAGACCCTGGAAACCGGCCAGAGGCTAGAGTCCAGTAGCCATTAGCCAGATACAAGTGGATGGGTCCAAAAAGAGGGTGAAACCCCATGCCAGGAAAGGATCAAAGATGAAGTGCTGGGAAGAGAAACTGAGTCAGAAGATGCATCCACCACCAGACTAAAATCCCCAGTATTATATCCCTTATGGCTGACACCAAGGACATACATAATAAATGTCAGTTACTTAAATGATTGATTGATTGATTGATGATTGATTGATTCTGAAGATTCCAGAACTGAACTGCTGAGTGTTTTATCCACATTTTTTTCTCCCAGTTGGACACATCTCTTACATTATGAAGTCAACACAGAAATAAGATTTACTGGGGATGCCTGGGGGGCTCAGCTGGTTGTGCAACCAACTCTTGATTTTGGCTCAGATCATGATCTCAGGGTCGTGGGACTGAGCTTGTGTGGGGCTTCGTGCTGGGTGTGGAGCCTGCTTAAGATTCACTCCTTCTCCCTCTGTTCCCTACACCCCCATACACTCTCTGTTCAGGCAATTTCTTCTCTCTCTAAAAGAAGAGGAAGGGAAGGGAAGGAAAGGGAAGGGAAGGGAAGGGAAGGGAAGGGGAGGGGAGGGGAGGGGAGGGGAGGAGAGGAGAGGAAGGAAAGGAAAGGAAAGGAGAGGAAAGGAAGGAAAGGAAAGGAAGGAAGAAAGAAAGAAAAAAAAAGAAAGTGTTCAATCATTAAGGGAGATTAGGACTTTTCAGAAATCATCAAGAACAAGAAGATGTCAAAATTTTCAAGTCTCGGGTGCCTGGGTGGCTCAGTTGGTTAAGCAACTGCCTTCAGCTCAGGTCATGATCCTGGAGTCCTGGGATCGAGTCCCACATCGGGCTCCCTGCTCAGCAGGGAGTCTGCTTCTCCCTCTGACCCTCCCCCCTCTCATGCTCTCTCTCTCTCATCCTCTCTCTCAAATAAATAAATAAAATATTAAAAAAAAATTTTCAAGTCTCTGGTAGAACATGAAAAGATGGTCCTGTTTTTTCCTTTGGCCCAAGGTGGCCCTTAATGAGAGACAGCTTTCCTGACTGAGAGATGAATCAGACCCCAAATCACTCATATTTATCCATTCAGTTCACAGATCCTGATCCGTCTGCTTGGGAGCCAAGTGCAAAGCAGCTGGAGGCTGCTTATCTGAGTCCTGTGCACACAAATGAACATAATGTGTCCAAAGTTAATCACCAGTCTGGAAATCACCCTGGGCAGAGCAAATGTTTAACAAAGACCTGGGCTTGGGGAGGAGAGCCTGTGGTCACTGAGGAGCTCATCTGGGGATCCAGGCACCTAAATGCCAGGAAACCTGCACTACTGGATGCAAATCTTGACCCTGAAGAAATTGGAGTGTAGATAGTGATACAATTCCAGGGGATATGGAGGACCCCTCCGCCCCCGCCCCGTTACTGGGGAGCTTTCTTATGGGACCCAAGCAGGCTGATCAACAAGCCTGAGTCAGGGCTGTATTAGCAAGCTGGCAGCCTAGGGCTACTTATGGGCCAGTTGTCCAAAACTGGAGGGGACCCAGGGTCCAGCCTAGCTTCAGAGGATTGGAAGAGTAGATCATGGAGAATGTCATTCATTGTAAGATCCCCAAAAGCCTGCATACAGGACAGTCCCCCTACTTGATGAACTTTAACTGGTTTCCAGTCCTGTGCCACCCGCTGTTCTAGGTACTGGGGAGACAGAGACTGATAGACTTCAGGGGGCTGGAGGCAGATTCATTAAGAAGGGCCCTTCTCTCTCTCATCCTCCTCTTCACAAGCCCACTTGAGCCCCCTCTCAATTCCTGGCATAAGTAAGGCACCATTTCATGACATTTCTGCCCTTCACTAAAAGGTCTCAGATACCCAATTGAAAAAAAACAACAACAGGCAAATGACTCGGACTGGCACTTCACACAACAGGAATACCCAAATGGCCAGGAACCATGTGACAAGATGCTCCACATCAATGATTACAGGGAAATGCACATTAGAACAAGTGCTGTGACTACCACTCACTAGAATGGCTGAAATCAAACCTCTGAACATATCAAGGTAGGTGCGGATGTGGAGCGACCAGAATGCTCATGGACCGCTGGTGGGAATGTAAATAGGTACAAGCATGTCAGGGAACTGTTTGGGCAATTCCTTCTAAAATTAAACATACACTGAGGCTCCTGGGTGGCTCAGTCGGTTAAGCTTCCCACTCTTGATCTTGGCTCAGGTCTTGATCTCAGGATCGTGAGTTCAAGCCCAGTGTCGGGCTCCAGGCTGGGCACAGAACCTACTAGAGAGGAAAAGCAAAAGGAAGAGGAAGAGGGAGAGGGAAAAGAAAGAAAAGGGAAAGTAAAGGGAGAGAAAAAGGAAAGGGAAGGGAAGAGAAGGGAAGGGAAGGAAAAGGAAAAGACATTATACATACACTTAACACAGGGCCAGGAAGTTCTACTCCTGGGTATATACTCAGAAGAAGTGAGCACGTTTATGCACACCAAAGGACATGTACAGAAACATACATCGCGGCTGAACTGGTAATAGCCAAAAACCCACCAAATGAAGAAGGATAGATATATTGTGTACAGCACAGAAGGAAAATGAGTGAATTGTTCTTACGCACAATAATGGGGACGAATCTCAGAAACAATGTTAAGGGAAAGAAACCAAATACAAAAGAACACATCCCGTATAACAGTGTATAAAAAGTAAGGGGCACCTGGTGGCTCAGTGTCTGCCTTTGACTCAGGTCATGATCCCAGGGTCCTGGGATCGAGCCCCACATCGGGTTCCCTGCTCGGCGGGGAGTCTGCTTCTCCCTCTCCCTCTGCCACTCCCCCTGCTTATGTTTTCTCTGTCAAATAAATAAAATCTTTTTTTAAAATGTTAAAGAAAAAAATGTATATGACGTTCAAGACCAGGCAAAACTCATGTGTGGCGAGAGAGGTCAGAATAGGGGTCACCCAGTGGGGCAGTGGGAGGTGGGAATTGACCAGAAAAGGACTCAAAGGAACTTCCTGGAATGAGGGAAATGTTCTCTGCGCTGATCTGGGTAGTGGTTCCACAGATGTACACATAGGTAAAAATTCATCAAACTGCCCCCTTTAGATCTGTGCATTTTACTGGCTGTAGATTATGTCTCAATAAAAGAGGAAAAACAATTAAAAGTCTTGGGTGACCACACTTGATGGAAGCATGGCTGAACACCAAAAGCTTGCGTGTCATACAGTGGACACAGTGGTCTGGGGTTTAACAGAACAGCCTCCCATACAGGCACTTCCCAAAGCCCTTGGCCACAGTTTCAATCCTTACCGCTCTCTGGCACCAAAAGAACAGAGAAACAGATGCATTTCTTTCCAGCCGAGGAGGCTGTGGCTCTGTGCAGAGCTTACCAGGGACTCCTTCCCCTGAGTTGTCCTCTTACTGCCCCCATGGCACCCGGGGCCAGCCACTCTGGAAAGCCAGGCCTGCTCAGAGCCCCCGAGAGGGGCCCGGCAGGGCCTTAGAGGGAATTTATGGTGACCTGAGCGCCCTGGACGCACAGAGCTGGCCTGTAAGGAAAGACCAGATGAAGAAAGAAGAATCTGTATTCAGAGCACCGCTTATACCAATGGAATCACACAGGTCAGCCCGTGGACCAGGAGTTACCAATCTCAGCTGCACATCAGAACCACTGGGAGCTTTCCAAACATAGGCTTCCCCCAGGCCCGCCCGTCCAGCCCCAGGCCAGAGGTAGCAGGACCTCCGGCGTAGGGTTTCTCAAAGGGGATTCTGGAAGCAGGAACTTGTTAGAAATGCACATTCTCAGGCCCATTCCAGACCCGCTGGATTCTGGAGCCGCCCTGGCAATTTCTGCTCTCATCATTGTTCTGATGAGCCCTCCCATGATCTGATGCATGCTCGAGTGTGAGGCCCGCTGCTGTGGGTAGAAATCTGCCTTTCTAGCGGGCTCCTAGGTGATGCAGCCACTCCAGCTCTGGGCACCATGCTTTGAGACCCACCACTGTCTGTCTCATGGGCAGAGCCAAGCTTGGGGACAGAAAGGGGGAATTCAAAGCTACCTGGGTAAGCGACTCTGATGCAGATGTAGGTTAACAAGAAGAGCTTCCATAGGCGTTCATCATGTAATCTGGCAGGAGGCCCACACCTGGGCAGGAAGCCCACACAGGTGAGAATGTTACAGGAGAAGAAATACAATTTGCTGCTGAACGTGACCTGTCTGGGGCCTCTTTTTTCCCATAAAACTGCATTTTACGGTTCCTGGTGGTGGAAGATTTACTTTCTAGGCGTCCATCCCTGAGAGTTTGTTCTGACACTACTGGACCTGGAGAAATTTCTGGTAGAACACTTTGTGTAAAAGCAAATTTCCCCCCAAATTGGGAAAATTTCCCCTCAAATTGGGGGAAGGCTTGATTTTACCCTCAAAGGTGAACCTTTGGTCCAAGGTAGATGGAAAACAAGGGCAGCGGAAATTAAGGAGGAGTAAAGGGAATGAACAAGAAGAGATTTTGTTCAGGGCTGGGTGAGAGGCAGGGAATGGAGGAAGAGTGGAAGGGAAGAGAGAGCATCACAGTTGAGAAGGGCAGGAAGATACTCTCTTCTTTCCGAAGAGGCCTGACTCTTTTTTTTTTTTTTTTAACTGAGCTCTGAGAGGGGTTTTGTGCATGATTGGAGGGAAGAGCTGGACAAGCTGATCTCCAAAGCAATAAAAGAAGAACTTGAAGTGAGTCAAGGGGAACTGTGGGGAGTCAGGGGTCAGAGAGGACAGCCTGCCGGGGAGGAGGGTCAGCCATCATCAGGATTACAAGTTCCTGCTCTGAAAAGGCAAACCACATTCTGGGCAAAAATATTCACAGTAGGTGTTATCTTTAAAGAAGAAGAAGGAGGAGGGGGAGGAAGGAGAAGACTTAAGTTCTGAACATATAAAGAACTTGTACAACTCACTAACAGGAAGGCAAACCACTCGATGAAAAAAATGGGTAAAAGACATGAACTAACACTTAACAAACAACATACGAATGACCAAAAAGCACATGAAAAGATGATCAACATCATTTGTCACCAGGGAAATGCAAAATAAAACCACAGCAAGATACCACTTAACACCCACTAGAATGACTAAAATTAAAGGCTTGCAAAACCAAGTGTTGGCTAGGATGGAGAGCAACTGGAACTCTAATATCTTGCTGGCAGGAATTAAAAATACTACCACCACTCAGGGAACTACTGGAGTTTCTTTTATACATATACCTCCCAAATAACCCAGCAATTCCACTCTTAGATATTTACAGGAGAAAAAAAAAACAAACACAAATTTCCCCAGAAGACTTGTACGTAAGTATAAATAGCCACACAGGGCTAGTGACAGCCATGTTGGACATGTCAACTCTACATGATCTAGTTGCTCAAATATTCATGAAGGTCTACATTAAAATACGTAATTTATCTTAAGAAATAAAAGGCTTGTACACAAATGTGCATAGCAGCTTTATTCACAATTGCTAATAAATGGAAACAATCCAAACATCCATCAACTGAGAAATGGGCAAACAAAATTTGGTATATCCACAGAAAGGGATCATAATAAAATGGATGAAATTACTCATAGATGCAACAACACAGATGAATCTGGAAATCACTATTCAGGATAGAAGAAGCTAGATGCAAAAGAGTGCCTACCCCATGATTCCATATAAAATTTTTAAACACGTAAAACTGATTTAGAGTGACAGAAAACAGATCAGAGCTTGCCTGGAATTGAGGAGACTTCAAATAGAAACTAAAGAACTTTCTGAGATGGTAGACAGGCTCTAGATCTTGTTTAGGGTCCAGGCATTGGTCAAAAGTCATTGAACTGAACGCATAAAATGCATAAATGAATATCATTGGATGTAAATTATACCTCTGGTGAAATAGCAAAAAAATTTAATGAGTCATATACCTCATTTTATTGCACTAGGCTTTATTGTGCTTCACAGATAATGTTCTTTTTTACAAATTGAACGTCTGTGGCAACCCCACGTGGAGGAAGTCCCAACAGCATTTGGCTCACCTAGTAGTGTCTCTGTGTCACATTTTGGTAATTTGCCCAATATTTCAAACTTTTTCATTATTATTTTATGTGTTATGGTGACCTGTGATCAGTGATTATGACTCACTGAAAGTTCAGATGATGGTTAGCTTTTTTTAGCAATAAAGTATTTTTAAATTAAGGTATTTACATTTTTTAGACACAGTGATAGTGTATGCTTAATAAACTACGGTATCATGTAAACATAACTTTTATATGCACTGGGAAGCCAAAACACTCATTGGACTCACCTTACTGCAACATTCACTTAATTGCACTGATCTGGAATGGAACCTGAGAAATATGTCAGAGGTATGCCTCCAAGGAATTGTCCTCCACTTCTGTAGAGCAATGTTAACTATAGTCATCATGTTGTACATCACATCCCTAGAACTTATCTATATTATAACTTCAAGTTTGTACCTTTTGACCACCTTCACCCATTTCCCCCACCTCCTACCCCTTGCCTCTGATGACCACAAATCTGGTCTCTTTTTCTATGAGTTTGAGGGTTTTTTTTTATTCCACATATAAGTGAGATGATACAGTCAGTATTTGTCTTTCTCTGTTTGCCTCATTTCATTTAGCATGATGTCCTCAAGGTCCAACCATGTTGTCACAGATGGCAGGATTCCCTTCTTTTTTTGGCTGAATAGTATTCCATTATATCTATAGCTTTATCCGTCCTATTTTCTTTACCCATTCATCTGTCAATGGACACTTAGGCTGTTTCCATTGTAAATAATGCTCAATGAGGAATCATTCTTGAGACACAGGTTGAGGGGTGATGATGGGGGCTAAGGGAACAGAGAGCACACCTTAGCCAAGCAGCTTTGTCAGGATGCTTGAGGAAGGAGAGAGTGGGCTCCTAACAGAGCTTGCTATGAGAATCCCCAGGAAATCCCACCTGGCCACCCAAATTTCCCAACATCTATTGTGTATCAATTCTTCATTTCTACAGAAGGATGGACCTTATTCTAACTGCCGCTCTGGGGCAAAGCATGCCAAAAGTCCCCATGCCCTTCTTCTAAAAAGACTTGTCCTATATTTGCCCTGAGGAAGGCTGAAGAAACTAGGTGAATTGTCCCATCTTGAGTTCCCAGGATTAAGGCTGGCTTGCCCATCCAGGTCTCCTTTCCCATTCACCTGTGTTGCTGGTGGGAATATATACTGGTACAACCTCCATGGAAGGTGAGCTGACAAAAATTTATCAAAATTACACATGCACATACCCTACACTTCTACCCCAAAGTATTTGTTTTGTAGAAAAACTTGCACACATATGAAACCATACATGTACATGGTTATTTATTGCCTCACTTTTTTTTAACACTGCTTGGCCAGAAACAACACAAATGCCCCTCAATAGGGTCATCAAAAAATATTAATATTGATTAAATTATTTATATTGAGTATTTATTATGTTTATATTTATTATTTAATATATATTTTAAGTATGGAACATACCAACAATGGATACTTTTCTGGTGCAAAAAAAGTAATGAAGATGCGCTCTATGTACAGACACTGAAAGTTTTCAGGATATATATATTTTTTTAAGATTTTATTTATTTATTTGAGAGAGAGCAAGAGCACACAAGAGCAGAGGGAGAAGGAGAAGCAGATTCCCTGCTGAGTAGGGAGCCTAACACAGGCTTGATCCCAGAACCCTGAGATCATGCCCTGAGCTGAAGTCAGACGCTTAACCAACTGAACCACCCAGGTGCCCCACCAAGACATATTTTTAAGTGGAAAAAAAAGCAAGATGTATAACAGTCATATAGTACAAAACCGTTCATGTCTAAAAAACAAATAAAAGGTGTATAAGTCAGATTCAGAAAATTATATTTGTTTATGAATCCCCACAAAAAAAGTCTTGGTAAGAGTCCTCTAGCCTATTAGGTTCATTGCATGGGGGCCTGCAGATTAAACTGACAAGAGACAGATAACAAGAGAAAAGACAGCTTATTAACACATGCAACACACATACATGCATTATTCATTACTCATGCTCATTACTCAATAATGAGTGACTTAAAATGGTCATTAGAATTTGAGCCTTATATATACTTATATATCTAACTTTGTAGGGAAGAGGGAGGGAGAGAATAAAGGCTTCTCTGAGAAGAGCAAATAGGTTTCTTTGGGAAAGACAAATGGGTTTAGAGAACAAACTGGAGATCAGAAAGTTTGTGATAATGCTTGTTATGCAGGTGCAGGTGGTCTTTCCCTATTCTTCATGGCCATAAAACTCCCCTGGAGAGAGGACTTATGGCAGATTTACTCATGGTCCCTCTCTCCTGGAAGTAGAAACTGGCCCCAAGAGAGGATTTATGGCAGTCTTCCTTTCTCAGAAGTTTCTACTTTTAGTCAGATAAGGGAAACTCCAAAGGCTTCTTTCTGCATCTGTTGAATTTCAGATGTCTTCAGCTTAAAATAATCCTTCTACCAACCCTGGGTCCTCATGCAAAGATACACCAGAAACTGATAATGGTGGTAATGCATTTGTAGGGCAGGGCAGGGCATGGCGGTGGAGAGGAACTGAGAGGTTGGGGACAGTGATGTGGAGAAGACTTTTGGGGTACACTTTTTTATCTTTATTAAGTTTTAGCAAAATGTGAATGTGTTGCCCATTCAAAAAAAAATAAGTTCTAAGTATGTTTCTAATCTATTTAAGGAGTGGTTTCCCACATACTCTCTTTAGGAAAAGATAGATTTTTGCCTCATTAGCAAGGCCTAATGGGATCCAGCCCTGAGGGAGGTGAAAAGATTTTATCATCATTGGCTGCAATTTCTACCCAGAAAGGTTATAAAACAGAGTCAGAGCACCCTTTTCATTTTGCTGGGAGAGATCCTTACAAGCTGAAAGTCCCAGGACCCTCTCCCACTGTCCCCCTCCAGGCTCCAAGAACACAAAGGCAGCTGCAGAGGATTGGGGCGGGGGCGGTTGCTGGGAGTAGAGCCAAGAGCCAGTGGACAATGGAAATCTGCCCCCTTCAAACAGATGTCAGGATTATTATTGGGGCTTTGCATGTGATGGAAGATAAAAGGCCTGGCAGAACCCCTACAAATGCCTGCATCTTGTCCTAACATCCTAACTCGTTGCCCATAAAAGAACCAAAGTGTTTTCTAGCCCAGAGAGGGAGACATTCCTGATCTGAAGATTCCAAAATAGGAATTCAAAGTCAATTGAAGGTTTTTCAGATAGAATTGATGAGCAGATCTTAAATGCCCTAAAATTCCAAAAAACAAGCCAAAGAAAGAAGGGATCAAGATTCTGTTCTGGGGACACATCTCAGTTCTGGAACATTCCAAGTACACTCCCACCTGAGGGCATTTAAAGCAGCTGTCCCCAGTGTCCACAACAGCCAAACTGTGGAAGGAGCTGAGATGCCCTTCAACAGGTGAATGGATAAAGAAGATGTGGTCCACAGATACAATGGAATATGACTCAGCCCTCAGAAAGGATGAATACCCACCATTTACATCGATGTGGATGGAACTGGAGGGGATTATGCTAAGTGAAATAAGTCAATCAGAGAGAGATTTTCATATGGTTTTATTCAGATGTGGAATATAAGAAATAACATAGAGGACCACAGGGGAAGGGAGAGAAAACTGAATGGGAAGAAATCAGAGAGGGAGACAAACCATGAGAGACTCTGGACTCTGGGAAACAAACTGGGGGTCATGGAAGGGGAGGTGGGTGGGGGACAGGGTAACCGGGTGATGGGCATTCAGGAGGGCACGCGATGTGATGAGCACTGGGTGTTATACGCAACTGCTGAATCACTGAACACTACATCAGAAACTAATGATGTACTACGTTGGCTAATTGAATTTAAATTAAAAAAAATTAAAGACCAGGGAAAATAAAATAAAGCAGCTGTCCCTTCCACCTAGAATCCTCATCTCAATCTCCTCACTCTGGCCCCAGCTTCTCACCCTGGTCGCAATTTATACTCCCCCTTTTCATGGGAGGCCTTCTGTGATCACCCAGAATATAAGCCCACCAAACACTCTCGAACACGTACATCCCCATTTTCATTTATTCTCTTCATAACCCTTACTACCGTCAAATTCTGTATCTACTTGTCGTCTGCCTCTCCCAGCTAGAATGTCTTCCAGTGGTACAGCCATAACTGGTCCGTTCTCCCCACGTCCCCAGTGTTCAGAGCAGTTTCATAGTGGGTGCCCAATCAATATTCGTTCAGTTAATGAAAAAATGAGTAAAAGTTAAACTTGAGATGTCTGTGAAATATCCAAGAAGGGATGTGAAGTGAGGAAGTTGTTGAGTTGTCAGCGTGGGAAAGATCCAGGCTGGAGGCTCATATTTGGACATAATTAGAACAAATTCAGTTTTTAAATACATAGGAATTGATGAACTCACCCAAGGAAGGATTTAAAGAAAGAAGAGCCTGGGCTCCAAGGAAGCAAAAACTGAGAGGCTGGAGAGAAAAGGGAGCAAGCAAAGACGAGCAAGAAGAGACCAGCGAGGTAAAAGGAAAACTAGCAGCAGGTGCCCTGAGGCTGAGTCTGGGGTTTTTGGAGACAAGGAAGCAGCCATCTGTGTGGGATGCTGCCCCCACAGCGGCGAGCATGGAGGCTGTCAGGACAATGATGAGAGAGACCAGTCTAGTTGCAGTGGTGGGACAGAAGCCTGCCAGGAACAGACTGAAGGATGACTGGTACATAAGGGAGTAGAAGTTTGGCTGAGTTGGATGGCAAATATACTTGATGTAGTTAAGAGGCAGGCAAATACAGATCAAGGGAACATTCTTCTTGTTTGTTCAATGTTTTATTTTGAAAAATTTAGAGCCTGCAGAACAGTTGAAAGAAGAGTACCATACACACCTCTTCACTCTTTACCTTAATGCATCATTTGTAAAGACTTTGCCACATCGGGCGCCTGGGTGGCTCAGTTGGTTAAGCGACTGCCTTCGGCTCAGGTCATGATCCCGGAGTCCTGGGATCGAGTCCCACATCAGGCTCCCGGCTCAGCGGGGAGCCTGCTTCTCCCTCTGACCTTCTCCCCTCTCATACTGTTTCTCTCTCTCTCTCAAATAAATAAATAAAATCTTTAAAAAAAAAAAAAAAGACTTTGCCACATCTACTTTCCACACACACCCATATATATTCATTTTGGGGTGAATCGTCAGAAATAAAGTTGCAGATACCTCTAAATACTTCAACATGCTTTTCCTAAGAAAAGGGCCTTTCTCCTATGTGACCTCAATGTTATATCCCACCTGAAGTAATTAACATTGAATCAATAATATCATCTGATAAACAGACTATATTCACGTTTCCCCGGCAGGCCAGAAATGTCCTTTTTAGCTGCTTTCTTTTTTCCCTGGCCTACGATCCAATCAAGTTTCATGCATTCCATTTGGTTGCCACGTCTCTACAGTCTCCTTTAATCTGAAACAGTCCCCAGTCTTTTTTTGTTTTTCATGGCACTGACATGCTTGAAGAGTTCAGGCCAGTTGTCACGTAGCATGTCCCACAGCCTGGATTTGTCTGATTGTTTCCTCATGATTGGATTCAGGTTAAACATTTTTGGCAAGAACACCACATAGATGGTGTGAACTTCTCAAGGGAGAGGGTTTTTTAAAGATGGAAAATATTCAATTTACTTAAACGCCAGTGGAAATGATGCAGTAGATCAGGGATGGATACTGGGGAAGGAAATCAGAAAAATTAATGAAGTAATGAAGTCTTTGAATTGGCAGGAGGGGGGCGCCTGGGTGGCTCAATTGGTTAAGCGTCCGACTCTTGATTTCAGCTCAGGTTATGATCTCAGGGTTGTGAGATCAAGACCCACATTGGGTTCCACACTGGACATGGAGCCTGCCTAGGGTTCTCTTTCTCTCTTTCTCTCTCTCTCTCTCTGCCACCCCGCCCCCCCGGTAAAAAAAAATGAATTGGCAGAAAGGTAGTAAGTGGAATTAGATGAAGGGATTTGTCCAGACTGACAGCTGACATGTCTCTGTGGTTGTAGCACACAGGAAGAAGGAGAAGATGGTGTAAATGAATAAATGCAGTCAGAAACAGGGACCTGTGTGTTTGGACCTGATGACTTCTAATCTCTCAGTGAAGTGAAGCAAAGTCAGCTGCTGAACCTGGAAGTAAGACTGTGGAAGGGGAGGAGGGAGCTTTGAGGAAGGAAGAAAGAGTCTGACATGGTCATTGGTGGAAGTGGCAAAGCAAGCTTTCTTAGAGAAATATCAGAAGTTAGGCAGCACTGTTGTGACATGGACAAATCCAACAGGACATATCAGTACATATGTCCAAATCAGTATGGACATAGTTGGACCAAAAGCACCACATATCAAGTGGATGTAATTGACATCCTTAGACAACTACATCCAACAACAGTACAATACACATTCTTCTTAAGCTCACAAGGAATATTCGCCAAAAGAGACCACAATCTGGGCCATAAAACACACCTTAACAAATTTATAAGAATTGAAATTGTACAGTGTCTGTTCTCAGACATGGTGGAATTAAACTAGAAATCAATAACAGAAAGATAAATGGAAGATCCCCAAATATGTGGAGATTAAACAATACATTCATGAATAACAATGGGTCAAAGAGGAAACCTCACAGCAAACTTAAAAATATTTTGACAATGAAAACACAACTTATTAAAATTTGTGGGATGCAGTGAAAGCAGTACGCATAGGGAAATTTGTAGAATTGAATGCATATATTGAAAAATAAGTAAGATTTTAAATCAACAATCTAAGTTTCGGGGTACCTGGGTGGCTCAGTCAGGGAAGCATCTGCCTTCGGCTTGGGTCACAATCTCAGGGTCCTGGGATCAGGCCTGCACTGGGCTCAGGGGGGAGTCTGCTTCTCTCTCTCCCTCTGTCCCTCCCCCCAACTTTTCTCTTGCTCTTGATCTCTCTCAAATAAACAAATAAAATTTAAAAAAAAAGGAAAAAAAGATCAGTAAGATCAATAAAATCAAATCTAGCCAGACTAAGAAAAAAAAGAAGACACAAACTTCCAATATCAGAAATGAAAGAGAGGACACCACTACAGATCCCATGAACACTAAAAGGACAATAAAGGAATACTAGAAACAACTCTATGCCCCCAAATTTGGTAACCTAGATGAAATGGACCAATTTCTTGGGGCACCTGGGTGGCTCAGTCGGTTGGGCATCTGCCTTCAGGTCAAGTCATGATCCCAGGGTTCTGGGATTGAGCCCTGAATCAGGCTCCCTGCTCAGTGGGGAGCCTGCTTCTCCCTCTCCTCCCTGCTCATGCTCTCTCTAGTTATCTCTGTTGTTATCTCTGTCTCTCTCTCTCTCAAATAAATAAATAAAATCTTCAAAAAAAAGAGAGAGAGATGGACCAATTTCTTGAAAGACATAACATGCCAAGACTCACAGAAAAAGAAATAAACTATCTGAATTGGCCTATATCTATTATAGAAATTGAATCAATAATTAATAACCTTCCAAAACAGAAAGTATGAGGCCCAGATGGTTTTACTGGTAAATTCTACCAAACATTTAAGGATGAGATTATATCAATTCTCTACCATCTCTTTCAGAGTATGGAAACAGAGTGAATACTTCCAAACTCATTCTATGAGGCCAATCTCCCACCAAAACCAGACAAAAATATTTCAAGAAAAGAAAACTATATCCAACGTCTCTCATGAACATAGATGCAAAAATCCTCAACAAAATATTAACCAATTAAATTTAACAATGTATTAAAAAAATTATACACCACAACCAAGTGGAATTAATCGCAGGTAGGCAAGGCTGGTCAACATTTGAAAATCAATTGATGTAATCCATATATCAACAGACTAGAAAAGAAAAAATCATATGATCATATTAATACATGCAGAAAAAGCCTTTGACAAAATCCAACACCTGTTCATTATAAAAACTCTCAGTAAACTAGGAATAGAAAAGAATGTCCTCAACTTGATAAAGCATATCAATAAAAACCCACAGTTAATATCATACTTAATGATGAAAAACTTGCAACTTTCCCACAAAAATCAGTACAAGGCAAGGATGTCCACTGTCACCACTCCTATTCAACATTGTACAGGAGGCTCAAGCTAATGCAATAAGACAAAAAAAAAAAAAAAGGAAATAAAAGACAAACATACTGGGAAGGAAAAACTAAAACTAAAACTGTTTATGGATGACATGACTGTCTATGCAGAAAATCTGAAATAATCGACAAAAAGACTCCTGGAACTATTATAGAAGGTTACAGGATACAAAGTCAATACATAAAAGTCAATTGCTTTTTTGTATACCAGAAATGAACAAGTGAAATTTGAAATTAAAAGCACAATATCACTGGAGTGCCAGGACAGACCCAGGAACTGAGTGGGCCTCTGGCCTGAGCACATCCTCCCAGATCTTGTGTTCCCCAACTCTGCATCTTCTCCAGCCAATTCACAATCAACAAAGAAATCTCACACCCTCTCACTCCTTCCTTGTCCAACCCCTGCCTCTGTCCCTGCCCTAGGGACCACCACCACTCTAAAAACATTAAGTCTGTTTAGAGAGGGGGGCAAAAAAACAAAACAAGACAAAACAAAATCAGAGAAAAAACTAACCTGGAAGAAACGAACCATTGTAGGAAGCAGGAAAAAATTTCTCTATTATTATAACTACAGATTAAACATGAGAGAGATATAAGAAAATAATGCAGGGGTGCCTGGATGGTTCAGTCAGTTAAGCGTCCAACTCTCGGATTCAGTTCAGGTTGTGATCTCAAGGTCTTGAGAACAAGCCCCTCACTGAGTGGCACCTCAGCATTGAGTCTGCTTAAGTTTCTCTCACCCTCTGCCTCTCCCCACCCCCCACGCTCAAATGCGTGTGCCCATGCTCTCTCTCTCATTAAAATAAATATATAAGTATTTTAAAAATATAGAAGAAAAGAATGCATCCAAGAAACAAAAACAGGATGTCAGGAAAAAAGGTAACAATTAGAAAAAAAGAAAGAGTCTTTGGAAATTAAAATATGATAGCCAAAATTTTTAAATTCAATGGAAGTGGACTTCTGTTTCCAGGAAGATGGAGTAAACATAGTTTCCCTCTTCTTCCTTCTGCATTTAACTAAAACTCCTGAACATTATATGTAAAAGAAATATAAGAATACTTGAAAGGTAGAGAGAAGAAGGCACATGATTAGGGGACATGGAACCCAAAAAATGACATAGCAGTAAGTGTCTTGGTTTTTCTTTTTGCCTTATATATCCCATAGTTTCCTGAGAAGACCACAACCCAGAAATGCCAATAGGCATCCCTCCCCCGCAAAAAAGAAGAAGAAGACCAAAAAACCCCCCTCTTTAGTCAAAGGACTGGGAGAAAAGCAGACTTGCTAAAAAAATTGAAAGATAAAACTATAGAAATTACTCAATCTGAATAACAGAGAGAGAATGGACTTTAAAAAGAACAAAACCTCAGAGCCCTGTAGGACCATAACAACTTGAATCTAATATTTGTGTCATCAGAAGCCTGATGACATAAACCTATAGATTCAAGTTGTAAGGTCCTCACACAAGATAAACCTAAAGAAATTCACACCAGGGCACCTGGGTGGCTTAGTCAGTTAAGCATCTGCCTTCAGCCCAGGTCATGATCCCAGGGTCCAGGGATGGAGCCCCACATTGGGCTCCCTGCCCAGTGGAGTCTGTTTCTCTCTCTGCCCCTCACCCCACTCGTGCTCTCTCTCTCTCTCAAATAAATAAATAAAATTAAAAAAACAAACAAAGAAATTCACACCAAAACACACTATAATCACACTTCTGAAAACTAAAGACAAAAAATCTTGAGGGGTGTCTGGGTGGCTCAGTTGGTTAAATGTCCGCCTTTGGCTCAAGTCATGATTGAGGCCCTGGGATTGAGCCCCAAGTCAGGCTCTCAGGTCACCAGGGAGCCTGCTTCTCCTTCTCCCTCTGCCTGCTGCTCCCCCTGCTTGTTCTCATTCTCTCTCTCTGTGAAATAAATAAATAAAATCTTTTTAAAAAAAATCTTGACAGCAGTGAGAGAAATGACATATTATCTATAAGGGAAAATTTGAATGTTACATATATATAATATAATAACCATCAAAAAGAGCTACTCAAAAAGATACACTCAAAAATACTATAAACAAGTCAAAATAGAATTCAAAAAATGTTCAAGCCACCAACAGAAAGGAAAGGAAACAGAGAAACAAAAAACAGAGACAGCAACAGAAAATAAAAATAAAATGGCAGATTCAACCCCTAGCATATCAATAATTACATTAAATGTAAATGATCTAAATATACCAATTAAAAGACAGAAATTGGTAGAGTGGATCAAGAAACATGACCCAACTATATGCTATCTACAAAAACAAAAAACAAAAAAACTCATTTCAAATATGATATAGGCAGAATGTAAAAGAATGGGAACAGATACATCAAAAGCCTCTCCCCACCCCTTAGAGTTACACTGGAAATGGTTAAAGAAATGGTAGTACATCCATACCATGGAATACTACTAAGTATGAACTATTGGTACAATCAATAACCAGGGTGAATCCCGATTGTGTGATTCCATTTATGATTCCATTGTTGAAATGACAAAATTATAGAAATGGGTTAAGAAAGGAATGCCTGCAAGAGGCAAGGGGGTGTGCTTCCAATAGTGCTACTAGAGAGATCCTCGTGGTGATAGAAGTGTTCTGTATCTTAACTGTAACAATCTCAATGTCCTGACTGTGGTGTTGTACTATAGTTTTGCAAGACATTACCAATAGAGAGAGGGATAAAGTGCACACAAGATCTATCTGTATTATTTCTTACAATTACGTGTATTTAATTGAAAAAAATCCAATAGAAGCATTAGAGGATGAAGTTGATGACATTATCCAAAAATAGAACAGCAACAAAAAATGATAACCTGGAAATCAGGAAAGAAAATATAAGAAAACTACAGCATTAATTGAGATGGTCTGACACCCAGCTAAGAAGAGTTCCAGAAAAAGAACAGAGAAAACAGTGGGGGTTGGAAATTATACAATGAAACTACCAGAATGGAGGGAAGTGATTTTTTTATATTGAAAGATTCATATAAAGGTAAATCATCACAAAATGTCACAACTCTTGGGTCAAAGAACCCGGAGAGGAGAAAATAAAAGAGCCTTTTGGGGGTTCTGTGGTATAAGTCGTGTAACTTTTCACTTCCCCACTGCCTCTTGTCTGCTAATAAGTCCATCAACAACTCCTCCATTAGCCTTCCAACTCCATTCTTTCCATCTTTGTTGAATTTTGTTTCCCTTTACTGTCATTTGAGCCAAGATTCAGGAGGGAGCCAAGACTGAATACCTGCGCTAAATCTACCCTTAGCTCAGAAGTCAGATGCTAGAGTTTTACTTTATGTTTGAATCTAAAATCCAGATTCTTCCTTCTGTCTCTGGCCACCTCACAGGGGGCCCATATGCAACCAACCAACTAGTCCCTCTCCCAACCTCTCAGGCTACAACTGGGGCCAGGGTGCCATCTTTTTTATGGGAGTTTGCCCTTCATACTTACTATTCAATTCATAGTGCACCTGCAGAGCAGAGCGGATGGTGTGTTCCTCTCTTGGGAGGTAGGGAAAAGTTCCCAACATTTGGTTTCCAGTGTAACTTTGAGGGGTTGGGGAGAGGCTTTTGCTTGCCTTAGATCAACCTTACCTAGATGTTAAATTTGTTTTAATTATGCAAGTAATATTTAAATGCATTGTTTTCATAAAAATTAAAACATAACAGGGGTGCCTGGGTGGCTCAGTCAGTTAAGTGTCTGCCTTTGGCTAGGGTCATGATCCCGGGATCCTGGAATTGAGCCCCACGAGCCCCACAAGCCCAACGAGCTTCACGAGCCCCCACTTCGAGCTCCCTGCTCAGCAGAAAGCCTGCTTCTCCCTCTCCCTCTGTTTGTGCTCTCTCTCTCTGTCAAATAAATAAATAAGATCTTAAAAAAAAAATTCAACCTTACAAAAGATTCCCCTCTACCTACCATTCCCAATACCAGAGGCATGCATTTCCAGTCCCTTTCTATTATTTTCATTCATATTTATGTACCTATAGAAAATATAGAGTGTTAAAAGAATATATAGAGTGTTGTTTGTTGTTGTCTTTTCCCACTCAATGTGTCTCAGCCACCTTTCCGTGTCTTATATTTTACTATTACACGGATTTTAGAGTATGAATATAAAATGTTTATGTATTGATAAATATTTAGGTTCTTTTTGATTTTGTTTGTTTTGCAAGAAACACAGCAGAAGAGCTCTACCCAAAGACTGTGATCTAGCATGTGGTGCTGGCCCATGAGCTGTTTATCAGCAGTCTATGATGGGATACAAATAGAAACCGAAGTTAAGCACTGAGGTAAGCACTTTTTTTTTTAAGATTTTATTTATTTATTTGACAGAGAGAGACAGAGCGAGAGAGGGAACACAAGCAGGGGGAGTGGGAGAGGGAGAAGCAGGCTCCCCGCCGAGCAGGGAGCCCGAAGTGGGGGCTCGTGAGGCTTGTGGGGTTCGTGGAGTTCGTGGAGCTCGTGGGGTTCGATCCCAGGACCCCAGGATCACACCTGAGCCGAAGGCAGACACTTAAGCAACTGAGCCACCCAGGCGCCCCAAGCACTGAGAAACTTCTATTTGACAGAGTGATGTTATGTTGAATCCCACAATAAAAATTGCAGGCTTGTATTTTGTAAGTCTTGAATTTAGAATTTCATTCTCTAGTAATTCATTCTTATTGTAAAATAAAAAATGTGCATGTTTGCAGCTGATCGGAAATTAAAAGCCTACAGATGGTTGAGAAGCGCAGCTTTGGTGAACAGCCTCATGCATACCTACTTCCTTATGCTTGTGTGCAAGGAAGGGTCTCTCTGCAGTAAATTTGAAGAAGTGATTCTCTGGGTTTTGGATGTGAACACTTTTTATTGTATGGGCATACCTCAAAGGTATTACTGGTTCGGTTCCAGATCCTGCAGTGAAGTGAGTCAAATGAATTTTTTGGTTTCCCAATATATATAAAAGTTATGTTTACAATATTCTGTAGTCTCTGAAGTGTGCAATAGCATTATGTCTAAAAAAACAATGTGCCTAGCTTAATTTAAAAATATTTTATTGCTAAAAAATGCTAACCATCAGGGAGTTGGGTGAGGGTATGAGTAAAATAGGCGATGTGGATTAAGGAGTCCACTGGGTGATGTATGGAAGTGTTGAATCACTGTATGGTACACCTGAAACTAATATAACTGTATGATAACTAAAATGTCAACACTTAAAAAATTAAAATTTTTTTTAAAGATTTTATTTATTTATTTGAGAGAGAGACAATGAGAGATAGAGAGCACGAGAGGGAAGAGGGTCAGAGGGAGAAGCAAACTCCCTGCTGAGCAGGGAGCCCGATGCGGGACTTGATCCCGGGACTCCAGGATCATGACCCGAGCCGAAGGCAGTCGCTTAACCAACTGAGCCACCCAGGCGCCCAATTAATAAAAATTAAATAAAAAATGCTAACCATCAACTGAGCTTTCAGCAAGTCATAACCACTGATCACAGATCACCCTAACAAATATCATAATAATGAAAAGTTTAAAATACTGCTCGAATTACCACAATGTAATACAGAGACACCAAGTGAGCAAATGCTGTTGGAAAATAGTGCCAATAGCCTTGCTTGATGCAGGGTTGTCACAAACCTTTGGTAAAAAATACACTACCTGCCAAGTGTCATAAAGCAAAGCACAATAAAATGAAACATGCCTGTAATACCTAGTGTCAGCTTACTAGCTAGACACCCTCTCCCCATCCCTAGCATCTTGCTTTAATTCCCGTGTACCTGAATACCCATGAGATGGAGCCTCTTTTTATACGCTTATTGTCTGTTTATAGGTCTCTTGAAGCCTCAAGCCCAGGAAGTCAGCCAGGCTCTGGGTGGTAACGATTCTTTTGTAACCTCATTGGCTTTGATGTTCCAGGCATTTCTAGGAGGTGGGCTGGGGAAGGGTAATTTCCCCTTCAACACTGCAATTCCTTCCTCGGGGAATGGAGGCTGGTGTTCCACACGTGTATCTGTTGGCAAAGCCCAGGTCCCCTGGCCCAGATGTCCCTCTCCGGACTCAGAAGGATGGCCCAGGTGCAAAAGTTCACCAGGAGAACAGGCTGGGAATATACAGAGGGTCAGGGAGGGCCGGGGAGGGTCAGGGAGTCAGAATAAGAACCAAGAAGTAGATTTGGGCGGGGCAGGGGGGAGGGGGAGAAGGGGGGGACAGTGAGAAACTGGGACACACATCCCAGTGCTGGGAAATTGCAGCTCCTGGAGGTGTCAGAGGAACCTGGGACTAGAGATTAAACGGGTTCTCTGTCTGGCCAGCAGTCTAAGCAAACAAAGAAGCCAGGAGTTTCTTCCGCCTATTTGCCTAATCTTTTAACACAGCTTCTTGGTGGGTTGACATAACTCGAGCTTCCCTGAAACAGGACAGGAGCAAGTCCCCATCCAAGTCAAACAATGAATGTACAATTACCAAGACATTAGGCTGAACCAACACTCATTCTGATGGGATGTGACATTGTGCAAATATGCACCCATTTCCGAGCCAGTCCACCTTGTGGCAAGTGAGCAGGCAGCAGAGGAGGAACTCGCCATGAGAAGCAGAGGCAAAGGGAGAAGATTTCAGGGTCGGATGGAGACTTAGAACCATTTAACGCAATCTCTACCGGAATCACAGCGCTCAGTACCGTTTCTGTGAACCTCAGTTTCTTCAACTGTAAAATGGGGATATGCCTGTAGTGGGCGCTATTGGTGCCCCACCTGTGTCCTGTAAAAGACCCTTACCATCTCCAAGCACAACTTTGCCTGAGGACTTTCTCTAGTAGCAAGAGCCCACTCTTGCCTGCATGCTTAGAAGTGCTAGAGAATTATCAAAAACTAATGATGTAATATATGGTGATTAACATAACAATAAAAAAATTTGGAAAAAAAAGAAGTGCTAGAGAATTAACATGCCCAGGAGGAACCCTCAACCGAAAACTGACAGGAGTTGGTATATAAATACCCCAGCTCATGAGGGACAGGAAAACTCTTACATACGTGTTCTATATGGTCTCCCTCGAGGTTATCCAGTGGGATTGAGCTCCAGGGGCACGTAGTGATAACGTGCTTGATAATACGACAGCTACCTTCCACTCCCTGTCTCACTTCCCCACACCCCATCGAGATCACATCCCAAAGCGAAGACTTGCACCTGAATCCTTGTAACAAGGTCAGCTTCTGGGAGAACCCAAACTAAGAAACTTCCCAGCTTTCTCCGTTGTTGGTAAGATCAGGTGAAGCTCTTGGACAAGGGTCAAGTTTATCATCATGAAATCTTGGTGCTATTCTGTATGCCAGGCAAAGGGAGCTAAGGTCAATATGAGCTGGATATTCTGAGGCTTTTGAACTCTAGGTTTTCACTGAACAGACACTAAGGTAGAAGGAACATAATTTGTAGAAGACAGTAGACGTGGAGGCTACTGGGTCCTGCCTGGTTTTACCAGCTCCCAACACAACAATCATAACATCCAAACTCCAAATGGTGGGAATTTCTTCCAAAGAACCAGGTCTGCCAACACACCAGTCAACGAAGGAGTAGGTTTGGAGCACAATCTGGCCCATAACTGATATCAAACAGAAGATGTAATTTGTGACCACAGTAGATCACAGTCTATGCAGAACACAAAGGATACCTAACAGGGGCGCCTGGGTAGCGCAGTCAGTTAAGCATCCGACTCTTGGTTTCGGCTCAGTCGTGATCTCAGAGCTGTGAGAGGAAGCCCCAAGCAGGGCTCCGCACTCCGTGCTCAGGGTTGTCAGAGACCACTTGACCACAAATCTAGGCCATCACTGTGGAGTCTGATTAAAAGATTCTCTCTCTTAGGGCACCTGGGTGGCTCAGTCGTTAAGTGTCTGCCTTCCGCTCAGGTCATGATCCCAGGGTCCTGAGATCGAGCTCCTCATCGGGCTCCCTGCTCCACCGGGAGCCTGCTTCTCCCTCTCCCACTCCCCCTGCTTGTGTTCCCTCTGTCGCTGTGTCTGTCTCTGTCAAATAAATAAATAAAATATTAAAAAATAAAATAAAAAATAAAAGATTCTCTCTCCCTCTCCTTCTGTCCCCCCCCCCCCACCCTGCACTCGTGCTCTCTCCCAAAAAAAAAAAAAAATTTTTTAAAAAAAAAAAGGGTATCTAACAGTTAGCTGAGTGAGGCCAGCAGCAAATTCTGGAACTTCATGTGAAACCATAAAAAGGGGGCCTGTTGAAAGAACACAGGAGCTCTGAGCAGCCAGGGTTGGAATCATCTGAACAATAAAATAAATAATGATGGTATTAGAGTATAACCCACAGAATAAAATATCCATGAGTCCACACTGATATAAATAACTACTTGATTAAATAAATCGATGGAGCAGAAGCGACAGGTCTTTCTTGCAATGGAAATTCAGTGAATAAATGTGGAAGGAAGGAGAGAAGGAGAAAATCAGCACTGGGCAAACAGACACCTGCTATGGACCAGATCTGCTGATAGATGCTAGAACCTGTGGAAGGTTTAAGAAGAAAAGGGATTTGTGTAGCCTCAAGGCATCTCTCCCAGTTTGTTAACTGGGGGTCAGGGGGTAGTGAGTAGATATAATCCTACAGAAGAAAAGCTCCTCAGAGACTACCTGACCACAGATCCAGGCCATCAGTGCAGAAGTAAGAGGCATCAGTGCCATGACCCCGCAGCATGGCGCCTTGAGCAGCACACTGCCCTTGCCTGCGATGCATGACCTCCACCCAGTCGTGAGACGCCCCAGACAGGCCTGCACTGAGGGGCGTTCAGCAAAGTAACTGTTCAATAACTCTCTGTGGGCGTCCAGGTCCTGAAAGACAAGGAATGACCCTTGCAGACAACAGCACACCAGAGAGAAAAAACCAAGTGAATGCCAACATGGGGTCCCAAAGGACCCCATGGTCCTTGGAGCAAAAGACGGATGTTAGTGCAAAATCATGGGAGGTTCTTACAGGGGCTTTAGTTTGATTAGATGTTAATACCAAGGTCCATATCCAGGTTGTAATCACTATGCTATGGTTTTGTAAGGTTGGGGGAGGTTGTGGGAAGGACAGAGGGAAACTAGGATTTTTTTTTTTTAAGATTTTATTTATTTATTTGAGAGAGAGAGAGAGAGAAAGAGCACCAGCAGGGGAAGGGGAGGGGCAGAGGGAGAAGCAGACTCCACATTGAGCAAGGAGCTCGACTCGGGGCTCAATCCCAGGACCCTGGGATCATGACCTGAGCCAAAGGCAGACACTTAACTGACTGAGCCACCCAGGTGTCCCAGAAACTTGGATTTTTGTCGGTAAGTACAGTACAGGACTGTAAATATATTTCTCTTCCTTATGATTTTCTTTTATTATTATTATTATTTTTAAAGGTTTTTATTTATTTTTTGACGGAGAGAGAGACAGTGAGAGAGGGAATACAAGCAGGGGGAGTGGGAGAGGGAGAAGCAGGCTCCCCGCAGAGCAGGGAGCCCGATATGGGGCTTGATCCCAAGACCCTGGGATCATGACCTGAGCTGAAGGCAGATGCTTAACGACTGAGCCAGCCAGGCGCCCCCTTATGATTTTCTTAATAACATTGTCTTTCCTCTACATTACTTTAATTGCAAGAACATAGTATATAGGGGCGCCTGGGTGGCTCAGTTGGTTAAGCGTCTGCCTTCGGCTCAGGTCATGATCCCAGGGTCCTGGGATTGAGTCCCACATCAGGCTCCTTGCTCAGTGGGGAGCCTGCTCCTCCCTCTGCCTGCCTCTCTCTCTCTCTCTCTCTCTCTGACAAATAAATAAATAAAATCTTTTAAAAAAAACACAGAAAACAAAACAAAACAAAAGAATACAGTATATTATACATATAACCTAAAAAATGTGTGTTAATCGACTATGTATGTTATTGGTAAGGCTTCCAGTCAACAGTAAGCTATGAGTGGTTAAATTCTGGGGGGAGTCAAAAGTTATACATGGTTTTTGACTGCACGGGGGTTGGAGATCCTAATCTGCCACCTCGTCCAAGGTTCAACTGTATTTTAAATTCCAGGAGTGGGGAGGAAAGAGCCAAGGCATTCTCCCTCTGAAACATGCCTCTGAGGTTCAAAGGAGACAAAAATTAGATCTCAGCTGAACGGATTTGGAAAAAAATAAATGTTCAGTGACCTGTGTGAGGGCTTCACACATTTATCCATGGCTCCGTGGCTCCATGGCTCTATGGCTCCAGCTTGGGTCTTCCTGGCCTCTGCCAATGCTGGGATCTGATTTCACAGAAAATGATGCTCACATCTGTCTCAAACCACACAACCTTTCACCACAACGACCTCCCTGGGGCTTGTTCGGACTTGGATCTGGAGCCGTGCTGCAGCTAGGAGATTTGGGGAACATTTAGAATGTTCTGAGTTCTAGGTCCATAGTGCAGACACACGACGCGTATGGAACCAGAGGACAGGTTTGGGGGGTCTCTGAGGGGAAGTGGAGTCAAGGGTGATGTGAGAAAGCTCTCCTCAGGCCTGGAGTCCTGCGCTGGAGCCAGGGGCAGAGGCGGGCTGCCCGGTGAGCAGAACGTGCCGAGGACCAGGCAGCCGCAACAGAACACCAGGAAGCAGAGCACAAGGTGTGCCACGTCTGTTCCTGCCCTTTAAGCAAATACCGGGCTGTTGGAGGCTGGGGAAGAAGTAAATATTGACAAAGGTGATGCCCGAGGCCTGGGGGCTGAGGCCGCAGAGAGAAGGTGGCCTAGAGAGGGTCCCCTGGAGGGAGCTCCCAGAAATCCCCAGGCCACTGAGCTCCCCTCCCCTCCCCGAGGTCCTTGATGCCTTTCAGCTGATGCTCCAGGACCCTGGTGGACTCTGCATCAGGCCTCCAGGATGGGGAGCCGTGCCAGGGGCTCAGTAGCTTGTGTTTGGCAAAGGTGTAGCCTCAAGGGGCCACTTGTAATCTCTGGCGAGTGCCAGGGCTGGGAGGTCCTGGGCAGACAGTGCCCCTGCTGTAGCTGGGTACTTGGTGGATCCCGGGTCCAGAGGGCAGCTAGCAACCTCAGTGAGTCAGGAGGAGCTTCTCAAAGCGTGGGTGCAGTGCTGTCGTAGAGGCCTCTGGGGTGCTAGGTGAGCAGGCACATTCCAAGGCTGCTTCTACCCCACATCATCCCTCGAGACACTCAGGGATGAAGCCCAGGAATGCGCATTTTTAGCACCTTCCCTGGTGATTCTGATGCCCATTCAGCTGTGAGGCCCATCAGACCCGCTTGACAGAAGAGTAAGCCAAGGCCCCGAGCGGGGGTACAACTTTCTTTGGCCACACAGGGAGTGAGGGGCAGTGAGGGAGGACAGCCCCAGTGTCCTGGCTTCTTCCTCTCTCCACAGCCCCACCGAATGGAACAGTCAGACCTGCTTTTGTCACTTTGGCTGGGAATGCTTGCCCCTCCCTCCCACCCAAATTGTCCAGTAACCACCACCAAATAACCACTCCAAGCCATGAAAGTCTCAGCCCCTTCCCACAGGAAGGCTTCCCTGATGCCCCCCGCCCAACCCCTGGGCTCCCCTCTCTCGCTGGAGTGTGACAAGCCACCGACCCTTGGCTGCCCCACAGCAGCATGGTGCCTGGCAGGTGGACACAGGGGCAGGGGCGAGGTCACCAGGGTTCTCTCTGCAGTGGCCCACAGGAAAAGCTGGGGTGAGGACGTTTACTCGGGGTAGGAGGGGCATCACCCAAAAGAGAGATGGCAGATGGTAGGCAAAGCCCAGCACACATCAGCATCCAGCCCCACCTCCCCTCCTCCCCTCCCCCCACCAGGGAGCCTCATCATGAGAGCTGTGCTGGTGATCAAAACTCTTCAGGATTGAGTCCACTCCTGTCTCCCTGTCTCTCTTACACCTCCTTCTGCCTTTTTAGGGCTGCCCAGAACAACCTTTCCCTTTGTTGGCCTGATGACCCTTCAAGGGTTTGCTGACAGCTCTCAAGTCTTCCACCAACCACCCAAATGCACTCCCCTCACATGGGTGATTCCCTGGCCCTGCACTCCCACTTCCTCTGCCCAAAATTCCAGACCCTTCCCATGCCAGCTGCCTGCCCAACCCTGGACACTTGCTGTTCATCACACACAGACCACTCCCCCTGCTCCAACCCTCAACAGTACCCCATTCCCTGCCATCCCAACCTTCACTCTAAAATCCATCTAAACCTGGCCCCCCAAATAGAACTGGCAGTTAGTCATCCCATAAACCTGTTCTGATTATTTATAATGAAAAAGGTAAATATCTCCAAATTCTCTGACCCTCCTGGAGACTGGACCCACTCGTGGGCACTCTTTTCTTGGGCAAGCTCCCAAGACAGCAAGTAGAAGGTCCTGGGAGCTTGCCTGTCTGCTGAGAGCAAAAGCCTGCTCTAGCCCTCTGGGGGGGAAGGGGATCACATGGAGCCCAGGTGAGCCATCCCAGGTGGGGCCATTCTAAACCACCAGCCCCAACCCACCTGGCAGGTGACCTCAGACAACCAAGGGACCCCAGCTACCAGAACTGCCCAGCTGGGCCCATCCATTCAAAATACACAGTGCTATTTTAAGCACTAGGATAGTTTGTTATGTAGCAACAGCTAACTGAGAGCACACTGGAAATGTTGGTCTATGGCATTGCTCCAAGGTCTCGGCTCAGTGAGGTCATCCTGGCAGGTCCATATAAACCACCCCCACTCACTCTTTCTAATAGATACCTCGTTGATAGCCCGCATTACTTCACCTCTTATATTGGCCTATTGTTTACTGTCTCTCCTGCCCCAACGCTCACAGTAGAGATTAAGCTCCATGAGAGGAAAGATACTATTTTCTCCATGCTAGCCCTGGTGCCCAGCACATAGTAGGGGCTCAGCTGTTGTGGAATGAACGAAGGAGTTCGTCTCACACCCTGGTGATTCCAACCCTCTGGGCATGGACCACCATTCTGGGCATCCCTGCACCTGCCCGCCTTGCTCTGGGCCCTCAGCTTCCCTGAATCACAGTGGTCCTTGCATTTAGATAATCCTGTTAGCGTGTAAAAGGGCCCTCCGCACTTCTCTGTTTGGTTCCCCCTTTCCTTCAGTCCGCCAGTGGGGGACACTCTCACTCCTACTTCTCAGATGAGAAACCAGAGGCTGAGCGGCTTGCATAAGGAATATTCTGAGGCCCATCTTGCCTGGAGCTCCCTCAGATCACCAGACAGAGGTACCTCCTGCTACCACCCGGGCCCCCCCCAACCAAGACTCCCAGTTAGGAGACCTCGCTCTGAGCCTCTCTCCTCCTCCCAGCCTGTGCGGGGGGCCTGGCCTGGCCCTCCAGTGCAGACGAAAGCCCGCCCTCCCCCTCCCCCTCCCCCCCCTCGCCCCAGTAAGAAGCCGCTGACAACCCCAGCCCCTGATTAAATGGACTTTCATTTTGTTTAATGCGAAGCGATCAAAGGAAAAGGCAACAGGGGGCTACCAGGTTTTGGCTGTGGGCCCCTCCACTCAGAGCTTGACGGACTAAGAGAGAGGGGAAAGGAGGGGGCTCCCCTGCAGCCTCAGGCGGCTCCCACCTGCATCTCAACCTCCCTCACTCCCTCGTGGGCGCCTCAGGGAGAATGCTGGGAATTTGGGAGGGAAGCCACAGAGAGCAAGTGTCTGGAGTTTGCTGGTAACGTTTGCCTTAGTCTAGGCTCTTTCCAGAGCGGACACTTTGCTTGGGAGGTAGACCCAGGAAGTCCTGGCAGGGTGGAGGGACCGTGGAGAATCCACGGTCCAGTCATCCCACCGAGGGGCGGGGCGAGGACCCTGGTGGAGTCTCCCGCCTCCAGCCAGGTGGGGTCACTCCTGGGCGCTGCAGGCAGGCGTGCCCTAGGACTGAGAGCCAGGACCTGTCGTAGGGCCAGGCTGCGTGTGCAGGGACAGCTGAGGTGGCCGAGGTGGCCAAGGCCCAGGGCTGGGGTGAGGGGGGGGACTGAAAACCCCGCGGATGTATCAAAGAATGGCTCCCTAGGGGGTCTTTCTGCAGAGAAGGCCAAGGCTTGGCCCTGGAGGACTGGGGCAGGTGACTGCACCCTCAGGCTGGGAAGTAGTGCATTGTCCAAGCCCGCCGGCCCACAGAGGCACCTACGGGGTCCCGGCTGCTGCAGGAGCTGCCTGCCCAGCCATAGGAAGTCATGACCTGTTGCCTCCGGTTATATTCTGGAAACTTCTTGGGCAGAACTGGAATTTCTAGAATTAGCCCCCAGGTAAATGGCTCCAAACCAAGGGTATGAGACAGCACTGAGGGAGAGTCCGCCTGAGCACAGCCTGCACCGCCCACAGCCAGGAGAGGGCAGGGACCGATCGTAAGACAACAGTCCCATTTATTAAGAACTGTATGCCGAGTGCTGTGCTTAGAAGGCTTTGCGTTGGGCCCCTGAGTGGCTCAGTCGTTAAGCGTCTGCCTTCACCTCAGGTCATGATCCCAGGGTCCTGGGGTCGAGTCCCACATCGGGCTCCCTCCTCTGAGGGAAGCTTGCTCTCCCACTCCCGCTGCTTATGTTTTTGCTCTTGCTATCTCTGTCTCTGTCAAATAAATAAATAAAATCTTAAAAAAAATAAAAATAAAAAAGCCTTAAAAAAAAAAGAAGGCTTTGCGTGGACTCCCCCGACTTTTGATCTCACAGCCCCTCAGACTCGTCTGAATTATTCATCACAGAGGGAACCGATATTGCAAATGCCTCTTAGGTGCCGGCGAGGGGGCCAAAAACGTCACCAGAGACCCTCTGCCCGTGCTCACAGTTCCCCCACGTTACGGATGCTGAAAGGAGTGTGACCCTGGGCACCGCTGCCGGGAAGGGAGACAGCAACCCACTCCTGCAAGGCCTGGATGATTCCAGAACGCCACAGAATCCTTTCCCGCGGGAGCCACGGGTCGGTGGGGAAAACAAGACCCAGAGGAGAGCGCACAAGAGAAGTTAAACCCCAACACAGAGCCTTCACACGGGGACGGTGAGCGCCCAGGTGTCCTAGCCGCTTCTCCCCTGGTGTGGGAGGGGGGGGGGGGCTGCTCTCTTTACATATTCTGGGAAGTTTCTAAAAAGGTGGCTGAAAGACTTACTCCCGAGTGGCACTTGGTGGACGGAAGGGGTTGTGGCTTTCTACTCTGAAACATTTGCCCCCGGATTTTGCCACACCCCCCGTAGGGCTTTAGAGCTGCTGCCCCCCCTCCCCTTCCCCCCCTCCCCCCACCCCCAGGACAGGCAGCCAGCTGCAGGAAAGCAGCCCCTTTCATTAAGTCAGGGAGGGGCCTCCCGCTGGAAACGGAGCCCCCAGGTCCTGGGAAACTGCTGAGGAGGCAATAAAATTAGAGGGAAGGGCGGAGAGCAAATTACAGAGGGGGGGAGTGGGCGGGGCCAGAGAGCCTCTCATTAGCCTGATTAGCTACGGTTGAGGGCCCGGATGGAAGGGAGGGCCGGCCCTGGGGGAGGAGGTTATCGGCCTCCTGTGGGGAATAGAGGGCTCTTCCAAAGAGCTCGGGCCCCTAACCCCAGGCCTCTGCCTTCTGGTCAGACTCTGTCCCGTCACTGCAGCGGGGGGACCAAGAGACTCCCAGATGCACCATTTCTCACCGTTGGCCTCCGGGTACGCGGCAGAGCCTCTGAGCCCCATTGTCCTCATCTGTAGAATGGGGCTAGCTCACAGCAATAACCAGGATTCATGTAAACAAGTGGTTTTATTTATTATTTATTTATTTATTTTTAGTAGGCTCCACCTCCACGCTGGGCTTGAACTCACGACCCTGAGATCAAGAATCGGATTCTTAACCGACTGAGCCACCCAGGCGCCCCTAAACAAGTGGTTCTTCTAATCCTGCCTGAACGTCGGAACCAGGTAAATTTTGTAAACTGCCAACATTTGGGCTGTACCCTGTACCATCGAAATCGGAAACTATGGAGGTGGGCCCAGGCACCAGCTTTTTTAAAAAAATCTTCCATGGTGACAGGCTGGGACAAGACCATGCCTAGGAAAGTGGCTAAGGTGCTGCGTTCATGTCACCAACACCAAGTTAAACCGCGATTCACCCTCTGGGAACCTCACCCTCTTAGAGGAGAGACTACTTGAGGTCAGGGCCATCCCCTGTCATGGGCACCTCTGTATCCCCAGGTCCTGGGACAGTACCTGGCATGGAGTGTTTGTTGAATGAATACTCTTAACAGGGAATCTAGGGACAATGAACAGCACAGCCATACCTGAGGGGTATCTGGGAAGATGTCACCCCCTCATCCACAACATTCGTTCACTCATTCCACAAATATCTACTGAGTACCCACTGTGTGAAGGGCACTCTTCTCAGCATCTGGGGCACACCAGAAAACAGGAAAGGTGGAGAGTCCTGCCTACCCTCCTTGATCTTATGGTTGAACAGAAATAGATGGAAAATAAGCTGTATGTATAGAGTCAGGATGGAGAGGTTTGTGAACATTTTTTATATAGAGTAAGGTAAAGTGAATCAGGAATTAAATAGGGTGGTCAGGGAAGGCCTTACTGAAAAGTAAGCTTTGAGCAAAGATTGGAAGCAGGTGAGGGAATGAGCCAATATAAGGGAGAACATTCCTGCACAGGGAGGGGATGAAGCAAAGGGCCTGAGGCAGAAGTGTGCCTGGAGTTCCCTAGAGTAGAATGAGGGAGGGGTCTAAGGAGAAAAGGTTGTGGAGAGGACAGGGGAGTTCTGCCGCTATTGCTGAGAGCAAACCACCACGATGTCATTGCTTGAAACCACCACTGTCATGCTTCAAGACAGGGTTTAGTGGTTACACAAAGTCTGAGGCTTCAGCTAGGGAGATGTGATTGTCTTGGGGTGACAGGAGTGACTGGATCTGGAATTCTCTAGAGTGCTCTATCCAATGCAGTAGCCACCAGGCACATGTGGCAAATCAAATAAAAATTTAAGGGGCACCTTGGTGGCTCAGTCGTTAAGCGTCTGCCTTTGGTTTAGGTCATGATCCCAGGGTCCTGGGATCCAGTCCTACATTGGGTTCCCTGCTCGGCGGGAAGCCTGCTTCTCCCTCTCCCACTCCCCCTGCTTGTGTTCCTGCTTTCACTATCTCTCTTCTCTCTGTCAAATAAATAAAAATTTAAAAAATATATTTTTAAAAAATTTAAATTAAACAAAATGTAAAGTCGCTTTCTCAGGGGCACTAGTCACATTCCAGGTGCCAGACTTAGCCAATAACCATGCAGGATGCCCAGGTAATTTGGATTTCAGATACACAATGAATAATTGTTTTTAATGTAAGTATATTCCAAATAGTGCATGGGACATACTTTTACTACAGAAGTATTTACTGTTTAACTCAAATTCAAACTGAACAGGGTGTTCTGTGTTCTCTCTACACCTTAGCTAACATGCGGCTAATGGCCACTGTGTTGGACAGCACAGATATAGAACATTTCCATCATACACGAAGGTCTATGGGACACCGCTGATCCAGAGACTTCTAAAATGGGTGCATTCCTAGAGATGTATCAACTACCAAAATTGAACCAGGAAGAAATAGAAAACCTGAACAGACCTATAACCGCTAAGGAAATTGAAGCAGTCATCAAAAATCTCCCAACAAACAAAAGCCCAGGGCCAGATGGCTTCCCAGGGGAATTCTATCAGACATTTAAAGAAGAATTAATACCTATTCTCCTGAAACTGTTCCAAAAAACAGAAATGGAAGGAAAACTCCCAAACTCATTTTATGAGGCCAGCATTACCTTGATCCCAAAACCAGACAAAGACCCCATCAAAAAGAATTACAGACCTATATCCTTGATGAACATGGATGCAAAAATTCTTACCAAAATACTAGCCAATAGGATCCAACAGTACATTAAAAGGATTATTCACCATGACCAAGTGGGATTTATCCCTGGGCTGCAAGGTTGGTTCAACATCCGCAAATCAATCAACATGATACAATACATTAACAAAAGAAAGAACAAGAATCATATGATCCTCTCAATAGATGCAGAAAAAGCATTTGACAAAGTACAGCATCGTTTCTTGATCAAAACTCTTCACAGTGTAGGGATAGAGGGTACATACCTCAATATCATAAAAGCCATCTATGAAAAACCTACAGCGAATATCATTCTCAATGGGGAAAAGCTGAGAGCTTTTCCCCTAAGGTCAGGAACGCAGCAGGGATGTCCACTCTCACCACTGCTATTCAACATAGTATTAGAAGTCCTAGCCACAGCAATCAGACAACAAAAAGAAATCAAAGGCATCCAAATCGGCAAGGAGGAAGTCAAACTCTCACTCTTTGCGGATGATATGATACTGTATGTGGAAAACCCAAAAGACTCCACCCAAAACTGCTAGAACTCATACAGAAATTCAGTCAAGTAGCAGGATAGAAAATCAACGCACAGAAATCAATGGCATTCCTATACACCACCAAGACAGAAGAGAGAGAAATCAAGGAGTCGATCCCATTTACAATTGCACCCAAAACCATAAGATACCTAGGAATAAATTTAACCAAAGAGGCAAAGGATCTGTACTCAGAAAACTAGAAAATACTCATGAAAGAAACTGAAGAAGACACAAAGAAATGGAAAAATGTTCCATGCTCATGGATTGGAAGAACAAACATTGTGAAGATGTCAATGCTACCTAGAGCAATCTACACATTCAATGCAATCCCTACCAAAATACCATCCACTTTTTTCAAAGAAATGGAACAAATAATCCTCAAATTTGTATGGAACCAGAAGAGACCCCGAATAGCCAGAGGAATATTGAAAAAGAAAAGCAAAGCTGGCGGCATCACAATTACGGACTTCCAGCTCTATTACAAAGCTGTCATCATCAAGACAGTATGGTACTGGCACAAAAACAGACACATAGATCAGTGGAACAGAATAGAGAGCCCAGAAATGAACCCTCAGCTCTATGGTCAACTAATCTTTGACAAAGCAGGAAAGAATGTCCAATGGCAAAAAGACAGTCTCTTCAACAAATGGTGTTGGGAAAATTGGACAGCCACATGCAGAAGAATGAAACTGGACCATTTCCTTACACCATACACAAAAATAGACTCCAAATGGCTGAAAGACCTAAACGTGAGACAGGAGTCCATCAAAATCCTAAAGGAGAACACAGGTAGCAACCTCTTCGACCTCAGCCGCAAAAACTTCTTCCTAGAAACATCGCCAAAGGCAAGGGAAGCAAGGGCAAAAATGAACTATTGGGATTTCATCAAGATAAAAAGCTTTTGCATAGCAAAAGAAACAGTCCACAAAACCAAAAGACAACCGACAGAATGGGAGAAGGTATTTGCAAATGACATATCAGATAAAGGGCTAGTATCCAAACTCTATAAAGAACTTATCAAACTCAACACCCAAAGAACAAAGAATCCAATCAAGAAATGGGCAGAAGACATGCACAGACATTTTTCCAAAGAAGACATCCAAATGGCCAACAGACACATGAAAAAGTGCTCAACATCGCCCGGCATCAGGGAAACCCAAATCAAAACCTCAATGCGATACCACCTCACACCAGTCAGAATGGCTAAAATTAACAAGTCAGGAAATGACAGATGTTGGCGGGGATGTGGAAAAAGGGGAACCCTCCTTCACTGTTGGTGGGAATGCAAGCTGGTGCAAACACTCTGGAAAACAGTATGGAGGTGCCTCAAACAGTTGAAAATAGAGCTACCATACGATCCAGCAATTGCACTACTGGGTATTTACCACAAAGATACAAATGTAGGGATCCGAAGGGGTGCGTGCACCCCGATGTTTATAGCAGCATTGTCCACAATAGCCAAACTGTGGAAAGAGCCAAGATGTCCATCGACAGATGAATGGATAAAGAAGAAGTGGTATATATACACAATGGAATATTATGCAGCCATCAAAAGGAATGAGATCTTGCCTTTTGCAACAATGTGGATGGAACTAGAGGGTGTTATGCTGAGTGAAATAAGTCAATCAGAGAAAGACATGTATCATATGACCTCACTGATATGAGGAATTCTTAATCTCAGGAAACAAACTGAGGGTTGCTGGAGTGGTGGAGGGTGGGAGGGATGGGGTGGCTGGGTGATAGACGTTGGGGAGGGTATGTGCTATGGTGAGCACTGTGAATTGTGCAAGACTGTTGAATCACAGATCTGTACTTCTGAAACAAATAATGCAACATATGTTAAGAAAAAAGAAAAAGAAGATAGCAGGAGGGGAAGAATGAAGGGGAGTAAGTCGGAGGGGGAGAGGAACCATGAGAGACGATGGACTCTGAAAAACAAACTGAGGGTTCTAGAGGGGAGGGGGTGGGGGGATGGGTTAGCCTGGTGATGGGTATTAAAGAGGGCATGTTCTGCGTGGAGCACTGGGTGTTATGCACAAACAATGAATCATGGAACACTGCATCAAAAACTAATGATGTGGGCGCCTGAGTGGCTCAGTTGGTTAAGCGACTGCCTTCGGCTCAGGTCATGATCCTGGAGTCCCGGGATCGAGTCCCACATCGGGCTCCCTGCTCAGCAGGGAGTCTGCTTCTCCCTCTGACCCTCTTCCCTCTCATGCTCTCTCTCATTCTCTCTCAAATAAATAAAATCTTAAAAAAAAAAAAACTAATGATGTAATGTATGGTGATTAACGTAACAATAAAAAATTTAAAAAAACAAAAACAAAACAGAGACTTCTAGAGACTTGTCTGGTTCCTGGGCTGGGATGACTGGAAGGCTGGCCTTAGCTGGGACACATGGCCTCTCCCAAATGAGGCTTGGCTTCTCCTAGCATAGCAGCTGGATTGAGACAGAGAGAGGCCCCGGGGGAACAAGGGTCATCCAGAAAGCGAGGCTTCCTCTGGTCTATATTGGAAAGGTACCTCCCCACGTCACTTCTGTCCCATTCTGTGCCTTACACGTGTCACTAAAGCCAGCTCAGATTCAAGAGGGCAGGGAGAGGAGATTCACTTCCTGTGACAGGGAAGCAGCAAGGTCCCATTACAGAACACATGGGATTGGAAATAACGTCTTAGACGGCTTTGGAAAACACCTCTGCAGGGCAGGGGCAGGGATTCAGGCAGGGCCTTGTCATTGGAAGGACTTCGGCTTTTCTATTGCATCAAATGGAGAGTCATGGAAGGTGGAGGGGCCATAATCGGACTTAGGTTTAAAATACAGGGTAAGGGGTGAAGGTAGGTACGGGGACTTATCTGAAATGGAGCTAGGCTGCCATGCCAGGACCCGAGATGCAGGCACTGCAGGACCGTCCCAGACCTGCACCCCTGCACCCCTCTCCCTTCCCCGCAAGGACCCTTGCAGCCCACCACAGAGCATCTCCATCTCCTGTCCCCAACTCTGAGGCAAGTCACATCTGGCCAGCTCCGTGTCCCCTGCCCCTCCTAGTGGGATGAGCGCTTTAACAGACGGTGCAAGAGCTGCAGACACAAACCAGACCTTGGAAAAACACTGCAAACCCCGTAGGGACCCAGCAGGCGTTTCCAGCGTTTCCCTCGAGACCGCTCAGACGGGATTTCCTGTTTTCTGGGGCATTCGCTGAGCAGGCCAAGATCAGCTTCACCGAAGGAAGGAAGGAATGGGGCTTTATCCATCGCCCATCTGCACACGCTCCCTGGCTCCTTCTCCTCTGCCCCCCTGAGGATCCTTTCCCTGTATTCTTCCTCCTCCTGCTGCCCCTTTTTCTGCCCCTGAACACGGGCTCAGCCACCTGCCTCCCAGCAAGACCAAATCAGGGGCTCGTGTGATACCAGCAGCCGCTCCGAGGGAGCCAGCTGCAATCCCGAAGGCTGCCTCTGGCTGGAAGCTTCCACACTGAGCAAACCCCTTTGCAGAAACCTCCCTTGCGCTGGCAGGACGGGGCAATGGGGAGTCGCAGCTTCCACCAGCTTTGTCAGAATGACCATGTGTATCGGACCGGAATCAGGACTCACCGGCAGCCCTATTTGCTATTCTGGAATCTTGCCTTGTCTTGGGTTCATCATCCAGGGCACGAAAAGTTCCTTCTGTGGCTTTGTGGTGTGGAGGGGACATGGCAAAGAAAGGACAAGCCATCTCCATTCCATCTGCAAACAACTCTAAAGTGACTGGAGAGATCCACGTGGCAGCTAAAAAAACAAGACCAGTCACAGACATTTCCTGAAACACAAGCAGTCCACCAGCCTCCCACCACCACGCCCCCAGCGCCCAGATCCCTCCCCTCTGAGGGAGGCTAAAAATTCCCCCCACCCCCACCTCCACCCCCGTGGCTGAGGGCACACCCCATGAATTAATGCAAGGGCTGGAAGGCAACTGTCAGAAACAAAAATGGCTGTGGGCTGGGACTATGGGTCTCTTTTTCCTGAGTTTTGAATATTACAGGTCCCACAGTTTAACAAGCTTTAAAGTTTTGTAAAGCATAAAAATAAGACCCAATTAAAATTAAAACCCTCCTAAAATGACCACAGACTTCATTCACAGTCTCAGTAATGAAGCCTTTGCAGAAGGGGGGATGTCTGCTGACAGAGGGCTGGGGGCAGGGGGATGGGCAGTAAAGACAAGATGCCAAAGAGATGTTCAGGGCCATGGAGACCATTCCAGAGAGATACTCAACAGCTAGGAACCTCCAAAAACCACCCCAACCCTGGCATCCCTAAATTGCTTTCCGTAAACCACACTACATATATGGCTAGGGGGAAAAAAATCAGAAACCTATTTAATAACTGACTTTTTAAAAAAGTTTTTAGTTTTTAGTAACCTCTATACCCAACGTGAGCCTTAAACTCACAACCCCGAGTAGCACACTCTTCCAACTGAGCCAGCCAGGCGCCCCTAATAATGGACTTTTATGGGATTCGTAAACTAGAGGACTTTTACTTTCTAGTTTATACCTATTTGTATTGTTTGGGTTGCTTCGAAGTATGTATTGCTTTTATAGTCAGAAACAGATTAAAATCAAAAAGTAAATGCCTTTGGATGGCGACCAAACAAATCTCTGATAAGGAATCTGCTCTGCCCACCCAGGCAAGGGGAGCCATGTGTTCAGGCGACAGGATGGGGAACGGTTCTCCTGGCCTTCCTTCCAGCGAGGTCACATTACCTCATGGCTGTTTGACACCAGTCCCAGAGGCGAATCTCCAGAAGGAGCAGCCTCAGCAAGATGTTGTGTCGTGGGTCACAAGGGATCAGGGGCCCACGTGAATCCTGGAAAGGAATGCCGGTCTGGGAACACACCATCTGGAGTCACTGGAAATCTCGGGTCCCGAAACATTTTTTATATGTTTTATTTATTTATTCATGAGAGTCAGAGAGAGAGAGGCAGAGGCAGAGAGAGAAGCAGGCTCCCCGCCTAGCAGGAAGCCCGATGCGGGGCTCGATCCCAGGACCCTGGGATCATAACCTGAGCCAAAGGCAGACGCTTAACCATCTGAGCCACCCAGGCGTCCCGCCCCCCCCACCCCGTCCCCGTGAGACATTTCTCTTCCTGCCTCAAGATGATCCTTTGAGGGGCGCCTGGGGGGACTCAGTCGGTTAAGCGTCTGCTCAGCGGGGAGTCTGCCTCTCCCTCTCCCTGCCACTCCCCCTGCTTGTTTTGTCAAATAAGTAAATAAAATCTTAAAAAAAAAAAAATTAAAGGGCTCCTGGGTGGCTCACTCGGTTGAGCGTTTGCCTTCGGCTCAGGTCATGGTCCCAGGGTCCTGGGATCAAACCCCATCGGGCTCCCAGCTCAGTGGGAGCCTGCTTCTCGCTCTCTCCCTGCCCGTGCTCTCTCAAATAAATAAAATCTTTTTAAAAGATTAATTTAAAAAAATGATCCTTTGAGCAACTGTGCAGAACCACCAGGCTTTCCTCCCCCAGTTGCACCCAGAGAAGAGGCCCCACAAGAGGGCGTGTGGCCGCCCTGGGAGCCTCTGCCGCCTACAGGTAGAAGGCTGATGGTGCAAGGCGCTTACTTCCCCGTCGGCAGGGAAGGGCTTCCAAGAGAAAATCCTTACAGGGCTGGGTCTAGGCCTTCTCTCAAATGAAACTTGCAACCCCAAAAGGTGGGCAAGGCAAATACTGACACCCAAAAAAATGGGGTGGGTCATGTGGGGAGGTAGCTGTCCCACAGCTTGTGCTAGGTGACCAGAGTGGTCTTCCCTTGCCTGTGCAGGCTACGCCCTGCAACACCCCTAGGATGGCCAGCAGGCAATCTCACTGAAGCTTTACTGACACCCCCACACAGCATTCTGAAGCGACCCCAGGTCACCCAGTGGCCCCTTTCACACTCAGAAGGCTCCTCAGCAGCTAGTTTGCCACTGACTTTCCCCCTGCAGAGGCCCACGCAAACATTCTTTGCTCTGCACCACGTGGGAGACACACCGGCGCCTGAGACACTGCCACGCCTTCAGGTCCCAGGATGTTGGCTACCTCTCTGCAGGTCCGCCTGGTGCCTCAGGAATACTGAGCACGGGACAGCACAAAAGCAGGGATGATTCTGTTGACAGACACCAGTGGGAAAGGACTGGTAACACCCCTCACCCACTCAGAACCCATGGTTTCATGGAAATGACTCAGGCCCAGTTGTGACTAAATTATTCTTGAGACCAAGATAGTGCAGAAGGTGCACACCTGGAAATGTGCCCAAGATACTTGGAAGTCACTGGTAGAAAATTGGGGAGTACCTAAAGAATTGCTTCTCTCAGCATGCAGGGCCAGGGCTTAGGACCCCAGCATCCTGGCTGCTTATCTGACACCCCGCCAGACCTAGTCCAAAGTGCAACAAGGCCCCGGTTGAGCGTTGAAGCATGGGGGGCCAGCCGCTGGAGCACCTTAGACCAGTTGTGACCCACCCCAAACACACCTAACACTTGTGCTACCATGAACAGTATAGTATGGGGCTGTCAGGTAAGCAGGAGATAAATAGGGTCAGGAACCCAGACTGGAGTTTCAGCTGTTTAAATTCATTTTGTGCAGCACCATGCTTCCTAAATATGTAACATGGAGAAGCAAGCTGCTGTGTCTGGCCCGTTTAGTAAATTTAGGTATCTGGCTCCTTTTATTAACTGGCTGGGTGGGGAAGCTAGACTTCAATGACAGTTTAATAGAAGAAAAACTGCTCCCTGTGGTGTTCAGACATCAATATTTTGCAACTCTTTTACCAGCTACAGCTAATCCAAGAACAGGATGAAAGTGGTGGGTAAACATCTCTTACGACTGTAAGAGAAAGAAAAGCCCACAAAACCAATTCTCAAAGGATCTTCCCAATAGTTACCTACAAAGGGTTAAGATGTAAAACTTCACAGGGGAATGCCTGGCAGGTACTAGTCATCACCAGCTTAGTTATCACCAACAGGATTGATGCAGCCTTTCTGAGGACATAGCATCACTTATGCTAAGCCTGTCAAAAATGCAAACCCAAATTGAACCCATGAGCAAGCCAGACAAACCCGATCTGGGGACCTTCCAAAAAAAAAAATGGCCGTATCAGTAGTCTCAAAAGACGTTAGGATTAGAACAGAGGCTAGGACTGTGGGAAGAGAGACCTTGAAGCCCTCAGCATCAGAGGGTTAGTACCAACCGCAGTCTTGGGGAATACCTGGGCCTTGTTTTCCACAAAAACACTCCATATGGTAACATGATTTATTATTTTATTATACAAAGTACACACACACACACACACACCTCCCCCTATGGTCAGGAAGGGGGCTCACATCTTAGACTGGCCATCTTCTAAAGTAGGCCATATTATTTGTTTTTATACCCTAAGATATTTCTCTCCCCTCAAATATTTATATCCCAACTACAAAAAATGGAGCTGCAAAGGGTATATAAATGAGATTTTCTCGCTCTTGTTATAGTAGTCACTTAAGGTGACTAAAGAACCATGAGTATAAGGGGGGGGGGATCACATTAAGGAATGGAATGTATATGTTACCTGCAACAAGCAGCTGACTTATTTGTTGTCAGTGGCACCTACTCTAAATTACCGGTTTGGAGGGACATGGGCACATGAAACCATGAGACAACATGTGCCAAGCCATTGCTTGTAGTTGGTTCCAGAAGGCACATGTTTCCTGCACTCTTTATAACTAAAGACAAATTACAGGAGAACTCAGCATGTAGATTCTGCCCACTTTGAGGTATTAAATGCATAAGGAAAAGATTCGTTATGTCCAATTAGCATGCAATAGAAATATTTTTAAACCAACATGGTTAAGTGTTAAGATTTTTAGAAATCAAAATATTTATTCACATAATTTTAAACTAAAGTAAAAGGTAATAAATCTTGTGATGATTTAAGTGCAAGTGATGCTGGCTTTCTTTCACATTCGTGTCCTTCATTCAGAGAAAAGGCAGATCAGTTGTTCTTGAACAAGTCAATGCAGCTCTGCAGAAGGGAGACATTGTTCTGGAAGAAAGACAAAAGTCGAGGCAGACCAATGAATCTCTCTATAGAGTCCAGACCTACATATCTGTAAGAATTCAACTCAAACCCAGAACTTAAAACTTTTCACAAGAGATTTAAAGCCAGCCAAACTGGGTTGGGTCCTTTTCTTCACTAAATCTCAACTGAACCTCATCCTACAACCTGCACCCCAATTTCATGTTAGTGAGTTCCTCTCCCTCTGAGGGTCTGCGACTGCCACCTGGAGAGGCTCACAGCTCCACCACAGATCTGCTCTCAATGCAATCCTGCCCATTTTGCTTACTGTGACGTAACCTAAATGCTATAGAAGAGTTGTTCTTTAAAACTGAAGGCCTTGGAAAGACCGGATTAAAAAAGTGCTAAAAATTAATTGAGATTACAAATGATAAATATTCGTAAAGAACTTAGCACAAACTGCTTTACAAAGAGGAACTGAGAAAACTCAGAACACCCAGAACATTACGGGTATGATTTACATATACAGGCCACTCTAAAACCCCAATTTAAAAGGTCATACACAGCAGGACCTGGACTTAATCAAAAAGTAAATAAATGTTGTAGTCAAAATAAAGAAATTCAAAATACACACATATGTTCAAAGTCTTCCTGCTTAACCAATGCTGATGGGCCAGACAGCACTTCTGGGAATCACATGCAGATGTACCTAGGAACCACTGGAAGAGCCATGCCTAGAAACTGAGCCAATTGCTCTGGGCACCAAAAAGTCTTTAAAAGCTCCTTAAGGAGATTCTAATGTATACCCAAAATTGAGAACCATTTTTCTCCATCTTTTCTGTACCAAATTAAGCTACAGACATTAAATACACAAGGAAGTTCTTCCTTTCTAAACAAAAAAAGAAATTAATATTAAGACACTAATATGCTCTTCTCCAAAGCAGTATTTCATCATGATGTTGTAGAATTTTGGTTTGCAGCAGAAAAAATCCAAGAAGTGACTCCCACCTACATCACAGGAGATTAATCGCACAGGAGATTAATACCACAAAGCAAAGCTCATCTGCCCAATGATAGAGAGAGAGTGAACTGGGAAATAACCTGAGGGGGGGAACCCTAAAAAGCTTCTGGCTTAATTTGAAGGAAAACACTTACCCTGGCATGCTTTATTTCCAGTTCAGACATTTCAATTAGATTCTTTCTAAATGCTGCCACTCTCTTTCGTTTGAAATTGATTAGTTCTATAAAAGAATGTATACCAACAAAAGCTGAACAATTTCCATCTTTAACTTCTAAATATCATCCTTACATATAATATAATCTCTAAAGCTTTGATACATACATTTTCTCATATTCTTACTATTTCTGCAATTGGGACATATACCTGACATTTTATGGACAATGTAGTGATATGCCTGCCATTGCCTTTATTTATTTAAAGATTTTATTTATTTCAGAGAGAGAGAGAGAGAGAGAGAGAGAACATGAATGGGGAGGGAGTGAGAGAGGGAGAAGCAGAGAGACTCCTCCGCTGAGCAGAGAGCCTGATGCAGGGCTACATCCCCGGAACCTGGGATCAAGACCTGAGCCGAAGGCAGACACTTAACCAACTGAGCTACCCAGGTGCCCACCTGTTTTTTAAGATTTTATTTTTAAGTAATCTCTACACCCAACATGGGGCTTGAACTTAGCAACCCTGAGATCAAGAGTCCCATGCCTGACCTACTGAGCCAGCCAGGCGCCCCTGCCATTGCCTTTAAAATGAGCACTAGCACTGCACCCAATTATTGGGCATCAAAATTCAGAGAATGCGATGGACTCCTTGGATAATCAATGAAATGAGCAGTCTTGCCCTGAACTTCTAGCTACCAGTACTTGTAGAAAGAAGGCTGGGGAGGTAGTGAGCCACATATACATACCCACACCAATGGCTATTTCTTTAATGATTATTTTTAAATTTGTGGTGAAACTACTGCTTATGTTCAGACTGCTTTTCTGTAGATATGATCTATACAACATGCCACCTTTACATCTATTATTTCCTATCACCAAACACTATTCAGGATTAATGCCCCATTAGAAATTAGGGTAAACCAAAAATAAGTACTTCCTCCCTTGGATTCCTTTCATAAATGTGTAGTTCTGGTCATCATTCTGTTGGTCAAAACCCTCCCCAGCTCAAGCTGGCACTCTAGTCCTCAGGAGCAAACTTACCCTCCTGTACCAAGTCTATACAGTACCGACCAAAAGAAAGATGAAGCAGCCAACATTAAAAAGTGAAAACTTACAAATCTTATCATGAGGGTTAATGACATTACCTTTGATATACTAAATAGGTCTTTCCCAGAGGTCAGGATAAACTCGTCTTTCCTCTAGGCCTGCACCCAGGACCAGGACCCAACGCTAACCTGTCTCATCTCCCGTGATGCCTGTCCACACCCCCACCTTTTGTACTATGCTCCCATTCAATGCAGTATTCTACACAACGCAGTACTTTTAAATATAGCATAACCAGGCTTATTTTGAATAAAAAGGATAAAAATCTAACACAGGAACAAACCTTAGGTAAGGACAGGCCTAAATTGGCACCATTTTAAAGCTTTGTGGTTTTTCTTTAATTCCCTCAGAAGTTGTCAGGGCTAGTAAAGTCTGGCCTATGTAATAACCTAAGATTTCAACTCAGGAGTTTTGAAGTTTGTTCTTTTCCTCATAAATTTAAATTAGCTAATTAAAGCGCAAAAATTTATTTTACCGTGGCAGCAAGGAGATTCCTTTGAAAGAATCCAAAAGGCAGCCAAGCGAGGATATGTGCATGCCCCTTTCAAGATTTTTGTACAGAGAAGCTCTGTCTCTTACAGCTAAGGAATTATAGTACTGAAAACAATGCGCCAACACAAAGGCTCACTGCTATTATCAGAACGTTTTCAAATAATGCTTAGATTCCGGAACCATAGGGGAGGAGGAAAAAGTTCTGAGAAAACAAAGTCTTAAAACAACATAGGGATTTCTCACAGAAACTCAAGTTTGGGGGTGAATTCGGTACAGACTATCAGTATAATTACATTCACATTCAGGAAAATACATTCTTTACTTTTTAGCGTGTTCCATGTCCCCTGAGAACTGCCAGGTAGTGAGACCCCCCCTAAGGCGAAGACTACAATTTACACTCCTATTCTGTGGAAATGGAACTCTATCCTGAATTAAGGTAAGCCATATTCCCCCCTACTCTGGAATTGGGTAGGCAAGAAAGAACCCCAAGGCTATAGATTGGAACTGAATCACCACCATGGACTCATGATTTCTGAAAAGAGAGTTACACACCCCTCCATTTCCTGGCTCTGTCTCCTGAAGGGCCTAGAAGCAAACATACCCCAGGAGGAATGAGCATTTAGTACCCAAATCTTGTCACAATTCTGTAAATAGAAACCCAGGGGCGCCTGGGTGGCTCAGTTGGTTAAGTGTCTGCCTTCGGCTCAGGTCATGATCCTTCCTGCTCAGTGGGGAGCCTCCTTCTCCCTCTCCCTCTATTGCTCCCCCTGCTTGTGCTCACTCACACACTCTCCGTCAAATAAGATCTTAAACAGAAACAAAAACCCATGACTCTAATAATGACAAGGAAGGAAATGTGGTAAAGAAGGGAAGGCTTGTGTTTAAAGGATGATGATGCCAAAGGCTTGGAAAGAGAATGCTAGAACTGGGGGAGGGGAATTGCCTTTTCTGCCACCATCACCGTAAAGGCTGGCCCAGACAAGAATCAACATAGACTAAATTTAGGGAGAAAGTATGATGAAGAGCAGGCTATCTGCAAGGTCTAAAACTGTCTCCCCACACACTGCTGATTAGTGGCTGGGGGGCGGGATTAACTATACAGTGGAGAAATTGGGCAACACCTTGATTGGGTAATCAAAATTAACACCACAAATGAGGGGAAAATGGGACATAGGTGCCCTCAGATGCGACACCTGAAAGACATTACTCAGATAGTATTCTGCTGGAAATGCATAACCAGAACCTATTCATAAGGGAATAGACATTCCAAAAATGAAGAACACTATTTGTAGAGACTGTGGTCCCCAAAAAGGCAAATGCCATGTTATTTTAATATATATGTATTTTTTAAAGAATTTATTTACTAACTTTTCAGAGAGAGAGGGAGAGCACAAGCAGGGAGAATGGCAGGCAGAGAGAGAAGCAGGCTCCCCCCTGAGCAAGGAGCCTGATGCGGGACTTGATCCCAGGACCCTGGGATCATGACCTGAGCCGAAGGCAGACGCTTAACTGACTTGAGCCACCGAGGCATCCCTGCAAATGTCATTTAAAAAAAAAAGGCAGGGGCAGGGGTCCCTGAGAAGGGTTCCTTCCAAATTAAAGGAGACATAAGAGCTATGGTAACCTAATGGCAACCCTAGAGAGGAGGACGTTATTGGGACAAACAAAATGAGAATATAGACAACAGGTTGGAATGTATTGCATCAAAGTTTACCAAAGTCAGTAAAAATCCTATAGGGATGTAAGAGAAATACACAACCAAGTTTTTTTTAGGGATAAAAGGACAGTAGATACAACTTAATCTCAAATGGTTGAAAAAGGAAAAGAAAATTCCACCCTGTGTGCATTTATAAACATACACATGCCACTACATGTGTGTGCAAGTGACAAAGCAGAAGAGGCAAACTGGACAGCTAGGGGACTCCAAGTAAACAATGCACAGGTGTTCTAGAACTGCATTATCTGTGCAACTTTTTTTTCTATAAGCTTGAAATTATTTCCAAATAAAAAGCAAAAAGTAAAGAATAGCCCTGCTCAACCTTCTTTTGCAGATTCAGAAAGCTGTTCAAATTTCTGGCAGCATTCCTGCTGGTTTGCCTCAGCCAACTTAACATCTTTGCTTTTCAAGCGGGCCTTATCCAAGGCTTTGTTTGAGTTCTCATAGTCAGTGAGGGCTTTGGTGCGTCTGTATAAGAGATCCTGAGAAAAAAAATTAACAAATAGGAAATAGTAAAGTTATCCTGAAAAATGGCTAGAGAACAAAACAGGAGGAGTAATTATCTAAACTACTCTAAAATTTCTAAAATTTAAAAAAAAAAAAAAAGGCCCAAGTATCACGGTGCCAATGCACTCTCTGAAATGTCAGAAGGCAACAATCTAGTCCACTTCTACCTCCCCCTCTTCCACTATGTTTTTTATTTCAAGATTATCCTAGGAACAGCAATTCTTGCAGCACTGTTGAGAGCTTTTTGAAATTTATATGGATCAAAAAAAAAATCCAAAAAACCCCAAAAAAAACAAAACAAAAACAAACAAAAAAAAAACACCCAACAGTGAAAACTAAAGGATCGAATTTCCATAATTCACTCATGGGAAGCAGTTTCAGAAAATTAACCACCTTCTACCAAAACAGCAGGCACTGCTGGGTGTGTCAAGTGATGCTACTAGAACACAAGTGAGGCAGCAGGAAGAACATTCTTCTAACCTCACCCCACCACAAGCTCTGCCTCAAGTCCGACAGAGGCTCTCACATCCGAAATAAAGATTATTTGCAATCTCCAGCAATGTACAACTTACCTCCATATTTAAAACAGAATAGATACGGGAGGCTCAACATACATGATTTTGTGTGCACTCAAAAAACCTGGGTTTATAATCAGCTCTCAAGTCCCTTAAAATACTAAATAAGAAATAGTCTGAAGTATATAAAATATATCCAAATATAAGACTAAGGAAACATGCCAAAAGACAAGTTAACTAAAAATGAAACTATGAGGAAAATCATGAATTTCTACTTCCTAATGACATTTCAGGGCAGTGTTACGGCCAGTGAAAGCATGTTTCATTCCCAAAGGTCATTCTGCTTACCACTTAGTCTTGGTTTTGGTTGAGTAATGGTTTATAGACTCAAAAACTGCAATTCAATAAAAAACTCACAAAACCCAAAAACCTCTTCTCCCTCAGAGACCTTTTGGAATGTGTTCGGTTATACCCGCATCCAATAACCTATAATCCCCCAAATTACTATCTGTCCACTCAGCACCACTCCTACTGCTCCTGATACGAACTAAGGACACAATGCCAGAAAAAGGTATGTTACTTGTAAAAAGATTTCAATCTAAAATGGAACCAGAGGCTATGAAATAGAGAATCTCACACACATGCCCTCAAATGAATGAAACCTAAGAACTAAGGTACTGATTGCAAATGCCCAATTTATAGAAGACCCAGAAGATACTTATCTCCTGTCTGATCAACTCACTTCTTGGCACAAACATCCTCAAGCCAATGAATTTAACTGCTTGGATGTCCCTCTCTTCACACTCCTACTAAATACAAGCCCAGCCCAAACCCTTAATGCACTTGCCTGTAGCTTGCTACAGCGTGTGTTTCCTGAACTGCAATTCTTCTGCTATTCCCAAATCAACTCAATTTCTGGTCCAACCTGTCTTGGTTTACCTCTTTATTTAGTACTACTTACACAAACAATCCTGACAAATTCCTAACCTTTCTTTCATTTTCAACACAAACAACAACAACAACAACAAAATAATACATCTCTAACAGGAGACCTCTTCTGGGTCATGGCAAGGTGGTCTTGTATTGTTCTGATGAGTTAAACACCTGCTGCCTTACCTTAGCAGCCTCTATGTTGAGCATGTAGTATCGGAGAAGCTCTGTCAGCTTTAAGTCTTCATCTGAGGAGACTCGACTTTCTACTTTCTATTAAAAAAAGTAAAGGTCACCATCATCTAAGCAAAAATCTACAGATTTTAAAATATATAATGAAGACCAACATAAAAATCCTTACCCTAAGTTTTTCAAATAGCTCAGCAACCTTCAATAGGTACCTGAAAAGATACACATGATTTTGGCTTAAGGTCTTAAAATCATGTATGAAACAGGACCTTCTCAGTAAGACATGAATGAGTAAACGCAGGAATCTGAGCATTTGGTGCTTTAGAATTAATTTATCAAAGTAGTACTTTCATCACCAACTGGCCCAACCTAGTAGAGAAGATGGTTACAGAACTGAGCACATCTACAGTGCCACACTCGTGGCTATCAACCTCTCTCAGTGCCCCTCAGCCACCTTGCCATGCCGATACTGTGTCCCTAGATAGTCTTTAACCAACGTCAACGCTGTGTTAACTAAGGGCAGGTTCTAATGAGCTGCCACCATGGGTGTTCCAAAACCATAAATATGCTATTTAAATAAAAAAAATAAAAATAAAATTTTTAAAAAGCTACTGTTTCATTTTGACATTAGCCTGACGTCCATCTTCAAATCAGAAATACCACCACCACCTGTTATACCAAGCCTTAAGTGTTAAGTAGAGTGCAGTCTCACACCAGAAATACCCAGGATGGAGGAACTGTGAATTCATATAAAAAAGCTCAAACCAGACTGGGGTCATTGCATTACCCTTAAGACCACCTTAACCAAAACAAACTTCTTAAGTCCAGGGCTTTACCAGGTGAAACACCACTTGCCAGAGAACATAGAAGGCAAACATTCAGAGACAACTCCAGAATTGAATCAAAAAAAAGGAGACAGTTTGACAAAAATAAGTTCTTTGACAATAGCTACCATGTTTGGTATAGAAGTGCCCTCTGAGTACCCTACAAACATCTTAAACTGTGTCTATGTTCAGATGGTATATAAAGATTTGAGTGCTAGAAACTATACTATCCTCTACTCTTGATGAGCTGGTACTCAAAAGCAGAAGTGAAACTATACAGTCATTCCTCATTATACCACTCAGAACTTTTCAATTAGGGGAGCAGGGAAAATGCTTTTCCAACAAAAACTTACTTTTTGATGACCGTGGGCTCTTCTAAAGCCAGGCTATGCAGACAGGCTGCAGTGTGGATATAGTCATCTGCAACATCTGCAGAAAAAAAGACAGCCCTTTTTATATGAACAGAGCTAGCACGTTAGCAAAGCTACGTGGCTAGTGGGCGAATGGTATTTACTTTTATGAGATCGGGTCATTTTGTCAGCTTTTGCACATGAATCCTTGATCCTATTGTAATAGTTAATGAGGAAATTCTTCTCTTGCTCAAAGAAGTCATCTACCTCCTAAAAGGGGAAAAAAGAAACTTAAGAAGCAAAACTCTTAAAAATACAAATGTATTATGCATTAAAAGAAACATTAAGGAAATAAGCTCATGCATTAAAAACTTTAACTTCTATGGACAAGGAAAGCCAAAGTGACAAGACAGCATTTCATACCCAAGATTAGCAAACCTCAAGCGCTGGCAGGAAATGTCAACAGAGAAAACAATTAAAGAGCCATTCAACAATGCCCAGGAAAACTCTGGTATCCTAACATCCAGCAATGCTGGCAGAGAAGTGGTTCTGGCTGGCAGGTTGCAACTCAGTAGTGGATACCCACATGTTTGTATGCGGGGGTATATTTGGTGGGCACCAGTCAGAGATGCCAAACATCCCGTGATATGTGGGTACAGGACAGCCCCATACACCTTAAAATGCACCAAAGAGAAATTCCTAGAGTTTCCAAATTCCTGACGATGCCCACTACTCAGCACCTATAGTCTGGGCCCCTTGCTCAAGTCCTCAACAAGTGGCAAAGCTAAACACAAGATGGTAACTCAGTTAAAAAATGGAAGGGGCTGAGACGTGAGAGATAAATATCACCCTGAGGGTAATGAGAGACCTGTTTGTTAGTCTTTTAAAACAGCTCTGTCCAACAGAAATATATGAACCACATGTGCTATTTAAAAATTTTCTAGTAGCCACATTATAAAACAAAAACAAAACACAGATGAAACTACTTTTAATATTTTACATTCTTTTCTTCACATCAGATCCTTGAAATCTGGACATACAAATAAAATTAAAAATCTGGTGTGGCTGGGACTACCAAAATGGACAGTAGTCCTGGAGAATGGCACGAAATACTAATCTTGTAGCTTATTTTCTTCTTAAAAAATAAACTGAGTAACCGCTCTCTGTACAGAAAAGGAGAAAATGAAGAACTAAGTGTGAGACTGTTCTTAAACCCTCACTTAAGAGAACAGGATATTTTAGGAATATAAGCAAAAATTCATTGAGTAGATAAAAATAACCAAAATTTAAAAAAATTATTTACATTTCTGTGAGGTTAATACTAATACCATTTGTTTTACAAATCTCTTGTGAAGAAATAAATGCAGCAGCAGAAATAAAATGTCACATGAAGAGTTTTCTACAAACAGCTAAAAGCCCTTACCTTAACTCCAGAAAAAAGGACCTCATCAGCACTTTTCACCACACTTTTGAAAAAGCCACCAAACATCTCTTTGGTATTTTTCCGCCTAACACTTAGCTGGAAAAAAAAAAGAAAATTAGGAAAAAATAGTTTATGGTATACATATTTCTCTAAGTACTTTAAGCTCCTCCAAGTGATACTGTGTACTAGCATAGGAACACACATAAGATACCTTTTAATTCCATCTTAGCCACCAAATCTAAATAGGAATAAACAGCAAAACCTAAACATAGGTCATAATTCTAAAAGCGTGACCTAGGGGCGCCTGGGTAGCTCAGTCGTTAAGCATCTGCCTGCTCCTTGGAAAGCCTGCTTCTCCCTCTCCCACTCCCCCTGCTTGTGTTCCCTCTCTCACGGTCTGTCAAATAAATAAAATCTTAAATAAAACAAAAGCGTGACCTAAAGATATTTTGGAAATAATACCTGGCACTAAGTCTCAGTGGCTTTTATTTTATACTTTATTTTTAAGTAGGCTCTACACTCAACATGGGGCCTAAACTCACGGACCCAAGATCAAGAGTTGCATGCGCTTCCAACTGAGCTAGCCAGGCATGTGTTAGTGGCCTTTAAATCCTTGGCTGAATTACTATACTGTTCCATGTTGTTCACTGAACTTCACTGGTTAGACGATACTGAGTAACTTAAGTCAGGGCTTGCCTCACACATATTAAGTAGTGGCAGAGATGGTTAAGCGTCTGCATTCAGCTCAAGTCACTATCTCCAGGTCCTGGGATGGAGCCCCATGTTGGGCTCCTAGCTCAGCAGGAAGGCTGCTTCTCCCCATCCCTCCTTCCCTAGCTTGTGTGCGCACGCACTCTCTAACAAAATCTTAAAAATAAGGCAAAATATACAACTCCTTCCAACAAACAGGTAACCAGAAACAAATGTTAATTGAAATTCCTCTTAATCCCAAAATTGGGGTGCCTGAGTGGCTCAGTCAGTTGGGTGTCTGACTTTAGCTCAGGTCATGATCCCTGCACATCAGGCTCCCCGCTCAGTGGAGAGTCTGTTTCTCCCTCTCCCCCCACACCCTCTTGTTCTCTCTCTCTCAGATAAAACCTTTCAAAACAAAACAATCCCAAAAATAAGTGAAGGCAAAAACTGGTCCTTTATTAAAAGGGGAGAAAAGTAATCTACGCATTTTATAAAAATGTCTTGAAATGGATCTATGGGAGAGGTGGAAACAGTATCTAAAAAAAGGATTCCATTGTGCCATTAAAAAATTCAGTACTTTAAAAGTCAATTTTTCAGAAAATGTATCAGGCCATCAAGTATATTTATTTTTTTTAAAGCAATCTCTACACCCAACATGGGGCTCAAACTCATGACCCCAAGATCAACAGCTGCATGCTTTTCTGACGAGCCAGCATGGTGCCCCTCAAGCGTATTTTTTTTTTTTTTTAAATAGTCACACGTGGGGGCTCCTGGGTGGCTCAGACAGTTAAGCATCCATACCTAACTCTTGATTTCAGCTCAGGTCATGATCTCAGGGTTGTGGGATTGAGCCCCGCATCAGGCTCTGTGCTAGGCATGGAGCCTGTTCCGGATTCTCTCGCTCTCCCCCTGCCCCTCCCCCGACCCCCTTCCCTAAGTGGGGAGGGATAGAAAAAAACACCGTCATGTGCATTTTCACTGGATCATGGAAATGGAACAAAAATGCCTTACATCCTGATCATATTCCAGGAACACATGGAAGTTGCGATCTTTACTGAGAACAGGGTGAGAAGAGAGCCGCTGTAGAAAGACTTCATGGGAGGACACGGTCTTCTTAAAGACCGCAAGATACTCACTGGAAGAGAAGCACACAAGGCATTCAGCTGGCACCGCTCGACTAAACCAGTATTGGTCCTGGTTATCACCATTGTTCTGCTCATGCTACTAAGGGAAAACACCTGAACTGGACCAAAACATTTTGGTATAACCTTTTATCTAATTAGTAATAAGGCATTTGCCATTTGGGAACCCGTGGAATAAACCAAAGAAAGGGCAAAGTAATATTATAACCGGAGTTGAGAGAGCACGTCTACAAAGCCCAAACCTACATGCAATTACTGCTAGTATTTAGCAGCCACAGAACACTGGTTTCTGTCAAACAATGAAGAAAAGGCCTTAGTCCTGCACCCACATACATAGCACTGAATGCTTGGAATTATCACACATTATAAAGTGACTTTATCTCAACCTAGGTATTACAGATCACTCTAAACTTCTCCATGGTAGGACTTCAGTCTGTTGTGCTGTATCTTATTCTCAGAACAGGCCATGACAGGTACTCTAGCATGTGCGGAATGACTTAGTACCTGGAGGTGTGTGAACACTGGCCCTTGAGAATACGGCCATGGGGCAGAGCAGAGGACAACTGCTGAGATGGGCACCACACTGATGATGGAAGGGGGGGAGGGAGCCAAGTTAGAGGTGTAAGGGTAATTTAGTAATTTTAATGCAAATCCCCAACTGTGATACAGTTTTGTTTGAAATAATTACAACCAAATTAAAACATGCTTCCTGTGAACCTAGGACTTCTTTCAAACCATCAATGTGATTACTATTCAGAGTGCTTCTCCGCAACCGCATCAGTACAGTCTAGTTTCAGCTATACTTTAGTCAGCGAACTTCAGGGAATAAGACTTAGTACACTATCAGCAGCCTGAAGAGTTCTTTATCTACAAAGACACAAAGGCTTACTTCTTCACTATGCCAGACCAGCATTCTAGAACAAGTAGTCCACATGGGGGAAAACAATCAATCTATCCAGTGTCCCCCACCCCCGCCCCCCGCCCAAGGGAATCAACAGTTCTACAGGACAGCGCACTAGGCAACTAATTAGCTGCCAAACTTTTAGAAAACCGCCAGCTTCTCCTGATTTCTGTACACATCACCACTTTGGTTCTTCTCAAAAGATACAGCCCCATCAAGAAAACCCACTTACGCTTCCAGCTCTTGCTTCATCTTAGCAAATTCTTCTTTGGTCATAGACCCTTCACCCTCTCCCAATTTCTGCATCTTTTCTCGAGGGCCATCAAAGTCAGGCTTTGTAGGAGCGGGCGGAATCTGTAGGAGAGGCAGGTTAACTCGCAAGCATCCTTGTCCCGGCAGCAATGTTCTACTAAGTGCCTATGCACAAGGAGGCAGCCACCCCAGTGGGGCTAACAGGTCAAGCACTGTTTTTCTCTTAACCTTATTCCTTTTGGCCATATAAAAGAAGTCTCCTCCCCACAACTGGGCACTCAGACTGTAATCATTTGTTCAGGTTATCCATTACGGATGATCTGTAGGGGATAATAGTGTTTAACCTGCTCAATGTCAGTTTAAAATGTATATATGACAATCAGTGCTAAAATGAAGTCTATGAAGCACCATCAAAATTAGTCTCTAGACATCAAAGGCAATTTTTAATTCCACAGGATGAGAAGATTCTAATTTTGAGTGAACAGAATATTCTCAAACACAAGCTTCAACACTACTTTTATTAGCACAAAGACAACTGCTTCCTCTACTCCTTGAGCGGAGGACACTTTTGAGAAATTTATTGTACACCATTACCATTCTGAGGTTTTCCTAGAAATCAATTCTACTTGATGCCTGGAAGTACCAGAGAAATACCAAACCCAAAGGTAGAGAAGATTCAAACCATGAAACCATTTAGTCTATCATACAGGTCTTAAGAATGTATGTACGCTTCACCTCACAGCTACAATACGATTCTCATGTAGTTCAGCCTTACCAATAGTACATCGTCTAGTTGGTAGATGAAATCAGACAGTTTTCACAATCCATTATAAAAAATGGGTAAAAGTCTCAAACAAAATGAGTAAGAAGATAGAAGAAACTGGCTTCAGTGATTATTTGATTTTCCAAAATGCACTTACGATAAGCCCAGCATAGTCTGCAGTTTCAATAAGTGTGTCATGTAGCCACACAAAGTCTTCATGTTGCCTTGTAACAGAAAACTCTGGGCTCTGAAACGTGGGCAGCGTGGTCTGTGAAGAACAGAGTAAAAAGTTAACTGGTAACCACCACTTTCTGATATAGCGGTTTGGGTTTCCTGGGCTGTGCTATGGGAAAATTCTGTGTAACAAAACAGCTCAGTGAGACCCAGTCAAGAACAAAAGCAGCAACACCTGATCTCCTCACTATAAAAGTCATTGCTGAAGATTCAACATGTTCTTTAAGGAATTCTTTTCACAAAACTCCACCTCTCAGGTCAACTCAGGCAGATATAATCACATAGTCGTCACACTGTCTCCTGAGCGAGGTACGCTAATCAAGCCACCAAGGTATTAAAAGAAAACCACATGGGGGAGGACTGTACAGACAGCGTGTCTATATGCGGGAGATGGCATGTAACCCAAAAGCTTTGTACAGAATCAAACTGCTCAATTCAAATTGTGCCTCAGCCATTTATTTTACTTAAACCTGTGGCTCGGTTTCCTCACCCATATAAGGGGATAATACGATACTATCATAAGATTATTAAGAGAAAATTAAATCTACGTAAACTCTTTACAATGCCTGGTGTAAGACAAGCATTCAATACATTTTAACTAGTATGGAAGGAGAAAGGATACTGAAAATGTTCCTGAAAGGATGGATTCTGAAACATTACATTTACTCTCCACATTTTTCAGATTGGCATTAGTGCCTTTGTCAAGTTAAAAATTTGTACATGTGGGCGCCTGGGTGACTCAACTGGTTGGGCGACTGCCTTCGGCTCAGGGCATGATCCTGGAGTCCCGGGTTAGAGTCCCGGGTTCAAGTCCTGCATCAGGCTTCCTGCTCAGCAGTGAGTCTGCTTCTCCCTCGGACCCTCCCCCCCTTTCATGCTCTATCTCATTCTCTCTCTCAAATAAATAAATAAAATCTTAAAAAAAAAAAAAAAAACTTGTACATGAGGCATCTGGGTGGGTCAGAATGACTCGATTTTTGGCTCAGATCATGTTCTCAGGGTTGAAGATGGAGCCCTACATCAGGCTCCAGGCTCAGTGGGGAGTATGCTGAAGATTCTCTCTCCCTCTCTCTCTCTGCTCCTCTCCCTGCTCATGCTCTTTCTCTAAAATCTCTAAAATAAAATCTTTTAGGGCACCTGGGTGGCTCAGTCATTAAGCGTCTGCCTTCGGCTCAGGTCATGATCCCAGGGTCCTGGGATCGAGTCCCACGTCAGGCTCCCTCCTTGGGGGAAAGCCTGTTTCTCCCTCTCCCACTCCCGCTGCTTGTGTTCCTGCTCTATCTCTGTCTGTCAAATAAATAAATAAAATCTTTAAAATTAATTAAATCTTTTAAAAAACTTGTATAAGGAAAAAAGTGTTTTGATTACAAGAAACAGGAGGGGCTAAGGCCAATAACTTACTAAATATGGGAAAAAGCAAGCACTTCACACTCATGCAAATAAAAACAAAGGTGGAAGATCTGAGCTGTGTAGGTAGTGGCTCCACACATCACTATGCCTGGTTTGCTTCCTCATAGAGCAGAGTATATAAGCCACACAAACATCAGCAATACCCACACCCTAAGGCTCCACCACAGTGGAAAATGCTGAAGCAAAAGAGCACTTATCTGATGCTCACTACAACCAAGATGAGGGATGTTCTCAGCAGTAGTGCTACACTGCAAACAAACAGCAACCATTTCGGTTCAGGACATCTCTTCTTGCCCACTGTGAATCACAAAGCTACAACATAGCACTGCTTTGATTACTGAAGTCATTCTGTCACTTACCTTGGTGTGCACTGTAAATTTGACCTTATCTCTCTCACTCAGTGCATCGGGTATGTCAATCTGAAGCGAGGGATCAACATTCAGGTCCACAGATACAGATCTCAGCTGAAATACATTTTTTGGCTATTAGTCTCAATTTCACTGTAGTGTTAAAAAGTATCCTTCCAAAAATGGAAGCTAGGAATTAAAAAGCATTCTACATAAGATCATTTATAACAAAGTCAGTTTAGATATCTCTGAAGTTTATTTGAAATCGTGGGGAAACCTCTTTAAATGAATGGGTAGGTCCAAAATATTCCTGTATTTCTGAACAAAGCAACCACATGATTTTAGGTCTACACGAAAAATACACTTAACCAAATATTTCAACTAAAGCGGCTTAGAAGCAGACAGAATGAGATCTTGAACTTCTCACATAAATGCCCCAACTACAAAGAAGCATTACCAGATAGTACACAGAACTGAAAGAAGTTAGAAACTAAGAAAAAGAGAAGATACAAGAGAACAGGCATGCGGTATAGGGTTCCTAAGTAGAAGGATAAGAAAGAAGGATAAGAAAAATCAGCTCGAGTAAACAATTTATAGTCAGGGATTGTTTCAAAGAGATGAGAAATCTAGACACAAGATGTGATTTATTATAAAAACAAAGGTCTCAATTAGGAGAATCCCACTGTGGTGACACATAAGGACAAAAGTGTGAACACTGCCCTGGAAGCAAAAGTAACAGATTTTGTGATCTGGAAATTCAGAGGAAAAGAATACTCAATTTCCTTTTCCCAGTTTAAGAAGAATTTTGGAAGAACTAGACCGTTGGGAGTATGTGGTTAAAATGGCTTTCCTATTAAATTTAAAACATAATAAATTTCCTAATTCTGAAAGCAGACAATGATGGTCAATCTGAAGATCTGACACAAACACAGCATGACAGCGTGTGTGGAATAAGCAGCTCATCCCCCTCTCACCCAACTAGTAATCTAGTGCTGAAGCATCACAACACTGATTAATGAACCCGGTGAATGCCAAGTGAAGACTGGCATTAAGGGGATGACAGAGCAAATTCCCTCTGAATTTCCTTTTGGATTCTTTGCTTCAAAATTTGAAGTTCAACACCAAGGTTTAACTTCTGAAACTAGAAAGTCTGGTTCAATCAGTTCTATAAAGTTTAAATATATTCACATACAAAAAATGGATTATTTCTCTCCCCTATCTTAGAAGCGATCGTTACTCTCCTTTCCCAGTGAGCACTGCAACTAAAAATTTTAAACTGTAAAAACCAGTCAGCCCTAGAACAATGGCTTTCCTCTAAGAAAGAAGCTTCGAATAATAAAGTTATTATACAAAGAAAAGCTTCAGGTATTAATAAAATACAGTATACTTAACAGCCCCTGACATCTCAACCCCATACTTCTTCCAAATGGATTCTTGATGACTCCTAGGAAATATTTGCTTGTTTGGCTCAATTTCCACATGTCCATTTATGAGATCTCTGCAAACAGAGATAAAGTTTCAAGGTCAGGGATACTTCATTTTATCACAACTGGGACTCCAGCTCTGACATTTCTGATAAAAGCTTCCTTCCTTCTGTTCATTTACCACTGGGCAAATACAGTGTTGGAAAGGACCTCAAAATACACACAAAATTTGATTGCAGAGAATACTGGCCATCCCAACTATCTTGTGTTTTTATCTGGTAGTCCAGGAAATATAAAGTAGGCCAGGTACAAAAGAGACAAGAGATACTGCTAGGAAGATAGGGTAGCCCATGGGACAGGTCTAAGGTGCATTTAAACAACTGCTCTTTCCTAAGATTCCAACTCCCAAGTCACAAATCCTGGTTTCTAGCCAGCTCTCAATTTCTGAACACTGACAATTCCATTTTGGCCCACTGCAAGTGAAGCAAACTCCATGAGTCTACAAACTCCACATGGACTACATTTTGAATTAAGATTGAAGGACCCAAGGGGAACATAATCTAGTAAATGGGTTCATTTAAGCACCTCAGTCAAAGCTACAATGGACTTTCCCAACTGCTTTTTGTTCCACTCAACAAATTATTCTCGTTTCCTCTCTTCCCATACTTTCAATCATAGAGAGGTAAAAACCCCAGACTATTTACTATTATTACCACCTTCCTTTTTTGTCAGCACAGAAATAACGGGTTTTGGTTTTTGTTTTTTGCAACGAGGACATAAATAAATAGCAAAAACCACTGGAGGTTTCAAAAGACTTTCCATCATAGGATACCAAGCATCCAAGCTTCTTCAGCACGTCATCATTTTTTGCAGAGACAAGGGATTCAAACAAAAATCCAACCACCTGACATGATAGTCTTAACCACCAAAAAACCCCAGATAACACAGTAAGTCTGCATTTGAGCCTTAAAGAATTGTCATCTGAAAAAAAGATACTAGCAGAATTCTAAGCATTCAAGCCATCATCAACTCAAAGAGTTCTCATTCACAAGTTAAATGAACTTTCTTGTACTGAAGCATATAACCCTCCAGATAATGAAGCAGATACATCATCAAGGAGTAAAACACTGAAATGTTCAAAGCTTCTAAGTCAGCACCGTATCCTGACTCGAGAAGCACAAGTGTGAATGAATAAAAGGTCAGCATTCCTTCTGCTTAGTCAACAAAAACACCACCAGACAGCCCCATGCCACAGTACTTGCTAAATAAAACACCAGGATGGAGGGTATAAGGATAACACCCCTCCATATATTTTTCCCACTCATGCACCTCCATCCCTTATCCTAAATAAGTACTCAGAGTACTGCTTAGCACTGCAGACCAACACTGTCAGTCTAACTTGGGCCACAGAGGCCAAAATGCCTAGAATGGCTGTTTAAATCAGCAAGGAAACGGACTTCAGAACTATCTGACCTTAGGCATATTAATTTTTGTTTCCCAGTTCCCTTAGGTACCTCCTGAGAATCGAATTCAAAACGTTATCTACTCTCAAACAACAAAGTTTTAAAACTTTCTTCTGGGGCGCCTGAGTGGCTCAGTAGTTAGGCTTCTGCCTTCGGCTCGGGTCACGGTCCTCGAGTCCTGGGATCAGAGTCCTGGGAACCTGCTTTGCCCTCTCTCTCTCAAATAAATAAAATCTTAAAAAAAAAAAAAATCTGAATGCTTGTAAGAGAACCTGAAAAGGAGAAAAACTTGATACAGAATTCCTGTGCATTTCCTCACCTGTTTATCACCTTTACAGCTGAGACATCTGATACTGCTTGCAGAGCTCTGAGCTGCTAAGGACCACTTTTGGTCCAAATCTTACTTATGACTCACCCTGGTACAAGACAATACCACTGCAAAGCTCTCTCTTCAAATGGCTTAATGGCTTACAGATGGCAAAGGGTACCTACCTCTGTGACTGGACAACACAGAAGGCTAGATTCTGAAATTCAGAATCAACAAGAGGAACAGAGAAATACTTACATAAGGTATATGTTATGGTGACTACAGACTCCAGTTTACACTACCACCATACAACCAAAATGACAAAACACAACACAATGGGAAGAAATTTATCTCACAGTAACTCTGTTCTGCTATAATGGGGGCTAGCTGAATAGGCATTTACATCAAACTTTTAGGGCAGGGGATGGGCTAAATAAATTGATGGGTATTAAGGAGGGCACTTTCGATGAGCACTGCGTATTATATTAAGTGATGAATCACTAGATTCTGCTCTTGAAACCAATGTTACACTGTATGTTAACTACAATTTAAATAAAATTTGAAAATAAAAAGTAAAACCAGTTTTGCACACAGGAAGAAGTTGGATATGCTAGCACATGTGACACTAGTGAGTCTTCCCTTTAAACTGTTTCTATCTCCTAAGGATTTTGCCTTGTTATCCTTCCTACTGCCTAGGAACTAAGACCCCTTTCAGGGAGAGGGGCAATATGACATGTCATCCATGAATGGTCTGTTAACATGAGCCAAAACAGGCAAGAAGCCTGCCTTGTAAAACAGATTTTCATTTTGATCACAAGAACCAAGAAATGAGGGATTTCAGATAGAAAAGTATGTATACCTTGCTCAGCCCAATATTCATTATTGAGGAAATAAAAAAAAAATGCTCAGCTGCAGACTTACTCTAAATTTGTATTAGTTCTGAAAATAAGACTCACATGATCCTACTTATGAAACACTTTGCCATTTCAATTTGTAAGACGTGCTCTATTAGAAATTCTAATATATCCTCCTCCAAACCCCTCTTTATGGTTCAAGTATTGCTACTCCAAGTCTTTGTTACGTTTTCCTCCATCCTGAAAGGTAACCACAAGCTATTTATTATCTGCATTCATTTCCAGCTTTTCATCATAGCATTGGTGCATGAAAAACAATTCAATCAACTATAAGCAATGTATGAGCTCTACTTTTACAGATATTTGTCCTCATCTCCTGCCTCCCTCCCCCCACACCAACTGGATCTCCCCTTCCTATAATTCAGGCCTGCCAATATCATCTTAGTCCTCAAAGATAACAGAACCACAGACTTCTGGAAAATTTCAGTCTACAAACACAGTAATAGCTATGGAAGTCATATGCTTTTAAAACTAAATAAAGGGATGCAGCAAGTGATCAGATTTCCACCACTCATCTTGGTGAGATGGGACCCAGAGGGACCCATCCCTGCTGACACCAACCATTCTAACCGGTAGTCTACCAACACACAAGCTGCCCACGGTAGAACACCGCAGACTGCAGGGCATTTGGAGGCTACGTAGCCCCAAGTTCCTAGAACAGGAACCGAGGCTTGGAAGAAGGTCAGTGCAGCGCACTCAGCGAATGGATAAACTGAATCATCACTTCACAAAGCTGCAAGCCTATGAACTAGTCAAATTCCAACAAGGAACCAGAAAGATTAAGTTGAATTACTGGCTTAAATACATTAATTTCAAGAAATCCGTCTATATGCCAGATACCTGAAGTATTTTCAAATGAGCTCACAAAACAAATAGGTTGAACTATATGATCTGTAATGATCTTGTAGCACAGAACTTTTACTAGGAAGCAATAAACCAACACTACAGAGGAAGTAGCTCCAACAAATCCATTCAGAGCTCAAGTCCTTTGCCTCCCCACCAAGGCTGCTCCCAGCAGTTTCCCGGTCTATCAAGTCCAGGGCCCTCCTGAAACAAACCTGACATTTTACACACTAGTTATGTTGACAGGGTGTTTAGAAACATTAACTACCATGCTTGCTTAGGCAGCACATATACTAGAAACATTCACTACCTGATCCTCATGAACTTACTTTATGATCAACCCAAGATGAAATAGACACAGGTTTGAGAATAAAATTGACCTTTACAACCAATGAAGGGGTAGAGCAACATGGACAGAGAACTGTCTGAAGTTAAGCTTGTGTCATCTAAATTTGAGACACAAATGGTAGCATACAAAGAGAAAGCAGCCTGCTTTGTGGTGGTGTTTCTTCTGCTTTGAGTCAGAGGTAAGGCACATTTCCCAGATCATTCAGATGCAAAAAATGCAATACCAGCTTTAAAAAATTTTATCATTTACCAGCTCTCTGTATCCATCAACACAATGTTCAAGCTTTGTAGTGCTCTCCGTGAAAGGTCAAGTGAAAGCCTTGAAGTTGGTGACATCTGCATTTGTACTCTTCACGATTTACATGGACTAGATGAAAACTTTTGAGTCTGCCCCACCAAAACAAGTAAACCGTAAACTCTTCGGGCAGAAAACGCACAGCGCAGGTTAACATAAGCAATTATCTTGAGAAAATTACCCTTTCTCTCCAGACCATAGTAGTACTTTAAAAAATTACACCAAATTTGTGAAAGGAAAAGCAGGAGGGAATCAAGCCAAGGACACAATTTCTAAAGTGAAGTTCAGTCATTTCTCTGCTCCTCCAACTACAACTTACACACTCCCCCCTGTGGTATTTATGGTTTGCATTTGGGGTGTGAAACAGCTGATGATTTCCACATTCCTCTTTTGGGGGAAGATCTCTTTTTAAGAGTTAACTCATTGGCCAATTATAAATAGGTGTAAAGAGGTAAAGAAATAGCTTTTTGGAAAGCTAGATCATGCAAACTTCAATTTATACTTGTGAAAGTTTGCCACATTCATGTGAGACAAGATGTCCTGCAGCTGTCTTCCTGCCGTTTCAAAAAGTAAAGGCAGAATTTTACAAAGCTCTGAAATACTTTCCTCAAAAGAACCCGGTTCATTATAAGTTAGGTCGTTTCCTTAAATACTGCCTAACTTCACTGCATGAGCCTTTCACCACTGGCTATTTGAAGCATTCGGAGTACTAACCTAAAGAACTACTCTTGCCTAATTTCCTCAAGCACTCGGGCCCTGACAAAGCAAGATGTTCAAAAAGCAGGATTTTACAACAGTTCTACCCACAGCACACTTCTCAGTGAGCTTGCATCTCGGCCCACAACGCTCTGCAAGTGCTGTGTCAGAGCCTCAGCAGCCTCAGGTTTCCGAAGTGGCATTGAACTCCACCATGGTAAACAGAGCTGCCCCTGTAACCTTCAACTGCCCAGAACCTGCTGAAGAAAACCACCTTTTTTACCATCTTTTGATATGGTTCCTCAATACTGGTAAGAAAGCTAATTCCAAAGATGATCAATAATGCTTATGTTTTTATACAGCATATTATTTCCTCAGGATTTATCAATCCTAGACCTGACAAAATTTGAAATGGGCTTACTAAATATTAACCTCTGTAATACAACCTGACCCACACATACTACACATTTTAGGGAGAAAAGTTACCAAGTGATTCTCAAGGGACCTTTGACAATGCATAATTTTACTCTCACTACTGGAGGGAAGGGAGCGATCACCTAATAGAGGCCAGGAATACTGATGAACACCCTACAATGCACAGGACAGTACACCACAACAAAAAATTATCAAGCAAAAAATGTCCACAGTATTTAGGTTGAGAAATCCTGCTTTAAAGTAAAGCTCTGTATTAGATGGTTAGGTCTCACCAAATGAGAATCTCAAAGTGTAGAAAATTCTCCTCTAGCCATTTTTTCCTCACAGCCAAAAAAAAAAAAAAAAAAGTGAGATTATGACCTGCCAAAGTAGTATTCACAAATAAGGATCCTAAGACACAGTGTACAAGTTACTGATCCAGAACTAAGGTTTGGGCAGCTCTGATTAAGTCACACTTCTGGGGTGTAGAAAACAAGGAAAAAAATGAAGTCAACCATCTAGTATAAACTTCAGTCCGGAAGAATTAGTAAATTTGGACTTGTAATATTATTAAAAGTTCAAGACTGTTCCTGTAACAAATTGTAGGTCACTCTTCATTCAAGCTGAAAGAGGACAGTGTCCCTGCAAACTTCCACAAATAAATAAAATCTTTAAAAAACAACCAAAAAACACAGGGTGCCTGGGTAGTAGTCTCTTAAGCATCTGACTCTTGGTTTCAGCTCAGGTCATGATCTCAGGGTCCTGGGATTGCACCCCCCAGTCAGGCTCCACTCAGGTTCCACACTGCGTGGAGCCTGCTTAAGGTTCTATCTCTCCCTCCCCGTCTGTCCCTCCCACTCATGCTGTCTCCAAAATAAAAATCCTTAAATAAATAAAATAAAAACAACTAGTTGTAAACCAGAGCAGCACCATAAACATTAATGACTGGCTGAGGAGACCCCATTCAACTAAATTCCACATAACCAACTAGTTAAGGGGCCAAGCTGTAATGGCAGTAGATGGGGAGGAGTTATCACCACAGCTTTTGTGTGTTAAACTTAACTACACTCTAGTAGCAATTTGTCATTAAAAAAAAAGTCCAAGAGGCAATCAGGACCCACAATTCAATTTACCATAGGTTTGCTAGACTAACAGGAATGAGACTCATCAACTTAGAAAGATACAAAATGACACTCTAAGTAGAAACTCAAAAACATGCTGCCCACCTATTTTAATGAATTTTTGGCAAAGGGAAGGCCCAGAAAGCCTAGAAAAGCACAAAATGACTGAAGGCCAGGGTAACTAATTTGTAAGAACAAGGTGCTGCATAATCTCCAATTATTTTCGCCTATCCATGAAAAACTCCAAGACACCAGAGAACTCTGGAGGAATGGGGAATCTCAGTACTAGTTTATCATGACAATAAGGCCTAAAATGGTGTTAATATTTTAACCCTTTCAGGAGCTAGACTGGGTAAAACCTTACCTTTCTAAAGATCAAAATACAATCTTTCTTATCACTAAAGGTGGAGTTAAAAACAACAAAATTAATCATGTATCTCTTTTCCTCAGCTGTTTTCTGGGAAAGGAGACAAATCCCAACACCCTCAACTAACGGATGTAACTAAACGGAAATATCAGGCTACCAGATACAAACCAATACTCCTTTTAGTTTTGCTGAACAAGCTGAAGAAAGTACTTGCTGCATGAGCATTCAAAATCCTCAAGAGTCTTGGGGCGCCTGGGTGGCTCAGATGGTTAAGCGTCTGCCTTCGACTCGGGTCATGATCTCAGAGTGCTGGGATCGAGCCCCGCATGAGCCTCCCTGCTCGGTGGAGCCTGCTTCTCCCTCTCCCACTCTCCCTGCTTGTGTTCCCCCTCTCGCTATGTCTCTGTCAAATAAATAAATAAAATCTTGAAAAAAAAAAAATCCTCAAGAGTCAATTACGTTCCCTACTTTACTAGTGGACCTAAACCCCACGAACCCTTATCCTCATGTAAATCCCTAAGTGGGAGGTTTACACTTAAAACATTTTCTGTAAAAATGTAAAATACTTCACTTGACTAAAAGCTATATTATGGCAAGAAAATAGTTTGCCCAAGATTTGACTTCCTGTTATTTCACATTTGTCCCAAACTCCCTTTTGCTTAACAGTGAAAACCACCTAGACTCAATCCATAGCACAGGGCTAGCATCACAGACATAAGAAAGCAAAATGAGGGTGCCTGGGTGGCTCAGCCGGTTAAGCGTCTGCCTTCGGCTCAGGTCATGATCCCAGGGTCCCGGTGAATCCCACATCGGGCTCCCTGCTCAGCAGGGAGTCTGTTCACCTTCTACCTCTGCCCCTCCCCCTGCCTGTGGCTTTCTCAAATAAATAAAATCTTTAAAAAAAAAAAAAAGGGTAAAACAAAGCCATGAGTTAGAGTAGTATTTTATTAAGTTTTTTTATTTCCTGATTTCTGTAACTTAATAATGCTGTATAATCCTTTCCTGTATCCGCTAAAACTGGCAGGGAATAGCCTTTATAATCCTCCATGGAGTTCAGAGTGGTGGGAAAATTACTTTAAAAGCCCGCTACAATATAGTGCAGTAACATGAGAAGGTCAGTTGAAGGAGTTAAGTCCTTTTAAATAGCTGTATAAAACAGATTCTGGATCAAGAGATGAGGTACCAGATGGGGGGGCTCGTCAAATTGCTGTCAAAATTCCTATTCAGCATCTAAACTTCTATAGAGAAAACTATGTCTATAGTATTCTAAGAAGAATCATGATCAAGCTCCCACTTTTAGTTAAAAAAAAAAAAACACTTCAACTCTCAAAAAATAAAAAATCAAGAACCCTACCTCACAAAGTTGCATTTCAATAACTAACGCAGCAATGACACCCTTGTTGGAAGAATCCAGCTAGCTGTGTGTTAACTTCGGTACTTCCTAGATGAAAAAAAGGCTCTCCACACGTGCTGTGTGGATCAAAGGCTGCCTTTGACTTCTAAGTAGACGGAATTCTGTAAGATGCCCTCCAGGTTACTTACACTTGAGAGAGCTTTGTATTCTTAAATTTTATTTTCTGTCAGAAAAACTTTCACGGTGATGATTCGGCACTTAACCTTGTGGCTCGAACCCACCTCTATGAATTGCGAAACAAGTGTAAACGACCAATGAAAGATAACCTGAACTTACTGCGTTAGTTTCTAGACCTCAAGATTTATGAAGCCTAGGGCTAGCTTACATAAACACGCAAGTTTTTGGAGGGCAAAACTTAAGTTTAACAAGTATTTGAGTACCTACTAAAAATGACAATTCCCGCAGTGACGCATTTGGCGTTTATAAAGTTCTAAAGAACATGCTTCAGATTTGACTTGATGGAATTTCCTCAGTATATGGGCCAAAAGGGGGGGGGGTACAGTTCGAAGGCAACAAAACCAAAATACACCATTTACTCCATGTCAAGTGGATTTCACGTTCACCGTCAAATCTTTACAAAGCCAGAGTTCTCACAACTTTTTACGTGAGAGTACTTTCTCGAGTCTCCAGAGAAAAGCTCCAGAGACTCGCCGCGCGCCCTCGGTACCGGACACGCCGACGCGTGCTACCAGGACCGGCCCCGCGACGCTTGCTCTCGTCTTGGGTCCGCAGCCCTCAAAAAGGAGGAAGCAAAGGGCACAAGGGGTCCAGCGGGTGTCTCCGCGTGGCGGGGGGGGGGGGGTGGATTTCGCGGGGAAAGAGAACTGCAGAAGTGGCCCCTGAGGAATACGGGAAGGAATGTGGGGCTCCGGGAGGTCGGCGGGGCCTCCCGTCCTGGGGCATGAGGGCGAGGAGGGCCTCACCTTGCTGCGGTCCTCCTCCTGCTGCTGCAGCAACTCGGGAACCGCGGCCATGGCGACGCGGGCCTCGAGCGGCGGCCTTCTGGCTGTGCGAGGAAAGAAGAAGCTGGGCCGCCGCCGCCTCCGGGGCGCCTCTTAGGGGCGGCCGCGGCCCCGCCTCCGCCAGCCTCCCTGCCCGACGGCGGCGGGAGGCCTCCGGACTCCGCCACCATCCCAGCAGCCCCGGGAAAGGCCAGCAGCGCGCCACGTGCTCCCCCAGAACGGCCTCCCCCGTCCCCGCTGCCGTCCATCTTGGAGCCGGGCAAAAAAGCTACGCGTGGCCTACCCTCGCTCCGGGCCACGCGGAAACGGCCGATCCCAGGGCCGCAACAAGGACTCGGAGCAACGAGTACTCTCAGCAACGCCCGTCTCAAGAAATCCCGCGCTCTCGTGCGGGGCAATTTATTACTCAGCCAGAGTCCAAGATGGCGACAGGCTGTGACGTAAACAAGATATCGTGAGAGCGTAAGGGCGCGATTTGGAGGAGCCCGCGCTAACGCCCGAGGGGAGGGACTCCCCAAGGATCTCGGGAGTGTCAGTAGCAGTGAAGGAGAGGTAGCGGCGCCGCAATGCATGCCGGGACCACCGCTCCTTAGGCGGAGCCTAACTCGAGATCAGAGCGCGGGAGCGAGGAAAGTACGGGTCCCGAGAGGTTGACGGCGCTCTGGCAGTTGAGTGAAGTCTGGTGGCTCCTGAGGTATCCATCCGGGCCGTGAGCTGGGCTTCTGTTTAAGCCATCTCTTCCTAATCCTGACTCCCACACCAGGGGCCCCAGCCGTCCTGTCCCCACCGTGTTTCCCCACGTATGGCGGAGCGGGAGGCCCCCTTCTGGGGATCACGATGATGGGCCCCGCTGACCACTGCTTACCCGCTCTTTCCTGGTGGGACCCTTCAGAAGCTCAATTTCCACGTCTGTAAAACGGTGTCACAGAAGTAACCACCTTAAAGGGTGTGAGAGTTAAGTGAGAAGTCTTCTCCTGGAATACTTAGCAGGGAGCCTGGTATCTAGGAATCAGTGGTTCACCGTGACCGTCGTGGCCGGTATAGGACGGGTTGTAGCGTTCTGTTTTTCTGTCTCAATCATGCCTCCCCTCCTAGGCTTCCCAATTCTTCTGATTGAATATTGGGGACGTCTTGCCCCAAGCTGTACTATTTCACATTTAACAAGTGCTGGTCGTTCTGGCTATTGAAGAGAGTCTTTCTTTGGAAATAGCTTTGTCCAAACATGTTGAAAAAGCTTAATGGAATGCAGGTTAATGCGCCTTTTCGTACCGATGCAGCTTACATTTTAGCCGTTCAAATATTTAATACATTGGTATCTAACTCCACTTTTCTCTTTACTAGGAGTGCAAAAATAAAAGCCCCTCAACATTGCAAGTAGCCTAGAGGGAAGTGAGAAAGCATCTAAAAATGAAGGCTTTTCAGACCATCTGCAGACAGCTCAGAAGTTCGAAGGGGTTTTCTCTAGAACCAACCGCCCATGTGGATTTTTCCACTTCCTCTTACTTTTGTAGCCGGAAGAAAAAAGTGAACCCTTATAAAGAAGTAGACCAGGAAAAGTACTCTGATTTAGTACAATCTGTCTTGTCATCCAGAGGCCTTGCTCAGACTCCAGAATCATTGTTTGAGGAAGATAATTTACTCTATGGACCTGTGAGTAAGTGTAAGCCCCAAAAGCAAGATGAGGAAGCAAAAGCTCCACGAAACTGGTGTCCTCTCTTAATTCCAGAGAGAAGCGTAAAACCAAATGCAACAAGCACTCCTACAATTCCTTTGAGAATCCCTTTGCAAAGAAATACCATACCAAGTGTGACCAAGATCCTTCAGCAGACCATGACATCAGAACAGATTTTCTACTTGGAGAGGTGGAAACAGCGGATGATTCTGGAACTGGGAGAGGATGGCTTTGCCGAATATTCTTCAAGTAATTTTCTCAATCCTGGTTCTGTATGGTTACTGTGTTTTCTAGAATATAGAGCAGTGTCAAAAGAGTGAGGGTGTTTTTGACCTGAACTAGTGAGGCACTGCTTTCTAGTGATAATTAGCATCAAATAGCAGTTTATGTGTATTAACTCAATCATCATAACAACCCTATGCAGCATATATACTATTATTCTCATTTCACAGATGAAACTGAAGCACAAAGAGCAAGTAGTTTGGCTAAATGATGTGGGAAATTTTCATAAGCTACAAACTTAAGTATTAAAGTTGCCTGTTTTCTTTAAGGAAAAGAATCAGTCACCTGATAATGGAATTCTGTTTGTTTGCTAGGCATTCTATTCAGAATGTAGTAAATACCCCTTGCTCTGCTTATCCTTATTGACATGTAAATTTAAGACTTGGAGTAAACTGGAACACATGATTTGTATTTAGATTTTAGTAAATTGAGATAATCTGATGCTCTTAATTAGTAACTGAGAATAAATAAACTTTAGCTTTCAACTCCTAATTTACTAACTTCTTAGGTAAGAAGAATAGCTTCCTTAAAACAGGCTCCATTCAGAAGCAAGGTGAAGGACCATTGGCACCGGTGAATTAGCTGGTCCCCATCAGGATCATATAGTTGCCTTTTATTAAAGCTAGGTTTTTTTGTTGATCATTCCTTAGCCCGTGCTTCCCTAGTGGTTGGTAGAGAGCACTTTTAATTTTAAGAGTAATGCACTTATTTTGTGGCATCTTAGAAAAAACTGTGTGTGGGTAACACATTAAACGTGTCACATATATTAAGTATATAGACAGCACCTGGATATGGCAAAAAAAGGTCAAGGTCCTCATCCTTTAGAACATTCCTCAGCTGTGTGGGGGGAGGAATATATGCGGGAATTAACTGCCTTTAGGTAATAAGTAACAATACTAAGCTATTCTTTGCTTTCTAAATAAGCAACATAAAATGAAGTTTTTTAGTGACGTCTTTATGTTTTTTATTTGTACCACTAGAATTTAGAATAGACATTGTTTCCTCAGGGGAAGTTGTTTTTTATTTTCCTTAAACCTAGAATGTCATAGTTTATGGGGATCCTGAAATCACTGATAAGAAAAGTAAAGGCAGAAACCTGCTAGGAGTGTGGGAACCTAGGACTTGTAGCCCTTGGCACAAAGTAAAAAAGTACTCTTGGAGGCCTCCTTGATAAAGGAATTTCGTTGGGAATGTGAAGGTGCTTCACTATCCCAAGCAGAGATAAAACTATGGTTGTTTTCCATATAATCAGCTTTGTTGATCTAGATTATTACTCTGATGTGTTTCTCAGTTAATTCAGGATCAATTTTAAGAAACAAGCAGAATCACTTTTTTCTCATAAGAGGCAATCACAGGATTAGTGTCATGCTCCCCCCTACCAACAAAAAAGAAGGGAAGAAAAGAATGAAAAAGCATGTCATTGCCCACTAAATTGATTAATGGGTCAGGAGAGGCAGTTTTTTAAAATACTGTACTGATAAATTCCTTTCTGCCTGCTCTTCCAAAGGCTAGAGCACAGAGATGTGCCCAGAGCTGGCGTTCTCCACATTTGGTCAATTTCTCAAGCATCGGTTTACCTTCTGAAGATTGCCAAGGATAAGAAAGTCTGACTTGGATTTATATTTAAGTGTTGATCATAGTGGGAAGGGATGGGGTTTATTTTTTCCAGTTTATTGCTGTAGTGACTTTTTAATCTTAAAATATTATCCATTCTGCCAGTTTATCAGTCAGAATCTTGGAGACTCATGGATTTTTTTTTTTTAAATGCACTTTACATACTGGGACTTGAAAACATTTCATTTTCATTGGTCAATTTAATTTACTGAATGAATATTCTGACTTGATGCTATCTGCAATAAATCTTGTGCTTTTTAAAATTTACTTAGATGGGGTGCCTGGGTGGCTCAGTCAGTTAAAGGTCTACCTTTGGCTCAGGTCATGATCCCAGAATCCTGGGATCAAGTCCTGTATCAGGCCCCCTCCTCAGTGGGGAGTGTGCTTCTCCCTCTCCCTCTGCCCCTTCCTCCTGCTCATGCTTGCTCTCTCAAATAAATAAAATCTTTAAAAAATAATAATAAAATTTACTTAGACAAATTCAATCATATTTAATGTTCTGAGCCTTACAATCTAGGGGATCCTATAATCTAGATTCCCATGTTTGCTGCCTCTTTTTTATTTTTTTAATTTTTTAAATTTTTTTGTTTGCTGCCTCTTTTATGTGAAGAACCCAGCCAAGGGTTAAGTCTGCAGTGGAAAATGAATTGTTTATTTGCTTGGCAATTGATAAAGCAGTTTGTTTTCTTCCTGTTTTGACCAAGCTTCATTAAGCTTGTCTATAGATGAATGCTGTACTTTTACCTAGATTTTAATTCCATCTGTCTTAAAAATCTTGTAGGCCTTTCATATGCTAATAAGTCCAATTGAACCGAGTAAATTTGGAGTGTAATAGCTCAGTTCTTCAGGTGAATTTCATTTAACTCTCCAGGTAATTTCCCAGAAGTGATTCCATTTTTTGACAGTGGTAGAATTGACCTTTCAAAATCCTGGTAAAATAGTATTTGACAAATGTAAAATTTTACATTTTAAAATTACCTTATTAGATCAAATTTTCCTCATTTTCTATGGGTCTATCTCTATGCATGTATATTTCCTACTCTGCTTCTGTGTATATCTAAATGATGGTCCCTAATTTTGTCTTACTCTGTTCTATGATGGACTGGAATTGAACATGGACTCTGGTGCCAGGCTGCTAGTCTACCTTTTTTGCCTTGGGGCAAATTAACAGCATTGTGTAGGCCTCATTCGTTAAAGTGGGGGTAATGATTCTTATCTTGCTGGGTTGTTGTGTTTGGAAAGTTAAATATTTTGAAAGCGCCAAGGCCACTGCTTAGCACAATGCCTCCTCTTTGTTTCCTTCCCTTATCAAGGAGGAAGTGAATTTGTCCAATTTCTTGGATTTGTTTGTGTTTTCTTAACTTAAAAGTGTGTGAGGATATACAGATATCAAATTGTTATGTTGTATATCTGAAATGAATACAATCTCAGTTATACATCAAATTTTTCTTAAGCATATGAGGAAAACTTTCAGGACAGAGCAACTGTCTTAAGCTGTTCTAGCCCCTCCAAAAAGTGCAGAAGAGTGTTACATATTTCCTCTTGCCCCCAAGCCCAAAACATCCAATTTGTTTTTGATATGCCTTGATTTTCATACCTTGCCATTCATTAAGCCTGTTAGTAAAGGGATTCTCCCACCTATATTCATTAATTCAGTGTTGGTTGTAAAAACTGAAAACTGAACAGAAGTTACTAAAATAGATACTTAAAATCACAGTATGGTACACTAGGTGTGGTGCTATTGCCCCCAGATCTTCAACTGTAACTTTGGCCTAATTCTACTAGAAATTCTTTATTTTAATTCATTTTATTGTTCAAACTATTTTAGTTCCTTTGCTTTTCAAAGTGCATTCTTAGATTTCACAAGAGGCTAAATAAAATGTGGTATCTTAGCAGTTGTCACTTAAAGGTAACAATATTATTTCTAATTTTATTGTTCAGAGGTTTTTAAGTATTTGTTTTTTAGTACTAGCTTTGTTCTTGTTTGTTTTTCTTTTCCCCCTGATTTTCTTTTCAGATATATTTTTACAAGGGAAACGGTTCCATAAAGCCTTGGAAAGCATACTTGCACCCCAAGGGGACTTGAAAGAGAGAGATGAGAATCTCGAATCTGGATATATCGAAAGTGTCCAGCATATCCTGAAAGATGTCAGTGGAGTGCGAGCTCTTGAAAGCGCTGTTCAGCATGAGACCTTAAAGTATGTAGGTCTACTGGACTGTGTGGCTGAATATCAGTAAGTATTAGATTTTTTTTTTTTTCTATCAAAGTGTGGAGATAAAGTAATGCAGGTCTGTCAAACTGTTTTTTCCTCTGAACTGCTTCAGGGTGCAGCCCTGTGAAGTCAAAACCTCTACGATACATAAAAGAGTTGGGTATGGGGCAGGAGGTAAGGACAGATACAGGAGGAAGAGCCTCATAATTCTTGTAAATCTGTGTTCCAGAATCAAAGTGTTTGGTGGAGAAAAGGTATAGTTTCAATATCCAGCATGTTCCTTCTTCCCTACCCCCAAGCAAGCTACTAACCACTAGATCCAGTTTGATGGGGCACCCAAGTGGCTCAGTCGGTTAAGCGTCCAACTCTTGTTTTTGGCTCAGGTCCTGATCTCAGGGTCATGAGATCGAGCACTGGGTCAGGCTGTGTGCTGAGTGTGGAGTCAGCTTAAGACTCTCTCCCTCTCCCTCTGTCCTTCCCCCCCCCCCCCAACTCCCATGCATGCTTTTTCCCTCTCTCTCTACAAAAAATAACTCTTAAAAAAAAAAAAAAAAAGATCCACTTTGATTCCTGCATTTTCTTTCCCATTTCCCTAAAAATAGCACCTTGACCTGTTTGCCCTGAAAATCATTTCTTTTTCTGACTTCCAGGCTGTGTTTGACATGGATAGGAACCCTGAGCTTACTAAAGCTTGCTGTGGTTTTTAAATTGCTGCTCTGTTACTGTTTTCCCCATTTACTCCAGATTCCAAGGGGAGATCTAACCTGCAGATACCCCTATTCGAAAAAGATGTGGGCGACCCACAGGATAGGTAAAAACCTGTAACTCTTGGGGCGCCTGGGTGGCTCAGTTGGTTAAGCGACTGCCTTTGGCTCTGGTAATGATCCTGGAGTCCTGGGATGAGTCCCGCATCGGGCTCCCTGCTCAGCAAGGAGTCTGCTTCTCCTTCTTACCCTCCCCCCTCTCATGCTCTCTCTATCTCATTCTCTCTCTCAAATAAATAAAATCTTAAAAAAAAAAAAACAAAACCTGGAACTCTAGTCAAAATTTAAATTTAAAAAAAATTGACAATATTCATTAGTCTGGAAACTGTTCAGGCCACCCAGCAGTTCTGTGCCATAATTGCCTCATATCTGAGAAGAGCCCTGTGTGCCTAGAAATTTAATAGGCTATTTTTAGCTGCCCTTTAGTTAACCGAGGTAGCCATACAATCAATTCTACCCAAGGCCTTCCAGAAGTTCCTGACACCATGGGTACCTGGGGGCCTCAGTCAGTTGGGCATCTACCTTCGGCTCACGTAATGATCCCAGAGTCCCTAGTTAGAATCCTGAGCAGAGAGTCTGCTTTTCCCTCTAACCCTCCCCTCTCTCGTGCTTTCTCTCTCTTTCTCAAATGAATAAGTAAAATCTTAAAAAAAAAAAAAAAAAGTTCCTGACACTGAACACTTCACAGTGATGTCCACAGTACTGATGTTTGTTTTCTGCTCTTTAGGTGGAAAGCATCAACATTGAGAATATGTGCGTTGAATATTTTTGAAAATTAAGGTTTCAGAAATTTTAAAAACTTTTTTAATAGGTAATATATGTGTTTGGTTAACCTAAGCTACTAAAATAAGTCTCCCATCTCCACTTTTTCTTTAAAAAAGGTTTTTAATGTGGTAAAATATACGTAACATAAAATTTACCATAAACTTCACCATTTTTAAGTATACAATTGAGTATCATTAAATACATTCATAATGTTGTACAGCCGTCAACACCATCCATCTCCAGGACATGTCATCTTATAAAACTGAAATTCTGTGCCCATTAAACAGTAATCACTGTACTCTCCCCTACTTCCAGCCCCTGGCAACCATATTCTACTTTTAGTCTCTATGAATTTATTCTTTCATACCTCATGTGGGTAGAATCAAAATATTTGTCTTTTTGTGACTGACTTATCTTTATCCTTGCACTTTACACACTTTTTTTCCAAGTTTTTCCTGTAAGCCAATTTGTTTATTTTGTTGTTGTTGCCTGTGCCTTTGGTGTCACATCCAGTAAATCACCACCAAATCCAGTGTCATTAAGCTTGGACCCTATGTTTTCTTCTAAGAGTTTTATGTAGCTTTAAATCTTACCTTTAGGTCATGGATCCATTTTGAGTTAATTTCTGTATATGGTGTTGGGTAAGAATCCAACTTCATTCTTTTGCATGTGGATGTCCAGTTTCCCCAGTACCATGTGTTGAAAAGACTGTCCTTTCCTCATTGAACAGACTCGGCACCTTTGTCAAAAATCATGTGTATGTGAGGGTTTATTTCTAGGCTGTCTATTCATTTCCATCGGTCTTTGTGTCTGTCTTTAAACAAGTACCATACTATTTTAATTATTAGAGCTTTGTAGTAAGTTTTGAAATTAGCAAGTATGAGTCCTCCACAGTTTTGTTCTTTTTCAAGTTTGTTTTGGCTTTTCAGAGTCCCTTGAGATTCCATGTGGATTTTAGGATGGGTTTTCAATTTGTCCAAAAACCGTCATTGAGATTTTTATAGATTGTATTAAATTTGTAGATCACTTTGGGTAATATGAACATCTTAACAATATTAAATCTTCCAATCCGTGAACATGGGGCATATTTCCATTTCGGTCTTCAATTTCTTTCAGTAATGATTTGCAGTTTTCATTGTGCAAGTCTTTAGTCTCCTTGGTTAATTCCCAAGTATTTTATTCATTTTGATGTTATTATATGGAATTGTTTTTGTAATTTCCTTTCCATATTGTTCATTGTTTATGTGTAGAAATGCTCTTGAATTGTGTGTTGACTTTGTATCGTGATACTTTGCTGAATTTATTTATATAGTCCTACTAGTTTTTGTGTGGATTCTTTAGAGTTTTTAACATAAAAGATCATTCATCTGTGAACAGAGATAATTTTACTTCTTCCTTTCTAGTTTGGATGCTTTTTTATTTGTTTGTCTTGCCTAATTGCTCTGGCTAGAACATCCAGATCTGTTGAATAGAAGTGGTGAAAGCAGACAGCCTTGCCTTGTTCCTGATCTTAGAGGAAAACCTTCCAGTCTTTCAACATTGAGTATGATGTTTGCTGTGGGCTTTTCATATATGGCTTTTATTATTTTGAGGTAGTTTTTTTTCCTATCCCTAGCTTGTTGAGTATTTTTTTCATAAAGGGTATTTCATTTTGTCAAATGCTTTTTCTTCATCAATTAAGATGATTTTAAGTGGTTTCCTTCATTCTGTTAATAAGGTATATCACATTGGTTGATTTTTGTGTTAAACCGCCCTTGCATTCCAGTAATAAAGCCCACTTTGTGATGGTGTATAATTCTTTTAATATGTTGCTGAATTTGATTTGCTACTATTTTGTTGAGGAGTTTTGCATCTGTATACATAAGGATTATTATTCTGTAGTTTTCTTGTAGTGTCTTTGTCTAACTTTGGTATCAGGGTAATGCTAGATTCATAGAATGAGTTAAGAAGAGTTCCCTACTTTTCAATTTCTTTGGAAACGTTTTTATTATTGGTATTAGTTATGTAAATATTTGGTGGCATTCGCCCATGAAGTTATTGGATCTAGAGCTTTTAGTTGCCAGGAGATTTTTGATTACTGATGAAATCTCCTTTTTAATTATAGAGCTGTTCAGATACTCTATTTCTTCATGATTTAGTCCTGGTAGGTTTTGTGTTGTTAGGAATTTGTTTATTTCATCTAGGTTATCCAACTTGTTGGCATATGATTTTTCATAGTGCTCTCATCCTTTTTATTCTGTAGAATTAGTAGTAATGTCCCAGTTTCATTGCTGATTTATGTAATTTGAGTTGTCTTTCTTTTTTTCTAAGTCCATCTAGCTAAAGGTTTGTCAATTTTGTTGATCCTTTCAAAAAACCAATGTTTATTTTCATTGATTTTTTTTTTCCTATTGGTTTTCTATTCTGAATTTCATTTATCTTTAATCTCTTTTATCTCCTATAAAGGTTTACTTTGGGGTTGTTTTTTTTTTTTTTTGGTTCCTTAAGTTGTAAGATTAGGATGTTGATTTGATTCTTACTTGTTTTTTAATAGAAGTATTTATTGTTGTATAGCTTCCTTAATACTGTTTTCACTGTGTCCTGTAAGTTTTGGTATGCTGTGTTTTCATTTTTATTCACCTCTAAGTATCTTCTAATTTCCCCTGTGATTTCTTCTTTGGTTGATTATGTTAATTTCCACACATTAGTGATTTTTTTCCAATTTTACTTCTTTTATTGATTTCTAACTTCATCTTGTGATTGGAGAAGATACTTTGTGTGATGTCTGTCTTTTTAAATATATTGAGACTTAATTTATGGCCTAATAAATGGTTTGTCCTGGAAAGTGTCCTGTGTGTGCTTGAAAAGATGTGTATTCTGTTGTTGGGTAGAGAGTACTATATGTCCATTAGATCTAGTTGGTTTATTGTGTTGTTTTAAGTCCTTTATTTCCTCACTTCCTTCTGTCTGGTTCTATCCATTATTGAAAATAGGTATTGAGGTCTCCAACTATTATAGAACTGTATTTCTGGAGGACCTGGCTGGCTCATTTGGAAGAGCATGTGACTGTTGATCTCAGGGTCAGAGCCCCATGTTGGATATAGAGAATACTTAAATAAAAGTTAAAAAACAACAACTGTATTTCTCCCTTCAATTTTGTCAGTTTTTGCTTCATATATTTTGCTAGTCTGTTACTAGGTGCACAAATGTCTATAATTGTTATATCTTCGGGCACCTGGGTGACTCAGTCGTCGAGCATCTGCCTTCGGCTCGGGTCACGATCCCAGGGTCCTGGGATCAAGCCCCGCATCGGACTCCCTGCTCAGCGGGGGGCCTGCTTCTCCCTCTCCCACTCCCCCTGCTCCTGTTCCTGCTCTCACTGTGTCTCTCTGTCAAATAAATGGATAAAATCTTAAAAAAAAAAAAAATTGTTATATCTTCTTGATGTATCGAACCTTTTATTAATATATAATGTCTTTTTTTGTCTCGTCTTTTTCTATTTAAAGACTATTTTGTCTGCTATTAGAGCCACCTTTGCTTTCTTTTGGTTATTATTTGCATGGAATATCTTTTTCTATCTTTTCACATTCAGCCTATTTGTGTCTTTGAGTATACAATGAGTCTCTTGTAGACAGCATATAGTTGAATCATGTGTTTTATCCATTCTGCCAGTCTCTGTCTTTTGATTGGACAGTTTAATCCATTTAAATTTAAATTAGTTACTGATAAGGGGAGATGTCATTTTATTTATTTTCTATAGGCATTATAGCTTTTTTGTCTCATTTCCTATATGTTACTGTCTTTTTTGTGTTTTGTTTTCCTTTTTTGTAGTGAAACATTTCAATTTCTCATTCCCTTTTGTGTATATTCTATAGCTATTTTCCTTGTGATTACCAGAGGGATTACATTTAACATCCCAGTTATTAACACTCTAATTTGAATTTGTACCGACTTAACTACAATGACATACGAAGACTGCTCCTTCACAACTCTATCCCTGTCCATTTCAGTTGTTGATGTCACAAAATTGTCTTTATATATCAGTGCCTCAAAACATAAACTAATATTTTTTTTAGGCTTAGATTTATTAATCTCTTAAATTATGTAGAAAACAACCCACTCACCCATCCATGGGCCCCTCCCTCTTTGCGGCATGCGGTCTCTGGCACCTGAGGTGCATGGCTCATTGCCAGCAGCAGGATGCTGCTGGCAGGTTAAGGCTAAGAGTTAGAAAGGGAGTCAGTATATCTTTAAAAGTCTTGCAGAAGTGGCAAGATTGCTTGGTGGATCCAATAGAATGTGTAATATTGTGGATTTACAAATATAAGGAAATGTGACTGCAGAGCAACTGAGACAAAAGGAAATGGCCAACTTGGAGCATGATTGAGAACTAGCTCTGATGGGGCAGGAAATGATGGAGAGACCAAAGTCAGAGGAGCTCCTGTTTCAGCAGCAATAGCTAATATTCCAGCTAGAGTTGGAAATGCAAGACAAAGGTTAGGAGAACTGCAGAGAGCTCAAGAACAATCAGAGAAGGAGATGAGTGGGGCAGCTGGGTGGCTCAGCCAGTTAAGCGTCTACCTTCCACTTAGGTCATGATCTTAGGGTTCTAGGATCGTGCCAGCATCTGGCTCCCTGCTCCTCAAGGGAGCCTGCTTCTCCCTCTCCCTCTACCCTTCCCACACACACACCCCCCGCCCGCCACACTCTTGCTCACAACACTCTCTGTCTCAAATAAAATCTTAAAAAAAAAAGGGGGGGAGATGAGAATGAGTATAAGAAATAAGAGTAAAGATGTTTCCCATTCAGAGGATATAGCAGCAGACTCAGGCAAGACACTAGTTGAAATTAGTGCTCTGTATGGGGCAGCTAACTTGAGCAGAGTGGAAGAACATGATGAACCAGTGCTATCTGATGTTTCATTAAACATTGATCAAGATTTGTATGATCAACCAACCTAAAAGCAATAATTTCTTCTGTTTGTTTCAAGTTTACAAAAAAAAACTGTAGAAGACAAAAAGTGGAGTTACAAATCATTGTTACAAGAATGTTTGCTTTTATAATTGCCCATGTATTTACCTTTATTGAGGTCTTTAGGCATCTTTAAGACTAAAAAGGTCTTTGTCTAGTAGAACTGCCATCACATCTTTTTCAGGGACAGTTTCTGTTGATTTATTTTTTTCCTTTGAATGGGCCATACTCTCCTGTTTCTTTGTATGCCTTGTGATTTTTGTTGTTGTTGAAAACTGGATATTTGAATCTAATATTAATGTAATTCTGGAAATCAGGTTCTCCCTCTGCCACAGGGTTTGCTGGACTTTGTTTATTGTGGGATTTGTTTTGTTTTGTTTTTTTGTGGGGTTTTTTTAATTTTCTTTTTTTTTTTAAGATTTTATTTATTTATTTGACAGGGGGGTGCAGAGAGAACAAGCAGGGGGAGTGGCAGGCAGAGGAAGAAGCAGACTCCCTGCAAAGCAGGAAGCCCAATGTGGGGCTGGATCCCAGAACCCTGAGATCATGACCTGAGCGGAAGGCAGACACTTAACTGACTGAGCCACCCAGGCGCCCCTGTTCATTGTTTTTGTTTGGGGTTTTGTTATTGTTCTTGTAGGCTACGTCTATGCTAAGGATCAGCCTGAAGTATAAACTTAAGGTCTTCTCAAGGCTTTTCTGAGCCTGTGTCCTTCCCTGGACATGCACAGTCACTTTCTAATTTTCCCTGTAGATGCAGTTGCTTTTGGATGTTGTAGTCTTTAGTATCTAATTCCCAAAAGGGGAAAAAGAGAAAAATGAAGAGTTGGAAAAAATGGGCATCGGCCCTTTAAGTCCTCTGGCAGTCATTCAGTTGGAGGGTGAGGGGCTTATGGCAGTAGGGGGAGGTGCAGTAACAATGGCCACCCTGCTCTTGTCTTCACCTCTGTGACCAGTGATCAGTGATGAGAGCACAGATCCCTGACATTTGGAGAATGGGGCCCTTTTTGTCCACTGATTCCCACAAGCTGTGTACCGTGCTGTTCCAAGATCATGTGTACAGCTGCCTGCCCCATGAGAAGGAGCGGGGGAATGGGTAGCTGTTAAGAGCCGAAATTGACCAAAATTAACCAGAGTTTACCATCTAAGCTTTCAACAGGCTCTAGATTTCCAATAATTAGACAGATTCTGCCATTGCAGTTGTTGTCTAGGTGGGCCTACAGATTTCTGGTGCTTCCTACTCTTCCATTTTCCCAGAATCCTCCACCCCCACTCTGGTTTTAAGTTCTTGGTGACCCTGGGGTGCCTGGGTAGCTCAGTCGGTTAAGCATCTGGCTCTTGATTTTGGCTCAGGTCTCAATATCAGGGTCGTGAGATCAAGCATGGGGCTCCAGCATGGAGCCTGTTTTAGATTTCCTCTCTCTCTCCCTCTCTCTCCTCACCCCCCCATTCCTGCCTCCCTCCCTCCCTTCCTCTCTCTTTCCCTCCCTCTCTAAAGATAAAGTTCTTGTGGTCCTGAGATATTTTATGACTGTATTTATAATCATTTGTCTCCACCCCCACTTACTAACACAAAGTGCCAATCCCTGCGTTTTTTTCATTCTGAAAATATTTTAGAGATCTTCCCTTATTAGTTTATGTAGATCTGCAACATCCTTTCCTCTTTTAATAATTCTCCACCACTCAATTAACAGTTATAAAACTTAGTCACATCTGCTTCTGATTTTTTTTTAAATATACCATAAATTAAACTCACATCACCTGTAACCACATCTTCCCTCCTCTCAGTCCCCTGGCCAAAGATAATCACTGTGAGAAGTTTGCTGCTGTGTCCTAGGCTACTTCCTATACTACTTAACACGCCCACCATACCGGATAGTGCATATACAACACATTGCCAGTGTGCTTTCTACATACATACACAACACTGTGTATAGTACACATACACAGAATACCATGTATTGTTACCTCCATGTCTGTGAGAGTCACAATATATAGAAATTTCTATGTACCTAGTATCACAAAGCTGGTAAGATATTAGGCTCTGGAGCCAGGCTGGCTGGGTTTGGTTTCTGGCTTTTCATCTTAACCTTAGGCTAGTTAGCCTCTCTGTACTTCTGTTTGTTCATCTGTAAAATAAGACAAAAGGACTTACCTTATAGAGTTGTTATAGAGTTAAATGAGACATTCTCTGTATAGTACTTAAAATGCAAACTACTCAAATGTTAGCATGATGATTTTGATCTTGTTCTCTCTTTTTAACTGTTGTTTAGTATTCCTTTGTATTTTTTTTTAAAGATTTTATTTACTTATTTGACAGAGAGACACAGCCAGAGAGGGAAAACAAGCAGGGGGAGTGGGAGAGGGAGAAGCAGGCTTCCCGCGGAGCAGGGAGCCCGATGTAGGGCTCGATACCAGGACCCTGGAATCATGACCTGAGCCAAAGGCAGACGCTTAATGACTGAGCCACCCAGGCACCCCTGGTATTCCTTTGTATTAATGAACCATTTCCCTTTTGGGAACATTCAGGTTATTTCTAGTTTTTCATAATTACAGATTGCAGCAGTGTACATGTCTCCTTGTATATGGCTGTGAGGTTCACTTGTTGGTTTGTTTTTGTGGATCATATATATAGTTTGGATAAATTCAGTTGGTCTGAAGTAGGCCTGATCTGAATATGTAGATTTTCCAGGCACTTTTCATTCACACCCAGGGTATCAAACCATTGCTCTCCAGTGCATACCGAAAAGGGAAATTGCTGGCTTAAAGGGTACAGGCATTTTCAGTTGTCCCAGGTGTGAGTGTGCTTATTTGTGCACACCTTTAATGACACAGTATTAGACACAATTGATTAACATTGTCTCTCATGGTTTCAGTCTGCATTTCACTTAAGTTAGGCTGCATCTTTTCATTTGTTCTGAACTGTCTTAGTGCGGTTTTAATTTAATTTTTTTTTAAGATTTTATTTATTTATTTGATAGCAGGAGAGAACAGGCAGGGGGAGCGGCAGAGGGAGAGGGAGAAGCAGGCTCCCCGCAGAGCAAGGAGCCCGATGTGGGGCTCGATCCCAGGACCCTGGGATCACGACCTGAGCCGAAGGCAGATGCATAATGACTGAGCCACCTAGGTGCCCCATTAATGTCTTTTTCTGACTTTGTTTAGAACTCCTTCCAGAATGCTGGGGTAACTCGGGGCTTTCTGTTTCTGGCTCTATGATATTGAATCCAGAAAGACTTTTCTGTGGATAGTAAACTCATTCACGTTTTGGAGGTATGGGGTAACACTTAGAGAAGGAGCCAGAGGGACCACATTGAGCTTTCTGTTCCCTCTTGGGCGGTCACCTGCTACTAAAAATGTCTTTTCCACATTATTAAGTTCTGCAAGTTATAGTATGTTGCAAGAAACAGTGGTCCAGGTCGGAAATCTTTATTTTAGGGTATTTTGATTTATTCCAGGTTGAGAACTGTGAAGCCCCCTGGTGATACTGGGGCCCTCTCTTCATTTGCATAGATTATAATTGTTTTGTAATATTGCAAAGTTTGACAGATAGTAAAACTACCTCTGACCTGCACTGTCCAAGAGAGTACCCACTAGCCACATACGACCATTAAATACTTGAGTGTGGCCAATCTAAAGTGAGGTATGCTGTAAATATACTACAAAGTAGGTTTCAGTGACTTAGTACAAAAAAGAATGTAAAGTATCTCATTAATAACATTTTTATATTACATAATGAAATAATATTTTGGGTATGTTTGGGTTAAATAAAATATTAAAATTTCACCTATATTTTCTTTTTTGATGTGGTTACTAGAAAATTTGAAATAACATATATAGCTTGCATTTTATTTCTTTTAGTGCTACTCTAGGTTGACTTTATGAGTACCTTGCATAAGTTGTAACTCTAGAGCTATGGCGACAGGTAGGTAACATGCATACTTTGTACAGAATCTCCCTCTAAACTGCTGGTTTTGAAATTGAAGTTCATGAAAGACAGAATGAACAGATGGTCACCAGTTATCAGTCTGCTCACCCTGTGATCCTTCTGATATCTGCACTTGGCAAGTATAAAATCCCACCAGGAGAGGGGTGATAGGAAGGAATGTACTGGTTATTTGACTTTTTTAAAGTGGCAGGAATTTTTTTATTTTTTTCAATATCCCTAATAGTAAGACACCAACCCTGTGTGTAGACTTTCAGGGTAGGGACCAAGTCTTCTTATTTGTATTTTTGCATTTGTATTTTGCATTGGTGCCTATTAAATGCTGATAGATCTGAACCCCAGCTTTGGTTTCTGAGCAAGAGAATTTCCGGAGCAGCATGATGCTTTTGTCGTTTATGATGGGGACTTTGCTTTTGGTCTGTTGTGGTTCATCCTGATAGATATTTGAAATAAGATCAACTAAGATAATGATAGACATAGTTTCAATTCCCATGTCAACTGTTAAATAAGGCCATGGAGGTCCAAAGGACTTTGGAGAAAGTTTAGAAACTGGAACTGTGGGAAAGTTCCCCAGCACTTCTGCATGGGTCCACACCTGTAACTCTAGCCAGTGTGCTTCCGGAAGCATTTCCCATCATGCCCCTGACAGGCCTATTACTGACCTGAACGTAGAACTCAAAGGAAAGAGAACATCACACTTCTCTGATTCCCAGAAGTAAAGCTCAGAGGAGCTGTCTTTTTGGAAAGTGGAGAATAGAAGCAACAGTCATTGAGTGATAAGTAGTAAACCATACCTAAGAAGAGGTTTAACCTCTTACAGTTTCTCAGTTTGAACCATTACCTACGAAGACTTCCTTTGGTTTCTCTTTAGGGGCAAGCTGTGTGTGATTGATTGGAAGACATCAGAGAGACCGAAACCTTACATTCGAAATACATTTGACAACCCGCTGCAGGTTGTGGCCTATGTTGGTGCCATAAATAATGATGTCAACTATAGCTTTCAGGTCAGGACACTGAGCCTCAACTTACATAACGCCTTGCTTCGTGCTTACTTATGGCTACTCAACTCCTTGTGATTCTTACTCTGTTTGTGTCCCACTGCTCACTCTGTTCCTTGTCCTTCTACCACCTTAAAAAGCACTTCCCGCTGTTCTGAGCTTTCCATTATCGCTAATAGTGCTCGAGTGTTTACAGTCTGTTCTTCAATGTCTTGTCATCTTTGTGTTCTTATGTATCCTGGTGCAATCTTTTATCAACCCCTCTTAGAAACAGTTAGGAGCTATTACTATAGATTGTTTTGTTCTGAGTTTGCCATAGAGCAAGAAGGAAATGAACCTCAGCTCTGGTCCTATATTGTACAAATACCGGAACTGCCCTGTGTTTCTTCCTAGGTTCAGTGTGGCCTAATTGTGGTGGCCTACAAAGATGGATCCCCTGCCCACCCACATTTCATGGACACTGAGCTCTGTTCCCAGTACTGGGCCAAGTGGCTTCTTCGACTAGAAGAATATACAAAGAAGGAAAAGAACCAGAATATTCAGAAACCAGATTAGGGGACAGAATGATATCTGGGAACATTCACTAGTTCCTCACAGTTTGGGAAGATCTATTGATGTTTACGGTAGAGATGCCACAGGATCTGAGAGCTACATAACCCAAGTGGAAGTATTTGTTGAAATGTATTACAACTAAAAAGATCAAAAAGTCAAAAGTTTAGATTTTAAGGGTTGGACTTGAGCACATAAAAGAAGCACAAGTAAGGATGGTCTATCATTTACCTGGAAAAGGGAAGCAGGATTCACACAGCATTGGTGGCTCTTGGACTCCCCTGTAGAACTTTCTGTATCCCAAGCAGGACGCCCAGTCCTTGAATTAAGATTGGAGGGCATGAGGCTTGGTGTGCAAGAAGTTCCCCAGGGTACCCCAGGAGGGAAGGGGTCACACGCCCCCACGGTGTGTGTGGTGGGAGAAATCGCATCGGCCAACTCCTACTGCCAACATGGTTTCCTAAAACTGGTTTTAATATGTTGAGGTTTTCTATATGTTTCACTTGGGGGAAAAAAACTTCCATTTAACATTTCAAAAAATTTATTTTTTTCATATTTAATGTGATTCCTTAGCCTCAAGTAAACATTGCTCTCTGGAAAGATGGAGCTTTTTCACATGGTTCATAATCCCCCTTAGCATACCAGTAAATAATCCCCAGGAGTAGCCAGACCCCAGTCTGAGATTCATAATCATGGATATTTTAGTAGCTCTGTTCTGGTTTGAGTCAATGAACCATGTACATAAAGAAAAAGTATCATGTGTGAGATTCTTAAGCTAGGGGGAACAGTAATTTTTGTGTGTTTGATAAGTAATAAAAAGTACTAGTTGTCACTGGGATCGGGAAACTTAAATAAATGCCCACTATAGCTTTGGGGGAAGGCTCCTTGTTTTATGGAATGGGATAGCATTTAAGTTACAGTTGTGGTCTTAAAATAGTAAGGTGCTACAATTAGTTTTTTTCTTTACTTAGCCATTAATTATAAGAAATAAAATATAACATGTGAGTAAAGTAATGAGACTGTTGGTTCTGTTTCTTTTTATTTAGATTTATGTGTTTATAGAGTTAATTTCGTAAACCTGGAAATTGTTTAGATTTTGTATTTAGAAGTTCAGAATTCACAGTATTGCCACTGGCCCAGTAGCTTTGGTGTGAGTTCTACGTAAGTGCGAACAAGAAGGAGGCATCCTTTGCCATGGTCACCTGGCAAGGAAAGTAAGCTTCAGGTAGGAAGAAGCAGGATTGCAGGGGACCTTTCACTGATACTGAACAGAGAACACTCTGTTCTCTTCAAGCAGCAGATATTCATGTAGCCTGTCATTTCCAAACTCAAAAATCAAGTGAGATCATTCAAAGTTGTAACAGCAGATTTTTCCACACTGCTTTAATAAGCCTCCCTCCAGAATTTAGGAGACTAGGCCCAGCAAGACTGCATTTTAATACAGTTCTCTAGGGTTCATAGAAATGTACCTTGGACTTGTCTTGCACCGACTTGCCCAAGCTAATGGCATGCAAGACCCTCAGAGTCTGACCAGGCATACCTTGTATGAGAACAACCAAAGTTAATGCCTGGGCAGGCTTCCCAGAAAGACAAGAACACACCGGTTTCTCACTACAATCCTGATATTCCTCAGATCTCACCAATTAAAGAAGTCTCAATTGTCTTGAGAGGGAAATGTCAATGAAAAGTTTTTTCCCTGCTAAGGCATAGAAGAAGAAAGCCAAGTCTGAGTTTTTAAATGAGACAACTTTTCAAGAATTAGCATGTATGTTACTAAATTGTGGGTACCACCTGTTCCTCTAAGTGATATGGCATGTTAAACTCCAATGAAATGAAACAAGATTTGTGATGAGGGATTCTCTAAATGAGGATAATGAAAATATTTTTTTTACATTTTTATTTATTTGAGGGATGACTGGGTGGCTCAGTCAGTTAAGCATCTGCCTTTGGCTCAGGTCATGATCCCCGGGTCCTGGGATTGAGTCCTGCATCGGGCGCCTTGCTCAGTGGGAGCCTGCTTCTGCTTGCCACTCTCTACTATGTGCTCTCTCTCTCTCTCTCTCTCTCTGGCAAATAAATAAAAACCTTTAAAATTTTTTAAATGTTTTATTTAAACATTTAAAACCATTTATTTGAGAGAGAGAGTACGGGGGGGGCAGAGGGAGAGGGAGCCCAGTGTGGGGCTCGATCCCAGGACTCCAGGATCGAGACCTGAGCCCAAGGTAGATGCTTAACTGACTGAGGCACCCAGATGCCCCTAAATTTTTTTCAAAGGAGGTAGAAATTGCTCTTATGAGGAGTCTCCCTCATAGTATAGGACATAGTGTTACAGGCTTTTGGGCTTTGAGACAATCCATTAGGTTCGATGCTATCCTTTTCCTCTGCATTTCTGCACATTCTCAGTGCATTCATCAGCTGACAAAAGCTCCATGCTGGCTGGCACTAAAACCCAATTTTCAATTTTATACAAAAAAGTTACGCCTTCCCCCCCTTCCCATCCTCACCCCCCAGATCTGACCTCTTGCTCAGAGCCATTATCCCCTATTAATCGGAGAGCATTGACCTCTATAAACCTATTATAGTTCTAGGAAAACCTGTCACTATATGACCTGTGGTTTCCTATGTGTTGACGCTGGTAAATAAAGGAAGATGGTTAGTTGTAAATCATTGTGTTTCTAGGTAACCAATTTGCCTACCGGCTTTAAATGGAGTTAGAAAGGGGTAATTTGTTTGAATCACTGTGTCTTTCCACCTGAGCAATTAAACATTTGATTATAACCTGCCTTCCCCTCCCCCCTCCCAAAAGTGAAGCAAGGAATAGTTGGAACTTTACTTGAAACACTTCAGTTTGAAGCTGGGGCCCTAAAGAGAACCACTGTCTTAAATGAGTCGCTAAGTACAGGCAGAAGGCTCCCTGTCCCCATTCGCCCTCCCTTCTTTCCAACCTCAGAGGCCTACAGGCTTGTGCTGCTGCAGGAAGTCTAAGGTGTGGAACCTCAAGTGATTTACACTATAGAAGGGAACTTGAGAAAAGCTCTCTGGGGAGATGGCCCTGATGGAGCAAAAGGTTTGTATGGTTGCTTGACTATAACAGTTGTCAGGTTTGAGGAATGGAGTTATTGGAGAGGATCCAATCATAAAATGATATTCTGGTTTAGAGTAGGGTTTGAGCTTTTGCCTCTTGGCTCAAGAGACAGGTAGGTAGAAAGAAAATAATAGCACATTACAGATAATTTAAAAGCCCTTGTCTTTTGTTTCCCGAGTCCTATTTCCCTCACCCCTGACACATCATCATAAATTTGGTATGTATCTTTGCAGTGTATCCTTTTACAGTTTTACTCTCCACGCTGGTCTCCGTGAATAATAGGCAGTTTTGCTTCCTGTCTTTTTGATATTTGCTCGTTTTATCTGAACATTAGTTTTTGCCGGGTTGACCACTTCTAGATCTAGTTGCATGGCTTTAACGCTCTGCAGTATTCCCTCAGGCTTTCTTGTCTCACTGACGCAGTTAGGCTAACGCACTGCTGCAGTGAACACCCTCGTGTGTGTGTGTGTGTGTGTGTGTGTGTTCCTGGTGTACACGAGGCACGTGCAGTGTACTAGAAGCAGGGTGAGTATCGGAGCTCTGCCACTTACTAGTCCTGACCTTTGTGTGCCTGGATTCCTCCTTTGCAAATTGGGAGGGAACTACTCCTACCTGCCTGCATGGAGTTGGGAGGACTGGATGAGGTAAGCACTTAGGGCAGGTTCTGGCACAGAGTCGGGACAAAATAATCGTGAACCGTCATCATCCTTCTTAAATGATCAAATCCAGACGTGTCGGGGCTGGGTCACATGGTATGCGCCGCGTGAACGTGACTCTCAAATCCCTCTAAGATAGTGCTATGCACTTACGCTTCCACCAGTGCTTTCTGAAATTCCCTGCTTTCCCACATATTCACTAACACAAGAGTTTTAAGACTTTTTTTTTTTTTTTGCCAACATCATGGGGTGAAAACAGCTACTTTTTATCTTTAGCAGCATTATTGCTTGAATAAAATTTGCTTTAAAACGGGATTGCCATCTAGTGGTGGGAAAAGTAGACTGCACTTCCACGGCACAAGCCAAATCTGGGTGGACCTACATGTAGCTTGGGGTACTTTGGGCATTCGAGTCACTACCACGGGTCTGGTTGCTTTAATTCCACTGTGTGAGGGTTCTTCTATTATTCTCCCCCCATTTTTAAGCAGCTCGTGATTTTCTCCTCATTTTTCCCAGCACGGCAACATGGAGACCCGTCTGCACCACCCTGTGCGTGCAGCCTCACAGCCCAACGAATCTGGGTCACTGGCTCAGAAAAGAGGAGTGAGATAAATTAGGAACGAGGCTATTTACAAACTGGCAGGAGACTGTGGCTCCCAGCAGAGCAGGCTTTCCTTGAGCGATCCCAACTCCCCAGTGGAGAGGTGGTCAAGTGCCTGCATCAGCTTCATTCCCTCAAACCGCCACAGAGGGCTGAGCAGGGTCCCAATTACCGTGCTTCCAAATCCGGGACTTGGACTGTCTGTTGTGAAGACTTTTCAAATCATCGTCTACAAAGATTTAAAAGTGCCTGACAATGTTAGATATTAATCATCAAAGACATAGGTACATTTTTTTTGAGATTTTATTTATTAGAGAGATGGAGTGAGCACGAGTGGGGGAGGGGCAGCAGGCAGAGGGAGAAGCAGGCTTCCTGCTGAGCAGGGAGCCCGTCGCGGTGCTTGATCCCAGGACCCTGGGACCATGACCTGAGCCGGCTTAACCGACTGAGCCACCCAGGTGCCCCACATAAGTACATTTGTAAAGATCTGTACAAAAATGTTCCATGAAAGATAAAGGTATAAATAAAGCAGTGTTGCTGAAAAGCTTATACAACATGCATTGAATTAAGTACCGTTACTAAAATAATGGGATATTAAAAGTTAAACAAAACAGTCTCAACAACAACAAGCAAAGGTCAGCTGTGGTTAGAAACACCCAGTCAGGCGGATCTAGACCATCCCTCAGCACCAGGCTCCTACCCGTATCTAAGCTGTTTTTTGTGTGGATGCCTTTGCCTAAAATAACTTCCCTTCCTCTGTTCAGCCAGATCGTCGTTTTCCAAGTGCTTGGGCCTAAACCCCAATCCGCCCTCAAGTCTTACCAACGCTAACAGGGAAGGGCATGGTGTAGCGTAGAAGGCACGAGCCTCAGAATCGGGCAGACACTGAATCCGGCCTGCTGCCTGTTTCTGTACTGTCTGTGAGCTAACAATTGTTTTCACATTTTGAAACAGTTGAAAAAAATCAAAAGACAATTTAGTGACACAAGAAAATTACAAAAATTCTAATTTCAGTGTCTAAAAATAAAGTGTTCTTGGAACACAGCGACACCCACTTGTTTAACAAGTGTCTATTGTCTACGGCTACAGAGTTAAGTATGTCCAACAAAGGCTGTATGACCCGCAAAGCCTAAAATTTTTGCTATCTGGACCTGTAGAGAAGAAGTTGGCCGGCTCCTGGTCTGGATGGGAGCTGATGGTGACATGGGCAAGAGAGGTGGCAGGAGATGCTGGACAAGAGCCAGATCTGAGATATACTTTGGGAGGCTTGCCTGGCCGTTTGGATGAGTAAGGTTGAAGAAGAGGTGACTCCTTGGTTTGGGGCTTGAGCAGGTGAGTGTTACTTGCTGGAATGGGAAAGACAAGAGTGAGAACAAACCAGGTGAAATCCTAGCGCTTCCCCCATTGTCAGTGCCATCAGCTAGCTCTGCTGTGTTACGGATCACCCCGACGTTAGTGGCTTCAAACTTATTTCTCATGAGCCTGAGGACAGGCTCTGGTGTAGGGACTCAGCTGGGGCAGGACGATCTAGGATGGCCCATGGTTAGCTCAGCACCAGCTGGGGCCACGGAGCGGCCTGGCCCTGCATCTGCTGTCCTCCAGCAGGCTAGCCTGGCTCGCTCAGAAGGCAGTGGTGGAAGGGTTCCCAGGCCGCAAAAGAACAAGTCCCAGTGCACTGTGTTTTTCAAGCCTGTCCGGGGCATGTTCGCTGATGCCCCAATGCCCAAAGCACAAGATTTCGGAGGGGGTGGGGGGGTGGGCAGGGGAACTGTTAATTTCCATTTACCCCTTTTGGTGAGAGAAGCCAAAAAGACACCTTGCAAGGGAGGGTGGGGGTGGATCCAGGGAAGGGAAGACCTGGGGGCATTTTTACAATGTACCATGCTGACGGCGTGACTCAGGCAAGTTACCCAACGTCTTTTGAGCTTCGGTTTTCTCATCTGTAAATGGGCAACACAACAACTTCGTAGAATGTTTATAGGGATTAGAAATAGCAGATTTAAAGTCCCTGGCATAGAACAGATACCCAATAGTAGCTGTTTTATTGTGATAATGAACAATGATCAAGTTTAATCTCTATCGGGTACTAACTAGCATTTCCTAAACGTCAGTCCCTCCCCGCCACCACCAGGATTTTTGCCATTTTTGAGGACCACTTAGACTCTTATTTACACACTATTTTTCTTTAAACAGGTTCACTCTTTTTATTTAAAGAATTTTAGGGGCGCCTGGGTGGTGCAGTGGGTTAAGCATCTGCCTTTGGCTCAGGTCATGATCTCAGGGTCCTGGGATTGAGTCCCAAAAGGCTCTCTGCTCAGCGGGGAGTCTGCTTCTCCCTCTCCCCGCCCCGCCCCCGCTCATTCTCTCTCACTCGAATAAATAAATAAAATGTTTAAAAAAAAAGAATTTTAGGGTGCCTGGGTGGCTCAGTTGGTTAAGCGACTGCCTTCGGCTCAGGTCATGATCCCGGAGTCCCGGGATCGAGTCCCACATCAGGCTCCCTGCTCGGCAGGGAGTCTGCTCCTCCCTCTGACCCTCTTCCCTCTCATGCTATCTCTCATTCTCTCTCTCTCAAATAAATAAATAAAATCTTTAAAAAATAAATAAATAAATAAAATAAAAAAAAGAATTTTATTTCAAAAGCAAACTATCTCACTACCACAATAAAAATAGGCCACGGCTTGCCATAAATAGAAGGCAACTATAAAATAAATACAATAAAAACAAAGCAGTGCTATTAACCCAAACTCAGTTCTCTTGCT
>NW_027397091.1:15043626-15097412 GCF_003265705.2 Callorhinus ursinus
GAAGACCCAATGGGCCTCCAAAGGGTAATAAGAGGAGGGAGACAAACGGGACCTGGGTCAAAGACCCAGGTGTGCCTCATGGACCTGCCACTTCCTAGCCATATAGCCTTTGCCCAACTGATTGACATTTGGGGGACCCTGGTTTCCTGAACTGTAGTTAAGAACATCATACCTGCCTCAGAGAGTTGCTGTAAGGACCCACCATGAGCCTGTATGTCACAGTGCTTCTCCATCTATAAAGTACTAGCTAAATAGAGCCAATTATAAGCATGTTCCAAAAGGAGCCAGCCAGTCGTACAACCGGGGTGGGGAGAGAGTGCCAGGGGCCTCCCCAACCACCTTCCAACTCCGGGACCCTCTGCTTTGTCCCCAGGGCCATCAGCCGGCTCTCCCTGCTAGGACGTGGCACTGACTGAGAGGCCTCGGCCCGCTTCCGGTGTAGCCTTCTGTGCTGAAGGCCCGCGGACAGGTCTCGGGTTAGGAATTCTGGGTGTCCACCACCCCAGAGGCAGCCATCATACGAGTGCAGTGGTACATATATGTAACCCCGAATTCCTATCTGGTTCTCAGGACCCCACTCATGTTCCCTGCTCTGCAAAGGTTCCTGGTGCCCTCAGTGGTGACCTGCCCCCCCAGAGCCTTTGCATCCGTGTTCACCGGATCCACTTCATATCCATCTCGCCCACTAGACTATGAGCAAGGGTCTGGCCTCATATGCACAGCATCTGCCTAGGGCAGGCGACAGACAGCGCTGCTTGGCGAGCAAACACCACCTGGCCCTGCCCGTACCACCTCAGCGCTCACTGTAAATGACGGGCTGGATGTTTGTGTCCCCCGCCCCCCCAGATTCATACAAAGAAGCCTTAATCCCAATGTGATGGTACTGGGAAGTGGGGCCTTTGAGGGCGGAGCCCCGTGGGTAGAATTAGTAGTGCCCTTCCCGGAAGAAGCCAGACAGCTAGCTTGCCCTCTTTCCACCAGAAGACAAAGAGTCGACAGCAGTCTGCAACCCAGAAGTGGGTACTTACTAGAAGCTGACCATGGTAGCACCCTGATCTTGGCACACACCCCCCGCCGCCCCCAGAACTGTGAAACAGAAATCTCCACTGCTTACAAGCTCCCCGGTCCATGGCGCACTGTTCTAGCAGCCCAAACTAAGACAGAGGGCCTCTGCTAGGAACCTGAGAACTACCTGAAGGTTTGGTCTAGCTGCAGGGCAGGCCTAAGTTCCAAGGACTGAGGTCCTCTGGGGGTCCCCCTCAGGCAACAGGAGAAACAGGAGTCGGTGGCTGAACGGCCCGGCTTCCTCACACCTCGGGTGGGACAGCTCTGGGGCACACCGTGCCCAGCCGCCCACAGCAGTCACCCGCTCGCCGCCACACCACACCCCATGTAGTCCTTCTCCCCTCCCCTGGCTCACTTCTGCACCACCCTGTCACACTCCCTGGGGTCCAGTGAACTACTGTCTCGGGGTCTGCTTCTGGGGCAGTTGGCGAGCTGGCTGATTGGATGTAGAGGAGGATGCTTAGCGGCAAAGAAAGAAATGGAAGCCAGCTTGCCCACTGTCCCTGAGCACATGCCGCTGCTTCCGCAGTGTCTAGACTACGCTGGGGCACGTGCACAGCCAACAGCTCTGGCACAGGAAAAAGCACTTCTCAGCTGTCCCCACCATCCTGCTATTTGTCATCCCATCCATCTGCTGTCCCCACGAAACGCTCACCCACGTCAGCTAAAATGGTGCACTGGGCTTGGAATCAGTTGAGAAAATGTCAGGCCGATGGAACAGAGGAGAGAACCGAAATAGCAACCGTACGGACCATGGGGACCACACAAATCTGCCCCTTCGCCTGGCAGGCAGGCCTCCCGGAGCCCAGAGGCCCCTCCTGGGAGGCTGGTATGGAGTGGGGGGGTGCGGGGCAGGGCCCTCCCCTCCGTTCCTCCACCTGGCACCTGGGTGCTCTTTGCCCCTTCCTAAGCCTGGCTTTGCATGAGCTCCTGCTTCTTGCCCCCTCTTCGGGGTCACGGGGGCAGGGGGTTCCCCAAACACAGAACTGGATTTGTTTAAAGTTGCTGCTTGGGGCACCTGGGTGTCTCAGTCGTTAAGCGCCTGCCTTCGGCTCGGGTCATGATCCCAGGATCCTGGGATCGAGTCCCGCATCGGATTCTCTGCTCGGTGGGGAGCCTGGTTCTCCCTCTCCCACTCCCCCTGCTTGTGTTCCCTCTCTTGCTGTGTCTCTCTCTGTCAAATAAATAAATAAAATCTTTTAAAAAACAAATAAATAAAGTTGCTGCTTATTTTTAAATGTTCATGTGAGTCTTCCAATCAGTGTTCCCTGTAGAAAGCGCTCAACAAAAATGTGTCGATTTCATGCCCCAGATCAATGGCAGGATGTACCTCACGGACCAGCCTGTGGCCCAACGCGCTGGGGATGGGCTGTTCTTCCTCAGAGGAAAAGGGCCCTTCTGAAACCAAGACCATTCTGACCGCAGAAGAGTGGATACTTATTATACTCATTCAACCCGTCCATTCATTGTTATTCATTCATTCACGAGTTATTCATTCACGGAGTGCCTGTGACTAGCCAGGCGCTGTCCCGAGCTCCAGGAATACAGCAGTGAGCAGAACGAAGATTCCCCACCTTTCGGAGATCAGAGTGGGCGGGGGGAGACGGCAGTGAACAAAGGCACACATCAGTGTCAGCAAATGGGAAGTGGGGTGAAGGAAAAGCAGGGGCAGGGCAGGGACAGAGACCACGGCTTGTGCTGGGCAGTCAGGGAATGTTCCGGGCATCTACTGCTTGCAGGACAAACCACCTCAAAATGAAGAGCTTCAAACAACAATCTTTGTCTTACCTCCAGAGATTCTGTGGACTGACTGGGCCCAGCTGGGTGGTTCCTCTGTTCCCCACGGATTTTCGCTGGGGCTGTAGTCTTCTGAGGCCTCCCAGAGCCCGAACGTCCAAGACGAGTCACTCACACGTCTGGTGAGTGAGGGACGGGAGAAGGCTCGGCCCCGCTGGGACGTCAGCATAACCGGAGCCCTGTCTGCAGGCAGTCTCCGGGCCTTTCCCTGCTGGGGTGGCCTGCCCAGATGGCCCTTCCACCTGGCCTTGCCAGCAGGGTAGCCAGACTTCTCCCACGGCAGCCCAGGGCTCCCCAGATTCAAAAGCAGCGGCCAGGCCGTCTCAAGGCTCAGGCCCAGAGTAGGCACAGCCTCCCTTCTGACACATTCTATGGGTTAAAGTGGGTCTCAGAGCTGACATAGATTCAGCATGTGTGTGCAGGGGATTGCACCAGGTGGTGGTAACTGGGAGGCAGGGCTCGCTGACCGTGGGACACGGCAGCAGACACCAGAACAGAGTGGACACGTGAGACCTGCAGCGACCCACGGGCACGCAAAGGCCCTGAGCCGGGAGTGTGCTTGGGGTGTGTGAGGAGAGTAGGGTCCACCGCAGCACGAGCCGGGCAGTGAACCATGGGGCCCACAGGCAGCTAGAGGCCACACCACCTCAGCGGCGCAGGCCCTACCAAGGGACTTGGGAGCTAGCCGTTAGTGTGATGGGAAGCATGCCATGTGCCATCGTCCACGATGGTCACCTGATCCCAACGCTGCTGGGGTCCTGACGGGGGGGGTCAAGGCTTCCCCTCAGCTTCTCACGCGGGCCTCCCAGGATCACGCTATTTAACTGCGCCCCCCCCCCCCGCTCTCTCCCTGCGCCTTCTCTGCCCGATGATTCCTCCACACCACTCAGCACCAACTACATACGTGACATTGACTCATTTCTCTTAGCTACTGTCCACCTTTTCCCTCTAGCACGGACACTGCAAACACGCTGGGGTTTTGTCCATTCCATCTGCAGGCCTGCCGCTAATATTTGCTGTAGGAATGATAATCGGGTGGGTCTAGCGCATGACTCCTATGGGGACCGTGTGCCTGGTAAATACTGAACAACTGAATTAATTTGGCAACCAACTAACTTTTATAGTTGGACCGCGCTTATCTAGAAGTTACCTTCCAGTCAGCAATTATCTGGAGAAAATGAAGAAGGAAGGAAAAAAGCCTTCAAAGCAGCCTCAACAGCGACTAAAGGTCACAGGACAGCCCCTTGTTTTACGATTCTAGTGAGCTCGATAAGCCGGTTATCGAGCAACTGTGGCCTGGAAGGATCTGGGTTAAAGAGGGAGGGCCTCTGCTAGGACAAGAAGGAAAGCGACAGCTGCCAGGGAGGGGAGGCAGAAAACTCCCCATGCACCCAGAAGGTGCAGAGCCGAGCAATCCCGAGGGGGGCCCATGGGCCACGGAAGCCATGTCCACAAGTGGTCTGATGACAGGCCACATGTGGAATGACGACTGAGTCCCTTCCAAAAGGTCAGACTGTGCTCACTGTGCTCTGTTTAAGATGAGGAGCTACACCTACCTGAGGAAGATTTTCACTCCAAGCACCTGCACCACCTCTCACCTCATCTCCCCCTTTCCTAGGCAACTCCTTCTTATTCTCCATGTGGGAGTTCTTCACGCCCCAACGTCTGCACCGGCCTGCCCAGGCCTCTTCTCACGGCCACAGAGGACCGTGGCCAGCCTCCTGGATTCATCTTTATTCATCATTCTCTGGTCGAGGAACACTCACATTCCACCTCCACCCTAGACGCCCCACCACCTGCTCACCTTGTCCTCTTGCTCATGAGACCCTTGGACGTCTCTGATTCCTCCCTGACCCAGCGATGTGCAGACACTCCATCTCAGTAAATGGCGCCATAATGCTTCCAGATGCTCAGGCCAAAAACTTTAAAGATGTTCCTGACTCCTCGCTTTCTTCTCATAACTAGAGGGCCATGTCACTCATTATATAAACTAGAGCTGGCCCAGACAAACCAGGATGTGTGGTCTGGCCATGAACCCACATCCAATTCATCAGCAAACCCAGCTGGCTCTACTTTTAAGTACATAGCTAGACTCCGGCCATTCTCCACACCTCCTGCACTATCGCCCTGGCCCAAGCATTCATCCTGTCCTGCCTTGGTTTTTGCAATGGCTTCCTAACTGGTCTTCCCACTTCCACCCGTGCCTCCCACCTCCGAATCTGTTCTCACAGCAGCCACAGCAAGCCCATTAAAACCTAAGTGAGATCACGTTACTCCTCTGCTCAAAATTCTCAATGGTTTCCCAATTCATTCAGAGGCAAAGCCTCAGTCTTTACCAGAGCTTTGCCTTTGCTGTTCCCTCAGCCTGGAACGCTCCGCCAGGTAACCACAGCGCATGCTGCCTCGCTTCTTCCGGTCACAGGTCCCTGCTCCCTACAGAAAACGCCAACAATCTTCACCAACATCACCTATGCAGCCCCACCCCAGCCCTCCTTGAGTGATGCGACAGACTGCATTTTCTAACAATGGCCATAGCAATCCGTACGGTCCCACAAACTCTTCTAAAACCACTCCTTCCATCAAAAGGGAGTCTTATCCACCACCTCTTTGATATGGACCTGCCTTAGGAACTCACTTCTAACAGACAAAATGTGACAAAGTGACACTGCAGGGCTCCGGAGGTGGGCTCTTCCGAGGAGATACAGCCTCCCCCTGACTCTGTCTCTCAGGACCTTACCCCTGGGAACCCACCACTCCAGAGGAAGCCCAAACTAGCCCACCCAGAGAAACCAGAAGGCGAGGAACCAAGGCCCCAGCCAACAGCCACCATTAACCACCAGCTGCTTGAGTGAGTAAGACTTCAGGGGGTTCACAGGCTCTGGGCTTCAAGTCTTCCAGCTCAGGCCCTGGACATCAGAGAGCAGAGAAAAGCCAGCCCCTCGCCCTGTTCTGTGCCCTGTTCAAAGCCCCGACCCACAGAACTCCTAAGTTTTGGCACTGTTGATTACACAGCCATAGTAACTGAAAAATAAATTTGATTTTGCTGTGAGCTAACACCGTATATATTTACTTGCTTATTTCTTGTGTCTCCCCGAAAGAGAATGGGGACTCCTGGAGGGCAGGTACATGTGTCTATTTTTCCCGAGTCTCGGTATCTAGAAAAGTACTTGGCACACAGTGGGCACTTGGTAAATACTTGTTGAACAAACGAGTCTTTGCTAATTAAAGACAACTGCTCCGTACTATAATTGCAACACCTTCTGCTGAGGCACGCGACCTTTTCCTGAAGAAAGCGTTCTCTGGTGTGTTTTGGACAAGCTCCCTGTTAAAAAAATATCTCTTGTCAGCCATCTGGAAAATGATAAAGTTGGATCTATACCTCCCACTATACGCCAGGAAACAGTCCAAACGGATCAAAGATTTATACGTGATAAAACGAAACCATTAAAATCCTAGAAAAAGGCACGACAGGATTCCGATATAACCCTGGAGTGGGAAGGCCTTTCTAACAACGACTCAATCTCTCGCAGCCATAAAAGAAAAAGATGGATCAATTCAAACTGCATAAAAATCACAAAACTTCTGTTTGGCCGAGGAAAAACAGCATGAGCAAAATCGAAAGATAAATGACAATCTGGGAGGAAAGCCAGTCACTTCCATCACAAAGAGCTAAACTTCCTGATATATTTAAACAAACAAACAAGCAAACTTCTAGAAGTTGGACAGGAAAAGAGGCCAACAACTCAGTGGAAACATGGCCATTCAAGGCAATTCGCAGAAAGGGCTCTTAATCGCCTGAAAAAAGGCTCCACATCTTTCTTTCACACCTAATGAGAGAAATGTAAAGTAAAACTACACTGAGAAACTATTTCTCGCCTATCAGATTGGCCCAAATCCCAAGCCGCAGCAAATGACGTTGGCAGGGTGGCGAGGAGAGGGCTTCTCTCACGTGTGGCTGGTGGGACGGTGAACTGGCTGTATCCACCAGTGTTATGGTGGCTATACCCTTAGCCCGAACAATGACATTTCTGGGAATTTACCCCACGGATCGGTCTGCACATATGTGAAATAACGTATATATGAAATCACTCACCTAGCATTCTTCAGAGTAGACAAACACGGGAAACAGCATAAACGTCCATCAGTAGAAGATGGATAACCTACATTATGGTACATGCATATAACACAATACTAGAAGCTGTAAAGAATGAGAACTTTGTTGTCCTATTATAGAAAGAGCTAACAGACGCATTATAAAAAGGAAAATGCAAGGTTCCAAACAGTATGCATGATGCTATCTGCTAATTTCAAAAAACCTGGAGAACAACAATACTTCTATTCCTGTTTGTTTATATATGAGTAAAGAGACTCAAGAAAGTTACACAAGGGGCGCCTGGGTGGCTCAGTGGGAAAAGCATGCAACTCTTGATCTGGGGGTCATGAGTTCGAGCCCCGTGTTGGGTGTAGAGATTACTTAAATAAATAAATAAAAACTTAAAAAAAAAAAAAAGAAAGTTACACAAGAAGCTAACAGTGGTTGACTATGATGGTAGAGAGGCTTGGCAGATGAGGAACAGATTTGGAGGGAAGACTGTTCTCAGCATGCATTTTAATATTTTTTTTTTATTTCTCCCCCAAAACACGACATAATTTGCAGGAGTGATTCACTCCTTTAGCTCCAAAAGAGGTCCCTTATCAAAAAGTAAATAATCCATGGAGAAACAGCCAGAGGTTACAGACCTCAAGCTTTTTCACCCCTAATAGTCCATTCCTGTGATTAAGCCCCCGGCTGCTTAGAACACGGGCAGCTAAACAGCCCAGTGGCCATGTCCTTTCCCCCTCCCCACCAGGGATAACCCAAAGCCAATGACTAGTTCCCCAGCCACAAAGAGGGACAGCGTCTACAGTGCCATTCACCCTACAGAGTCCCCCTGGGATCAACCTGAGGCTAGACTCCAGCTGAGCCCACATCTTTGCCTGGTTTCTTCCTGTTGTAACTTGTTTCCATCTCCTCCTTACTGGTTTCTCCTGAGAGCCTCTCTCAAGAAATCACTTAGTGGGGCACCTGGGTGGCTCAGTCGTTAAGCGTCTGCCTCCTGCTCAGGTCATGATCCCAGGGTCCTGGGATCGAGCCCCGCATCAGGCTCCCTGCTCAACGGGAAGCCTGCTTCTCCCTCCCCCACTCCCCCTGCTTGTGCTCTCTCTCTCTCGCTGTGTCTCTCTCTGTCGAATAAATAAATAAAATCTCAAAAAAGAAAGAAAGAAAGAAATCACTTAGCCCAGAATTCCTGTCTCAGGCTCTGCTTCTAGAAACTCAACCTAAGACATCAACCAAATAAACCACCTGAACTGATAACAGATCCCTTTCTCCAAAGTGCACCACCACTAGGCACTTCTGACCAGCACATGTGTGAGTTTCCACACTGTGCTGACCTCACACCAACCAAAAGCGAAGATACTGCTGGCCAGACTTTGTACAAGTTCATACATGGTTTCCAAAGAGGGACAGAAAATATTGACAATAACTCGTGCATGCATTTCTATGCCCACCACCCATGGACCTAAGGTCCCGAGGCCCCCAGCCTGAGAACTAGTTCCCCCTGAAATCATGATCCCAGACACTTTAGCTGGATTTCCTGACAATTGGCTGAGAGCAGGACAGGCAAATGGGGTTGGGAGGAGGAGGGTCATGGGATCGAGCCCCACATTGGGCTCTGTACTCAATGTGGAGCCCATTTGAGATTCTCTCCTTCTCCCTCTGCCCCCCCCCCCACTTGCTCTCATTCTCTCTCTAAAATAAGTAAATAAATAAATTTTTTTTAAAGATTTTATTTATTTATTTGAGAGAGTGCAAGTACAAGCGGGGGTGGGGGGCAGAGAGAGAGGGAGAAACAGACTCACCACTGAGCAGGGAGCCCGATATGGGACTCGATCCAGGGATCATGACCTGAGTCGAAAGCAGATGCTTAACCAATGAAGCTGCCCAGGTGCCCCAAGAAATAAATCTTTTAAAAAAAGAAGGCCAGTCTCTGACTGATGGCATGAGGAGAGCCACCACCAACCCTGAACTGCTAGGTGAGAAATAATCTCTCTTCATTAAGCCACAGAATTTGTAGGGAGTCTTTGTTACAGCAGCTGTGCCTTGTCTTAGCTAGGAAACCTGCCCAACATCCATTTCCTCTCTGGTCATAGCACCCGCTTTTCTGCTGGGGAACCACTTTCCTACTCCCAAGCCGGTGGTGTGGCTGACCTGCTCACACCACCCTGGCTTCAGGAGAGGCAGGAGCATGGCTGCCTATCTCCCACAGCACAGTGACAGTCTCAGGGTGGAACCAAGAGCCAAATCGAGCCACTTAGAGACAAGAAGTATCAGCCCAAGATCTTTGGCTGAAAGACAAACCCTTCTTCTGCTGAGCCGCTGTACTATGGGACAGGAGTCCAGAGCAATGGTTGGCCATGAGATCCCCACTTGAACCTGCCTGAGATAGAAGTCACCTTCAGGAAAACCAGATACAAGACAGAGAGAAAGATGAGTGATAACATGATTTAAGCACCTAGATCCAGCCATCCCTGGAGCTGGAACAACCCTAGATTTGTCAGCCAATACATTCTCTTTTCTGTTAAAGTCATTTTACTTTTTTTAATTTATTTATTTTTTAAAGATTTTACTTATTAATTTGATAGAGAGATAGAGAGCACAAGTAGGCAGAGGGAAAGGGTGCAGAAGCAGGCTTCCCGCTGAGCAGGGAGCCCGATGCGGGGCTCAATCCCAGGACCCTGGGATCATGACTTGAGCCGAAGGCAGATGCCTAATGACTGAGCCACCCAGTCTCCCCAAAAGATTTTATTTTTAAGTAATCTCTACACCCAGTGTGGGTCTCGAACTCACAACCCTGAGATCAAGAGTTACATGTTCCACCAACTGAGCCAGCCAGGCACTCCTGGTAGTCATTTAATTTAATTTATTTGTTATTTTTTAAAAAATATTTTATTTATTTATTTGAGAGAGAAAGTGAGACCGAGAGAGAGAGGCCAAGTGGGCAGAGGGAGGGGCAGAGGGAGAGGGACAAGCAGACTCCCTACTGAGCAGGGAGCCTAATGCGGGTTTGATCCCAGAACTCTTGGATCATGACCTGAGCCAAAGGCAGACACTTAACCAACTGAGCCACCCAGGCACCCCTGATAAAGTCATTTTAAACTGAGTTTCTGTCACTTGCAACCAAAAGAGTTCTGTTTGATAAAAATCTGTGCCAGGGCCACCTGGCTGGCTCAATCAGTGGCACATAGGGCTCTTGATCTCAGGGTTATGAGTTCAAGCCCCATGTTGGGCATAGAGCTTACTTTAAAAAAGAAAAAAAATTTTTTAAATCAATAACTAAAAATCCATCCCTAAAGAGAACATCATGTCAGCTAGTTCACAATTCCCTGTGCAAACCAGACCAGAGACCAGCTGCCCCAGCTTGTCATTTAGATCATCCCTTACAGGAATACTCATTTTTGTTGTCAAAATTACCCAGATCACTGTGGAAAGCAAATCATGCTCTCTAGACGCTCTCCCCTGCATCAAGTGCTAGGAGACGACAGGATGTCAGCAATTGGCCCTCTGCAGCCAGGGCCAAGGCCTCGGCGCTGGCTGTCCCAGGAGGCTGCACCACGTGGCCTTCACAACATCCCACTCTGCTGCTCTGGATCCCAAGTGCATCCCCAGCCACCGCGGATGCTTGAACGTGGCCACGTAGACCAAGCTCCTGGACCTTCATGTGAGGCAGAGCTCCTAGGACCACGGCGACCCTTCAGGATGGCTCTGGGGCACGGGGTGTTGCTGTTCAGAGAAACCAAAAGCGTGAGGATCTCCCAAAGCCTGCCCTCGTCTCATGCCTGCCTCTTGCATAGTCCAAATTGAACCGGGGATGGGGGGGTTGCGGGGAGTTCTTTCCTTTCTTAAGGGTGGGGAGAGGGAAAGGGGTATTTTGACCAGAGTTAGGATTCCTGGCACTTTCCTCCGGCCACCAGCCGATGGCCCCTGCGGCTGCCTCATCTGCTTCTGGGCACCAGGACGCTGACCCCCTTGGGAGTGCTCTGAGGATTGTTCCAGAGAACGCTGTGCAGCCAGGGGTGCCAAGCTGGGTGCCCCACATCATAGGGGCTCCACAGAACGGTTTATTTCCTCCACCAAGAAAGAGGAGTGGTGGGCGCCTGGGTGGCTCAGTCGTTAAGCGTCTGCCTTTGGCTCAGGTCATGGTCCCAGGGTCCTGGGATCGAGCCCCTTTGGAGGACTCCCTGCTCAGCTCCCTCTCCCACTCCCCCTGCTTGAGTTCCTGCTCTCACTATCTCTCTCTCTGTCAAATAAATAAATAAAATCTTAAAAAAAAAAAAAAAGAAAGAAAGAAAGAGGAGTGGACTTGCAAGAGAAATGTTCACTTGCCATGCAGCTGAAATTGTCCAGATCTTGGCATAATGCCTGGCCCACAGTGTGGGAAAGGAGGACATTGGAGGGTGGGGGGTGGGGGAGAGAAGCAGGAAGAGAGGTGGAGGGAGGAGGGAGAGGAAGCGAGGGGAGGAGGGAGGAAGTACGAAAATGGCGCCATCACCCAAATGTTCCCCAGACCAAGAAGCGGCCTGGTCCTGACACAAGATTTTCTTCCTCTTCCAGGGTGAAAATGAGGCTGGGGCCCTCAGACCCGGGGCACCGGGGGAAGGCAGCTGAAGGACCGCAGGGTAGAGTAGGTCAGCACTCCAATCTGTTCAGGCAGCTCCCCGGACTAGGGAAAATCTCTCTCGGCCACCATGGTTCCGAGGGGTCGGGCCCTTCCTGCTACCCCTCCAGTCATGGAAGGACCCTGGAAACCACCTGGCCACCTCTCTCGTCCCCAGGGCCTCCTGCCTCTCCTTTGCCCGATCTCCGTCTCAGGTCTGCTTTATTGTGAACCTCCTGGGCCTCTGGGGCAGGCCTCCCAGGTGAGGAGATGAGGATGGCCAAAGGTCACAGAGCTCAGCAGTCACATGCCCCGAAGGAGACTGCTGTCCCTCCCACAAGGGCACAGCGTGCACCAGGCCAGCCAGCATTCCTCCGGGTCCCGAGTTCGTGGCTTCTCCGCCAGGGCCAGACTCAAGGGAGGAGCAAGTGCCTGCAGCCACCAAGTCCCAGCCCCAGAAAGCCAGAAGCGTCTCCACAGTGACCTCAGGGACACAAAAAAGCATGGATGACGAAAGCATCCATGAGTGACCTTCCCCGTCCACCCCAGACGTCTCTGCCCATCTGCCTTGGGGGACCTGTTCACCTGCCCTCCTACCCAGTGCTCAAGATCTGCTTCCTCGAACTCACCAACCAATACAAAATCACCCACCCCAAAGAACCTGAAGTCGAATGTCACACATTAGGCCCTAGACAGGGAGCTAGAACCCAATGCTCTGTTTTGTTTTTATGAGGAAAGTTCCACAAGAACATTTCATTTATTAAAATAATTCCTGTAAACTCTTTCGGAATAATAAAATTCATTTTCCTTGCTTGAGTAGCATGGCAAGTGAAAGTACTTTTATTTCAAGGCACCATAAAATGAGTCTCTCTAAGAACACCTCTGCCTCCACATGTGAAAATCCTAAAAGAAAGAAAGAAACAAACAAAGAAACAAAGAAACAAAGAAACAAAGAAAAACTCCTCATGGTGATCATGACCATCCACAAACTTTTGTTAATTTCGACTATTCAACAGGACATGGGGTACGGGGGGCGGGGGGGGGCCAGACACCACTATTATCATCAACAACCCTTAGATCTGTTCTAGGCCCTGCTCAGGCCCCAGAAGGGCAGCGGGACGAACTGAACCCAAGTGGGGCAGGGGACCTTCAAAACCCCAAATCCCTGTAAACACGGCAGCTCTGGCTGCCTGCCCACCCCCCTCACTTCTCCTCCTCCTCACTCAGGTTGGCATTCTCCTGGCGCGTGGACATCAGCTTGGTTTGCAAAAGAGCCGCTAGTTTTTTGGATGTCTTTTTGAGAAAGGCGCTGCCCGGGTGGGCACTGTTCACGTGCAGGTACAGGTCCTCCTGGGTGGGACCCGTGTAGCCACAATCCTCGCAGACGTAGAGCTTGTCCCGGCGTTGCTTGTAGGCGTACTGCTGCTGCACCCCGTGGATCTTCTTCAGGTGAGACTCCAAAGAGCAGCGCTGGGTGAAGGCTTTGTTGCAGATGTCACATTTGTAGGGGCGAATGCCTGTAAGGTTGACGGGCAGACACATCACCAGTGGGTCAAAGCCAAGCCAGAGTCTCCAAACCATGAAGCCATTGAAAAACACGACGCACAAAAACAAAAACAAAAACAAAAACCATGATGCACAACCCAATAGCAAAAAAAGCAAACCGCCTGGTTCAAAACCGGGCAGAGGAACTGAATAGACCTTTTCCCAAAGGAGGCATATGCAAAGAGCCAACAGGTACGTGACAAGGTGCTCCACACCGTTGATCGTCAGGAGAGTGTGAATCACCTCCCACCTGTTAGAATGATTCCCATCAAAGACAAGAGAGAGCAAGGGTTCTTGAGGATGTGGAGAAAAGGGAACCCCCGGGCTCTGTTGGTGGAAATGTAAACTGACACAGCCATTATGGAAACCAGTATGGAGGCTTCCCAAAAATCAAAAATAGCACTATCACGTGATCCAGAAATCCCACATCTAGGATATATATTCAAAGGAAATGAAAAGAGGATCTGAAAGGCACATTGGCACACCCGTGTTCACTGCAGCATTATTCACAACAGCCAAGAACATGCAAATAACTTAAGTGTCCATCAACAAATGAACGGATAAAAAAGATGTGGTATATATTTATACAATGGAATATTATTCAGCCATGAGAAAGAAGGAAACCCTGCTATTTGCAACATCATGGATGAATGGCGAGGGCATTATGTGAAATAAACCAGACGGAGAAAGACAAATGCTGCGTGGTACCACTTATGTGTGGAAAAGTCAAACCCATAGGAACAGAGCGGATCAACAGTTGCCAGGAGCTGAGGGGTAGAAAAAATAGGGAGAGAAAAAAAGTCAGCCTGACCAGGGATTCAACATGAGAAAAATGATTAAGGCAGGAGACAAAGTATGACTCCAAGGGTTCGATGCAAACTTAGCAAAGAAACACCACCTGGCTTTGGGAGGAAGGGTTTTGGTTTTCCCACTTGTATGCCTTAATGTTTTGATTTTATAGTGGGCAGAGTAAACCTCGTTTCTATTTTAGTTGCGGTTTTCCTGGGAACAAACCCCGTGACAAAAATCCCAGCAGCGCCTGTCGGTGAGTGAAGAGGTGGGGCAGCAAGAGGAAGGAGCCCTACAAGGTGGGGACAGCAAGGCAGTCACTGCTGTGGGCGACCACAGTCCACTTCCACCGGACAAGGTAGAACACTTACCTCTGAGTCATCCTGCCCCTCACGGCTAGGGTCTTCCTCCCACCCCCGCCCCACTCCAGCAGCCTGTCAGGGGCCATCCCTGGGGGGTGCACAAGAACAGTCTCAGGCAGAGTTGCAGGTGTGGGCAGCTGCAACGTGGATGGGTGTGCCCAGAAATGGCAGGAGCCAGGGGTGTGGGCGGGACATGGGTGGCATCTGCTACGGTTATGAAAGCGTTTCCCAACTAGATCTCATGCTGGCCTTAGCAATGGGCTAATACTGGTAGTGCTTGCCTTCTAGATGGAGAGTTCCCATGTGCCATCTCCACCAGGGAGCTCAGCCTCGTGAAAGCACAGACCTCCCTATTTCCACTAAGAGCATTCATCCTGACTGTGAGGGCAGAAAGTCACATGGACTGATGTAAGTCAGACCTAACGTAGGCTCTAAAGGGCGAGTATCGTGCTGGGGTACAGGGAGCAGAGAGGGGGCGGCCCCCACAGTCAGACCATCTTAGAGCCCAGAGGCCAGCTGAGCCATCCCCTACGGGGATCCCCGAAGCCTGAGATGTAAAACTTTAAGGGCATGCCAAAAACTCATCAGTCGAGTGAGATAATCGAAGCACATTAAAAAAAATCCATAGGACCCAGTGATCAAAATCTTAAACAAGACCCAACAGTGCCATCCTGGAGCTTGAGGCAAAAGGAAAGACGAGCACTCTATGTAGATGTTTTCATGTATTTTTTAAATGGTTATTCTTTTCCCCATAATGTGCTAGCTGTTGAAAAAAATATACTGAACAACTGAAAAGTAGCTGAATTAAAACTCACATTTTAAAATGTTTAAATATTTTTTTTAACACAAAAATGGAATTTATGATGATTTTACTATCCTGGCTTTAATGGAAGCAAACTTATCCAAAGATATTTTCAAAATCTACTTTTTTAGCTTCAAAATAATCTGGAGGATTTCTCCATGTTGGTGCCTACAGTTCGGTTTCATTCCTTTTCACAGCACCGTGGTGTTTTGTTGGACGGCTATACCCAAATGCCATCTTTCACAAGCCAGAGACAGACTGACTGCCTTGTACAACCGGTCCTCACGCATGCTCCTCGGGCCAACAGTCAAACTGCGTCCCCTGGGAGCTTGTAGGAAAAGCAGAGTCCTAGCCCCACCCACCCCACACCCGCCCCGACTAAATAAAATGTGGAGCTGTGGTCCTCAAACCCAGGGGGCTCATCAAAACACAGATTCCTGGCCCCAGCCCTGGTGTTTCTCTTTCTGGGACAGGGCTAAGACTCCTGTGTTTCTAGCCTGTTCCCAGGTGATACGGAGGCTGCTTGTCCCAGGACCTCTTTGGGAGTCACCTGTCTAAAGCCTTGCCAAATGAGGTGTGACCAAAATGAACATTTGAGTAGACCCATTACCAGCAAGGAGATTGAATCAGTAATCCAAAAACTCCCAACAAACAAAAGGCCAGGACCAGACGGCTTCACCGACAAATTCTACCAAATGAGGCATGAGGACGGCACTTTGGGGGTCTGAAAGCAGCTCTGGCCCCAGTATTTTCTCTCCCAGGTTAAATGTCCCCACTTCCTTAATGGTGGCTCATGGAGGGGGGACGAGAGAGCCCCTCCTGTTCACGAAGTGCGCAGATGATACGGGAAGTTGAAATGGAAAAAAATATTCCCCCCACCCCCATCCAACCACCTGAACAAACCAAATCACTTCCATTTCTCATGCAGTCCACGTCCAGAAGCACACACGTGAAGCGTATCCCGTAACACTCGAGCAGAATGCAGGTCGATCTCATATTCCACACATTCTAGAAAACTGCCAGAAGTTAAGAAACTCCTTTATAATCCTCGGCACTGAGCACGTAATAGGTGGTCAGTAAATAATTTTTAAATGAAGGAACGAATGAATGAACCCCTACTGGCCCGGAGAAAGAGATTTCAGAAACAAATTTAAGGAACAGGGCTGCTTTGGGTTTCATGCTCCAGCCCTAGAGGGCTCTGTATCTCTTCAGGCTTTCTGGGCAGGGACAGCAGCTGGCTCCCCCACCTTCTGGCAGAGCAAGCAACAAACCTGATTTCAAACCCACAGCTCATCACAATAGAAATTCACCCAGAGGGGCGCGTGGGTGGCTCACTCGTTAAATGTCTGCCTTCGGCTCGGGTCATGATCCCAGGATGGTGGGATCGAGCCCCGCATCGGGCTCCCTGCTCAACGGGGAGTCCACTTCTGCCTCTCCCTCTGCCTCTGCCTCTGCCTCTCCCCACCCTGCTTGTGGCACTCTCTCTCTCTCAAATAAATAAATAAAATCTTTTTTTTTTTTTTTAAGAAATTCACCCAGAGACCAGTCACTCCTTTCAATAGTTACTGGAAGTAACCCACTACTGTTTTACATCCAAACTAAACATGTGGGGAGAACAGTGCACTTACCCCTGGCGAGCTCCTAGCCCCCCAGGAAGGGAAGCTTCCAGTCCTGCTCTAGGAAGCCCCGCCCCATTGGTGACCCAAAAAGGTGATCTGAAGCGGCTGCTGACCAGGGCTTTGCCGGATCCCTGGCCCCTGGCAGAGGTGAGCGTGCCAGGAGCGCATTTCCTTCTGCATCCAACAGGTCAGCCGAGCACTTTCCATGGACAGAGCACCCAACAAGGCCCGGACAGCAAAGACTAGAGATTCCAGAGCCCTCCATCATCCGGATGATATAGAAAGAATGGGAATGACCACTGCGGGTGGTCTTTGCCCAGGGAGTGTGGGATGTGAGCCTGGCTTGGAGGAGAGGGGACTAGCAGACACCAAGATGGATGGAAGACAGCAGACACCGAAAACTCCAGTTCGGGCAATTCTGGCTTCTGCACACGCACTTCACGTCCCTTCTCTGGAAATAGCACATTCATCTATCATTCACTGGTGCAAGCAGACGCTGTCATGCAGCAGCCCCCTGGGGTGACCCTTTCTGGGCTTGGGAACAAACCCCTGCCTCCTGGAAACCCCGTCCCGCCATGAACACAGGGGTGGGTGGGAGATGAAGGTGGCCAGAGAGGACCCCTGGGCAAAAGAGACTGATGCCAGGGCCTCCCCAACTTCGGGGACTCACCCACCTTAGCGCTCTGGAGCCAAGGCCAACCTTGTCCATGTCCGGAGTGGGATACCAGAACTGGAAAACACTACACCCTACCAGACATCATTAACCTACTGACACCACACAACAAGAGTCCGAGGCCTCTGAAAACCCACACATCACACACCTGCTTCTCATCACGTGAGCCCATGATAGACGGCTGAACCCCTCCAAACCTCAGTCTCCTCACCTGTAAAGTGGGGATAACACCCATATCCCCTTGTTAGGCTGCTCTGGGGATTAATGGAGACATCATCTGCAAAGGGCCCAGCACGTATTACGTACTCAGTGAATACAGCGCCAAAGAGTTTACAATCCAGCCTAACAGAACACCAATATGCTCTATTCCTAAACTGGCTGGTGGGCACATATGTAGTATTTGTCTTTCCACTGGCTCTCTATATGCACTTTTTGTATTTGCACGCACTTTGGGATGTGTTGTTTATTTCACAGTGGGGAAAAAAAAAAGGGATAATTGTTTTCAATGTGGTCATTAGGTGTCTGGTGGAGAGACCTCCTTCGCCGGCAACCGTTTCAGATGTTGTGCTTTATGGCCTCTGTGACCTCATCCAAAAAATACTGCATTGGGTTATCCAAAAGGATTTCTTCTCTTCAAATTTTCTATTCCTATTACCAAAATCAAGCTTCCTATCACACATCTCCAAAGAAAATTCTTCGCTACTGGTGCTTTCTGCTTGCTCTCCTTGCAGTAGCCACGAGCTGCATTACTGAACTTGATACAAACACGAACTTCAGCAAGAAGCTTTTTACAGGCCTCCCTGTGGGAGTGGGTATTTAGGGCAGCCTCCCTGGGAGGCAATGTGGCCATGCCCACCAAAGATCGCCACGTGCCTACCCTTTGGCCCACTTTAGGGAAATGATCTACAGAAAGATTCACAGAGGTAGACAAAGGATGTGTAAGAATATTTGTGGTAGTCTGACATTTAAAAAAGGAAGGAAGGAAAGAAAGAAAAAAAGAAGGAAGAAAGGAAAGGAGGGAGGGAGGGGAAGGGAAGGAGGAAAAAAGGGGAAGGGAGGGAAAGAAAACTCTGAGGATGGAAACAAGTTCATCAGTTGGGACAAGGGGAAATCATGGTGCCACCAAATTCGAAATTGTCATAATCTCATATTAAAAAATGCTCTGACAAGCATTAAAAAGAGGTGTGTCTGCCCGTGCAGATATGAAACGGTGCCCGAGATATATATGACATGAAAAAAGCAATGTGTATTAACAACTTGGGGGGGGGGGGCGGAAATATTAAATGGTGGTTTGCTTTCTGGTGGAACTTTTAGGGCTTGGCAGGGGGAGGAAGGCTTACTTTTTTTTTTTCTTTCATTTTTCCCCCTTTCGTATTATTTCTTTAGCTATAAAGTAAGTCAAAACGAAATAGAGCAGTGACAGCCTGATGAGCGAAGGAGGTGATCCCACCAGACAGCCTTGAACTCCCTAGGGGTGGAGTTTACTTTTTTCTTTTTCTGCCATCTGCCCCAATCCCAACTTCTCCCAATCTGCATCCCCCACCTCAAGTCAATCCTTCCCTGTAGGCTCCAGACAAAGACTCCATTGTTTCCTCTTCTTCAATCAAGATGGGATTTGTTTGCCTTCCAGTCCCACTCAATGTGGCCCGATGGAAGATAAGCCCAGAGGGCGTCCCAACGGGTGGGGCAGATACCGAAGCTTGGGCCCGTGCCCCCTCCCCACTTCCCGGCCCTCGAAATCTGCTTTCCTCAGCTTCTTTCTCTGGAACTCAAGAAGCTTCTACAGGAATGCCGGGCACCTTGACCAGACTCCTTTATTCCAGTGTCATAAAGTTATAACCAACATGGGTTATACCTCATTGGCACAACCCCCCTAAAGGCTGCACTGGGGACCCCACAGATGCGTGTGCCCATTTCGGCTGTTGATAGTGGCTTACACTTTCTTGTCTGCATTGGCTGGAGTCTCTGACAGAATAAGTAGCCATTTTCCGAACAAGAAAAATAAAAGACTTTCAATAAATGCTGTACTTGTCTGAAGGGCCTGGCACATCTGGCCATACCAGTCAACAATGCCCGGGCCACACCTGACACGCTGTGGCCTCAATGAATGTGGTTCTGCCTCTCCAACACGTGCCCAGGGGCCACTGGTGGTGCTGGCTCCCGAGCAGTGAGGTGGGGCACTTGGTGCTCAGTCTGGCACATGCAAATGCCGGGTATTACGTTTTATTCTAGAATACAGATCCCATCCAACCCCCGCCCCCCACCCTGGAAAAGCAAATCATCTCCTTCCATGGATGGCCATTCTTAGGATGCATCCCAGCTGGTTCAACCTAAACATTTAAACAAATCCAAAAGAATCTTCTCTAAAAACAGGGCCGTGATGTCTTCCACAGGCAGTGAACTGAATATACATTCGTTTCTTTCTTTTTTTTTTTTTTTTAGGATTTTATTTATTTATCTGAGAGAGAGAGAGAGCTCGGGCAGAGGGGAAGGGGCAGAGCAGGGAGCCCTATGTGGGGCTCGATCCCAGGATCCTGAGATCATGACCTGAGCTGAAGGCAGACACTTAACGACTGAGCCACCCAGGCGTCCCATGTTCATTTCTTTAAAGCTCATGGCCCCCTCTCTCTATTTTGACCAGAATCTCCCACACTGGCCTCAGTGGTCCTGTCAACTCCACTTAAATAGAGCAGTTACCTCTACTATGTGTGTAGTGGATGCTGCTGGTCCCTTTGCAGACCCCCTTTTCTGAGCTAGTGCTTCCTTCTGCATCTATCATGTGTGTGGCCCGCTAACGGCTCCCGGCTGTCCCCTTCTCCAAGGAATGGCCAATGAGTTTCCAGCCCAGGGAAGATGCAGCCCTCAGCCAATGTCTCACTGACACTGAAGTGTCCCCCACTTGCCTATAGTGCTGTTCACATCCCAGAACCCCCGTGGGACCAGGCTGAGGCCACATCTCTGCTCACCCCCTGCCCTGCCCTGTCCCGTTCCCCACCCCCACACCTCCCTCCAGGTTTCCTCCGACCCCTCCCTTAAGAAATCTTTTTTTTTTTAAGATTTTTCTTTTTCTTTTTCTTTTTTGACAGAGAGAGAGAGCACAAATAGGCAGAGTGGCAGGCAGAGGGAGAGGGAGAGGGAGAGGGAGAGGCACGCTTCCCGCCGAGCAGGGAGCCCGATGCGGGGCTCGATTCCAGGACCCTGGGATCATGACCAGAGCGGAAGGCATCCGCTTAACCAACTGAGCCACCCACGCGCCCCCAGAAATCATTTTATAAGAATCACCATCTCAGAATCTGCTTCTAGGGAACCTGACCCAAGACAGTCTGGATTGAAAACAGCCCCTTACTTGCTAATCTATTTTCACAAAATGTTACTTTTTGTGCATCAGTTTCTGTCTTCCAACCTTGAATCAGATGTCATTTGACTAACATCTCCCTCCCCATCACACACACACACACACACACACACACACCCCCTCTGGGTTACTTTTTTCTTGGTGAAGTCATCCAAAAAAAAAAAATCTTAATCTTTTCTTTCATCCACTTGGATATTAAGGTAAGACATTTACAGACTCTGGTTTCCCTGGGCCTCTTTCAAGATGTCTCCTTGTGTTCTGAGTCTTTCCTTAGATGCCTTGTCCCTCCTAGCACAGGACAGGAGGTGATTCGAGGGAAAGAGAGCTTAATCCTGGCTCTCTACGCCACTCTCTTTGCCCACCTCATTGATACCGTAGCTATAATTCTCAAAAGAAGGGTCCTGCGATCCCAGGAAGTCTTTAATTAGTCACGACCGGTCCAATCAGACTCTAAGCAAACCCAGCCTTCACTCAACTGCCGCCTACCGTATCTGTGTTCACACGTCTTTGCTTCTGGTCTAAATCGTTAATAACATAAATCCAAACTTCATGTCTTAATCAAGACCCAAAGTCGCAGAATGCTGGTAAGATCTTTTGGAATCAGGAAGGTTGTTTACAAGAACTCTGAAAATGTTTGAGAACCCCAAAGTTTTGCTCTTTTTACTAACTAACCATTCTGTGTAGAGCCGGAGAGATGGCAGGGCAGGCCCCTCCCACCGGGACGCCATGGCGGCCGCTCCTGCTGCGGGCGTGGCCGCATCCCCAGAGCCAGGAATCCTTTTTCCGTTCGCTATGTCCTAATTTGCCAGTAAGCCCTTTGCTCCTCGTTCTGGTCCCTTACTACCTGAAGGCACATCTCCAGCAGCAAATAAACCAGGGCAGGAAAAACAGGTTCAAGACATTTCCGTAATTCTATTTGTTGATCACTTTAAGAGTCAAAATTATGTTTTGAAAATTTTTTAAACCATTACCTGTAGATTCGATTCGATCTTATAGTCAATGCTGTCCAACAAACATTTAAAATGCAAGCCACTTTGTAATCTTAAAATGTCCAGTAGCCTCATTAAAATAAGTAAAGAGAGGCACCTGGGTGGCTCAGACGGTTAAGCTCCGACTCTTGATTTCAGTTCAGGTCATGATCTCAGCGTCGTGAGATCGAGCCCTGCACGGCTCCGTGCTGGGTGTGGAACTTTCTTAAAATTCTCTCTCATGACTCTCCCTCTGCCCCTCCCTCCCTACCCCACCCCACCCCCGCCCCTGCACATGCGCACTTTCTCTCTCTAAAAAACAAGAAGAAAAGAGGGGAAATTAATTTCAGTGATTTTGTTTAACCCAGTGTATTCGAAGTATTACCATTCCAACGTGGAATCAACATTAAAAACAGGGATGTTTTACATTCTTATTTTGCATTAAATCAAAATCTAGTGTCGGTTTTACACTGAACACCACATCTCAATCGGACCGGCCACTTGCTGGGGGCTCTGTGGCTACCCGTGGCCAGGGGCTGCTGTACCCCCCAGGACGGCTGCAGCTTTCCCCCTCCTAGATGCCTCCCCTTCATGGGGTAAACCGTGAGGGTCTTTAGGAAAGCACTAGGTGGAAGGAATTATGATTCACCAACTTCAGTAATTTCCAGCCCCTCTATGAGTCACTAGAAATGTCACCTTTGAGGAGCCAGAGATGCTGGTCATCTCCTTCTTGCCCACTCTTGTGGGTATCTTGGCGCCAATGAACACACACACACACACACTCAAGACTCCCATGCAACCTGCCCACCCGCAGGCTGCAGTGTGCAGTCTGTGCCAGGCCTGAGTGCCCCCTCACCTCACCTTCTTGCAGGGCAAGCGGGCTTCCAGAAACTGGAATGGGGCAGGCTGGTGAGGCCTCAGCCTCGGGGAGAAACCTGAGTGAGGAAGGCACTGGGAGGCAAAGGGGACGAGAAGGGGACGGACAAAATGGAAGACCATGAACTCCAGCACCAGCCGGTCTGGTTCCCGGCTCCACCACCTATGGTTATCTGACCTCCCTGAGCCTCGTCTCCTCATCCGTTACGTGGGGCTCGCTGACTCCTTTGGGCTGAGATAGCAGCCTAAGTGCTAAGGGCCTGGCATGGAGGAAAGTGACCACTCGTGGCTTGCTGCCATCTGAAGAAGCTGTGTCACCCTCTGCAGGGACTCCCAGCCTCTGCCAGGCCACACCCCTTGCTTTCTAACTCTTCTTGTCCCTAAGAGGACACTGCCAACACCCCGCCCCCACCCCTGAGCCTTTCACCGGGTCACCTCAGTTCCAGCAAAGTCAGTGGCTTCCTGCGTCTCTCTCTGTTTGAGAGATTCCCCAGGAAACACCAGAGACCTGCAAGGAGCTGCGGGCAGGAGCTGCCTGGGAAATGAGGGTCCCAGGATGGACCCCCATCAAGGAGGGATGGGAGTTACTGGATAAATATCCCAGCTTCCTCACCCCTGGAGCAATTCTGCGGTGCATTCTACATGGTTCTTCAGAGGGTCCCCAGCGGGGTTGAGCCCCTGTTGCCCACAGTGATAACCTGTTCATTAGCTTTCTCTTATTGGCTGTTTTCCCCTCCCCGTCTCCCCTCTGTAGCCCCTCACTGTGTTTCCTGAGATCACCTCCCCAAAAAACAGCTTATACCCAATTCCTTGGGTCAGGGTCTGCAACCTAAACCCACAAGAGCCCCGCCAGCCCACCACTCCCTCAGCATTCTCCTTGCCCCAACCTAAGGTGCCAGCCTAACCACACAGAGATCAAACTTTTACTGATTCACCGGTGCTAGGGACTGAAAAAGAAGCCTAACAGCCAGACCCGGGAGAGTTCACACTACATGATTCCGTCTCTATTACGCTCAAAACCAGGCACAGTAATTAATGCTGTTCCAAGTCACACAGTGGCTCTTGGAGGGAAGAAGATAGTGATACAGGGAGGAGTAGTGACTTCGGGGGGCTAGATGTACGGTAGCCCCCCTCATCTGTGGGTTTGCTTTCAGTGATTTTAGTTACCCATGGTCAATCAACCACAGTCCAGAAGCAGATGATCCTCCTGCTGACCTAGCTTCGGAAGGTCAGTAGTAGCCTAACGCTACGTCATTCAGCTCACTTCATCTCATCACGTAGGCATTTTATCATCTCCCATCATTGCAAGAAGGGTGACTATAGTACGAAAAGGTATTTTGAGAGAGAGAGAGAGACAACGTTCACTTAACTTCTATTACAGTATATCTCTGTAAGTGTTCTGTTTTATTATCAGTTCTTGTTGTTAATCTCTTACTGTTCCTACTATATAAATTAAACTTTATTAGGTATGTATATATATGATATAGAGGGTTTGGTACTACCTGTGGTTTCAGACATCCACTGAGGCCTTGGAATGTATCCCCATGAATAAGGGGGACTGCTGTATTCTGTTTCTTGATCTCGGTGCTAGTTACATGGGTGTGTTCGCTTTGTAAAAATTACTTAAACTCGTCAAACTCTACACTTACGATCTGTGTGCCTTCTGGACGCATGCTACATTTAAATGAAAAATCCACTTGAGAAAAGGTATTTTAAGAAGGAAAAAAGGAACTTCTAAGTATGCCAGCCCACTCTCTCAGGTGGAGGACACTCTTCCCAGGCCGGGGAAACAGCTCCTGGCCAGCACTCTCAGAACACAACAGTGGGATAAGGGCTATACAAGAAATCTGAATACACAGGATCAGAGAAGGGCCCTGTGTGAGGACTGAAGAGCTGGGATCTCCATCCGGATGGAGGAGTGGACACTGTCCTATCCCACCAAGATGCCAGAGGGAACCCCAAACTCTGAAAGGACTTGAGGATCAGGAGACGATCTATCGTAAATTCTATGAGGCTGTAGAGAGAATGGGTCATGAGTAGGATGGGGCTGAATGGTTCAGACCGGATAGGTTTAAATGAGATGAAATGGGATAGGACGGGGAGTTAAAGATGGGACCCAGATTGTAAGGAGCTTACATGAAGTCCATCAAGATGAGGAGTTTGGATTTCACCTCACCCAGAGTTGGCGAATTTTCAGAAGGGAAATGGCATCCTTAGAATTATCCTCAAAAGATCCCTCTTTTGAGGTGTGGAACTGTGGGCCTCAAGGGGAAGTCTAGAGGCCAGATGTGTCTAAATTAAAATGAATGATGCCTTAACCAGTCAGAAGGGCTGGCTCTAAGAGAGGCCAATGGGCACCCCTAGGATCCTCTGTGAATTGAGCTGATAAGGACCCAGATCCATGCTTCATAGGTCAGGAAACTGAGGAAGGACCAACGGGAGGAAGACACTTGCCAGCCTCACATAGGAGCCGAGCATTTCCTTCTCTTCTTGAGCTCTCAGGAGCTCATTCTGAGACTGGCTTACATCCCAACAAAGGAGCAGAAGACACCAACAGTGAGACCACAAGAATCCATTCTAGCAGTCAGCCAGATGATGGCTGAACTATGCCCCCGGGGAGCCTTGTGTCAGACTTCACAACTCTGAGAACACTTCCAGCCAGTGATGTGTCTTGAGGGACCCTAGAACTTGGGCCATTACCACATCGTACAGAGGCGAAAACAGCGTCAGCAAAGGGCCGTGCCTGGCCCAAGGTGACTCAGGGGGCTGGTGGCACAACCAGGAGGTGAGCCCAGATGCACTGGCCTCAGACACCCCAACCTGCCGTCTTTCCAGAAATACACTGCTCCATGCTCCCGATGTGGCTCTCTGGTGGCCAAGGCGCAGGAGCTCCGTGGGCCAGAACCACAAAAGCAACCGCGAGGCCCACGCCCCCTCCCCTTCCTCACCTGTATGCGTGCGGACGTGCCTCTTCAGGTCGAAGGTGTCATTGAAGCCCTTGCCACAGAAGGTGCACAGGTGCCTCTTCACCTGGTTGTGGCACTTGAGGTGGCGGTTGAGCATGCGCTGCAGGCGGAAGGCCTTGCCACACAGCTCACAGCTGTGGGCCGCGGGGTCGCTGCACGTGCCTGTGGTGAACTGGGACAGAGGGGGGGGGTGTGTGAGGGCCCCGGGGCAGGCGGGCACAGCCGGTGGGCTCAGCCCGGGGGGCACACCGCCCTGTGTGTCTCCAGGCTTGGCCAGGCTGGGGCTCCTGAGCCCTACAACTTCCAAGCGGGTTTGGGAAGGAAATGGCTGGAAGCTCCTCCCCGCGTTCATTCCCCCCTCCTTCCTCAGAACAGACTTCTGATTTCTGGGCACAACGGCCCCCAGCTGAACGTCTACAGCAAGTCACGGCGGCGGGACTCGTGGGCCAACGGCATATACCCCTTCTGTCGGGGAAGAGGGTGCCCTCTCTCCTCCTTTGCTCCTTCCTGCTGGCCAGAACTCCAACAGCCACCCTGGACCATCGAGGGGAAGCCAGTGCTGAGGACGGGAGAGCAGAAAGAGAGGAGTCCGGGTCCCGATGAGGTACAGAGTCCCCGAAGACAGACACAGTCAATTCCTTCCTCCCTGTGCCTGCATGCCACTCCATCCATCAGGAGATTGGAAACCCTTTCCTCTCCCCTGGGATCTGGGCAGGGCCTGTGTAAGTTCTAGGTCTTAAGACACTTTGCAGCTGGGGCGCCTGGGTGGCTCAGTCAGTTGAGCGCCTGCCTCTTGGTTTTGGCTCAGGTCATGATCTCAGGGTCGTGAGATCGAGACCCACTCATTGGGGCTCCGTGCTGAGGAAGCATGGAGCCTCCTTGGGATTCTCTCTCTCCCTCTCTCTGCCCCTCCCCCCCAACGTGTGCGCTCTCTAAAAAACAAACAAACAAACAAACAAAAACGAGAGAGAGAGAGACTATGCAGCTTCTACATGTTCCCTTTTGGAAGCCAGCTGCCATGTAAGACATCCAAGACCACCATGCTGCAAGGAAGCCCAGGCAGCCATGGGGAGGGCAAGGCCACTGGGAGAGGCACTGAGGTGCCAGATAAAGCCTCACTGGGCCTCCCAGCCCAGCCCATGGCTGCCATCAGCTAAGTGACTCTGGCCAGTGCCACCCAGGGAACAGCTGCCTTGCCGGGCCATGCCCCAGCTCCTGACCCACCAAAGTATGAACCCCTAAAATGATCATTTTGGGAAGTGACTTGGTCAGGATCCCACAGCTTCATTCTCAGCAAAATAACCAAACCCCAGGCCCTGGGCTTCCAGTCCCATGGTCCCTCAACCACGTTTGCCGCCCCTAAGGCAGAAGCTTGAATCTATAATTAAGTGGTGAAAAATACCAGAGCTGATATATTCATCAAAGTTTTCCTAGTTACCAAATCAAATCCTTTAGAAGCTTGAGCCAATTGCTCTGCCATTTGTAAAAGGGCCTACTAACCTGATTTTCATACAAACATCATTAACAGGAAGAGTTGGTCCTTGCCTGGATCAACACCTCCATGGCCTCCAACACCCTTCTGCTTCCCTCCGCCCTCCGTATTGCCCTCCACTAAGTCCCAGCTCAACCGCTCCCTCCCTGATGCAGCTTCTCCAATTACTGCAGCTTCTGCCCAAACCGTTTTCTGTACCCCTAAGACCAGGGCCCTCAAACCCCAGTGTGTGCACAAATGCCCTGGGGGTCTTGTTAAAACGCAGGTTCTGATTCAACAGGTGTGGTGGAGTCTAGATGCTGCATTTCTAACCAGCTCCCAGGAGATGCCACTGTGGCATGGATTGTACTGGAGACATGGGGCTAGGGTATGACCCTCACACAGTTCAGTACTTTATTCCACTCATTCCAGAGGGTTCCATTATGCATGGATGTTTCCTCAGTGTTCCCCTTGTTTCCTCAAGTAAACGCCTTTGCAGAGGTCAGCAAGTGTTTGTGCACATTCCTGCCCCCCACCCCCCAAGCTCAGACTCAGGCCCGGGCACCAAGAGTGTTGATGGGCAGTGTGGCTCACAAGCGGCAAAATACAAAGAAACCTGGGGAAGGCACAAGACCCCAGAACACAGTTTTTCGGTCGGCCTCCTCATCTGTTTGGAGCTTAATTTGTCTCAGCCGACATATGGAGTGCCGGGTCTGCAACAGGCCCTGTACTCAGAGCTGGAGGCAGCACAGTCACCAGGATGGCTTGTCCCCACGAAGTTGCCAGTCTAGTGGGGAAGCAGACCCATCAAAAGGCCACTGGTATCTGGGAAGCTCCGGGAGCGATGGACACCTCGGACAGGCACCTACCCCAGGTGTAGAGTATGAGGGAAGGTGCTTCCAAGGAAGTGGGCTCACTCCTCAGCCAGGTAGAGATGAGGAGGTAGAGAAGGGCAATGAATATTCCAGAAGAGGGCAATGGGCAACAGGGAGACTGCATGTGGTTCCACGTGGCTAGCCTGAACCCAAGAGAGCAGTTAATGAAAAGAGCTGGGGTAGCAGGGCAGGGCAGCGTCCTCCTTGGGGCTCTATGTTGGGGCCCTAAAGAAACTCAGTTCTATTCAAAAGACAGAGGGGCCACTGGAAGGCACACAGAAGGATGGCCTCAGGGCTTGAGTTGTTGACCCAGTGGGTAGCCACCCTGGGCCTCCAACTGCTCAAACCCCACCTCTGTGTCCTCCAAAGGGATAAAGCCTGGTCCTCGTCCTGAGGGAGACCCAGATGAGCCCAAGACTTTCTTATTTCTGTCACCAAGATGGGGCAGGTCTTTTCTTCTTGCCTGGAAGTCCCCATTCTGGGCATTGCAGCCCTTGAAGGGATGTAAAAAGACTAAATATGGCCTGGGGTGCCTGGGTGGCTTAGGTCATATTCCAGGGTCCTGGGATCAAGTCTCGAGTCGGGCTCCCTACTCAGCAGGGAACCTGCTTCTCCCTCTCCCTCTGCTCCTCCCCACTGCTGGTGCTCTCTCTCTCTCCCTCATGCTCTCTTGTCTCAAATAGATAAATAAAATCTTAAAGAAAAAAAAAAAAGACAAAAATGACCCAAGTCTTGGCAAACTGAATACCTGGAGTTTCTCAAAGCCAAGTCTACACAGGAGAAAGGTCACTGAGAGCTGGTGAATGCCTAATAAAACAGAACACAGACAACTGACCCATGTAGTTTGATTAAGAACATGCAAAAAGCTAGAACTCTTCCTGAAGAATGTTCTTAAGGACTTGCCAACTTAGAGTCCAAACCCAAACTCCTGTTTAAGCCTTTTGTTAAATTCCTATTTTTAAAATGCTCTGCATGTAATATGGATACCTTCTATTACAGCCCAGGATGAAAATCTCAGATCACTGGCATTATTTTATTTGAAAAGAATAAAATCTTGAAGGGTAGAGAGAAAGGAGGTTAGTGACAATTTAAGGGAGTGCAGGGCCAATGGATCATCTGACCAAGATACAGAAAGCCTTTTAATACAGGGGAGAACATGAGAATGGGGGAGGAGACTGGGGACTAAGCAGTTTTCCTCTGGTTTTCTTGTAACAAAAATAGAAATTCTCCAAGTGTACGTCAACATAGGCAAATTTTCCATTTCTCCATTTTCATATACATCCCCATTCCACAGGATGGCAAACTGAGCCAGCACCAAGGGGCTCATTTAGGGAATCCATGAAGCACTGTTTGCCACCTCTCTCTATCTATGACCAACCCAGCACCCGGACATTAAGGAATTATATTTGAAGGCTTAAAAGGGCCTTGTTGAAAGATGTAAAGTTAATTAAATGGCAAAAGACCATGGCTGATGAAGCCAGCTTCTGCCAGACTATTTCAATCCTCAGAAAGGAAGGACTATTTGTAGGATAAACTCCTAAATGTGAAATTTATCCCAGAGTATATTTCACATGGCAGGTGCCCTGAAATTCTGTCTGTAATGGCAAAAGACCAGGAACTACCTATAAGTCCATCAATAGGGGCTTTAAAAAGATGGTAGAACCATATAATTAAAGAATCTAGAAAAAGGAAACAGTGTCAGCTGTCAGACACGTGATCCAGCCCAGTTAAGCCCCCAGAAGATTCCAGTCGGCTGCCATTTGACTGCGACCACAAGAGAAACCTCAGGCAAGAATGGCCCAGCTAAGCCCAGTTATTCCACAGAACTAGAATATAGTATAATAAATTAGGCTGCTAGGGGCGCCTGGGTGGCTCAGTCAGTTGGGTGTCTGCCTTTGGCTCAGGTCATGATCCCAGGACGTCCGGGGATCGAGCCCCTTGTCGGGCTCCCTGCTCAGCGGGGAGTCTGCTTCTCCCTCTCCCTCTTCCTCTGTCCCTCCCACCCACTCCGTGCCCGCATTGTGTGCTCTCTCTCTCTCGCTCAAGTAAATAAATAAAGTCTTGGAAAAAAAAATAAATTAATAAATTAGGCTGCTAAATGTGGGGTTATTTGTGAAAGTGCAATAGGGAACTGGAATAGTAAGAGATGTATCACATTCTCTCCAGAGCACCAGACCTGCCACATTTCCTAATGATCTCTTCCAGGATGGGCTGCAGGATACAGACAACACATCTGATTCCTGGAATGACAGCCCATGGGCCAGAGCACCAGCAATCCCTCCCCAGGTCACTGGGCCATCTTTACAATGTTTACAGAGGTTTATACCTAACACCCGACCTCCTAAAAGTTCAAAATAAGGTTAACCAATCATACCTATTACTCCACTTTGCAAGTAGTAGACCCAAACTAGTTACATCTTGGCCATCTTGGTTACAAAAACAGACAAGGAATGCTGAGGATCAAATAAAAACCTATACCTGCCATCACCCACTTGTGAGATGTCGTTTAATATCCCTGCAACACCATTTCCCACGTGTTAAGTATGGTAAAATGGCGGGGCACCTGGCTGGCTCAGTCCGTAGAGCATGTGACTTGATCTCTGGGTCCTGAGTTTGAGCCCCACATTGGGTGTAGAGATTAGTTAAAAAAAAAAAAAAATGAGGGGCACCTGGGTGGCTCAGCCGGTTAAGCGTCTGCCTTTGGCTCAGGTCATGATCCCCGGGTCCTGGGCTCGAGTCCCGCATCGGGCTCCCTGCCCAGTGGGGAGCCTGTTTCTTTCTCTCCCTCTGCCTCTTTCTTGCTCTTTCTATCTCAAATAAATAAATACAATCTTTAAAAAAATGATAAAATGGTATTAGATGAGCCATCTTCAGCAGTATGAAGATCTAAGGGCAGAGTCTTTTTTCCTTTTTCTTAAGTTCAAGCCTGCTCCGCCACTTAGTCTGTGGGGCGTAGACAGGTTACTCCCCGTCTCTAAGCCTTAATTTCATCACCTGTAAAATGTGGACAGTATCTATATTTGCCTCTTAAGATTGTTAAGGAATTAAGTAAGAAAAGCTAGTAAAAAGGACCTGGAGGGGGCGCCTGGGTGGCACAGTGAATCAAGCCATGAACTCAGTTTTGGCTTTCAGCTCCAGTCACGATCTCAGGGTCCTGAGGTCGCCCCGAGTGTGGCTCCATGCTCAGCGTGGAGTTTGCTTAAGACTCTCTTTGCCCCTCCTGATTGTGCTCTCTCTCTCTCTCTCTTTCTCTCTCAAATAAAATAAATAAATCTTAAAAAAAAAAACAAAAACAAAGGACCTGGAGATCAGTAACTCATACCTCATAGACCAGATCCAAAGTTCTGTGATCCTGAATAAAAGGTAATTGGTCAAAATCTCTTATTTCTCTGTTGCCCTTTTGAATTTCTCTCTCTCTGATGGAAAAAAAAAAGGGAACTAACCTTCAGTACGAGCTGCCAACCCCCAGTCCTTCATCCACGACTCTGAAATCCAAACAGCTCTGAAAACCAACATTCTCACATATCTCCCTTTGGCAATACAAGTGGGCCCGAGCAGACACGGAGCTAGGCAGACTTCATCCCATTTGGTGTCAATATTCATGTGTTTTGATACGAAAATTACTAATGTGTTTAATTATAGGGTACTGCTCCAGACCTGCCGGGGGTGGTATATACACCATGCTACCTTCTGGAAAAGCTCAACAGTTTCACCCTGAATCCAAAATTAACACTTCGCAAAAGGCTTATTAATGAAATGGGGGAGCTACCATGGATGGTGGGAGTTGACATTGGTCTGGGGATGAATTCAGGGCAAGAAAGATGAAGAGAGACTGAGTGATTCTCCAACCCCATGGCTGGGGGGCGCTTTCTTGCTTGCTGTCCTGTTTTCTGCAGGATCTCGACTTTCATTTTAAAAAACACACAGGTTTCCCTCTAGTTCTTCTAAAAAAACAGGTCTTTGCAGCAAAAACAAACCAATCATTGTATCAGGGCTGTTGAAAACTGCAGGAGTGTCTGGGGAGGTAGGGACTTTGGCTGGCCCTCTGACCAACATCAAAGCTGGCTAGGGTCACTTACCTGTCAAATTTCTAAAGAAAAAAAAATCCTTTATTTTCTGTTGATGCTTCCGCCAGACAAGTTTATTAAATTATTAATGGTCCTATTTCCTGTGGCAGAGTACTGTGAAGGTGGTGGCCATTTGGATAAGATTTCCACCGATACATTTGCTATGCTTCAGCATTAAAACATGCTAAGCAAGGGGCACCTGGCTGACTCAGTAGGTAGAGCATGGGACTCTTGATCTTGAGGTCGTGAGCTAGAGCCCCATGTTGGGCATAGAGATTACTTAAAAAAAAAAAAAAAAAAAAAACAACGACAAAAAACCATGCTAAGCATATTGTCCAATTCCCTTGGGATAAAAAATTCCCTCCTGGTCCCTGTACCACTCACTTCTTTAGGGTTCACAACTCCACAATATGGTAGAATGGAGAACATTCTCAAATGCAGAGATAATGAAGAGAATACAACCTTATAATCCAGAAAAAAACTGAGGCTCCAAGAGAACTAAACTGCCCTTGGTCACATGATTTGTAGGTGCCCACACTGAGATTTTGGATGTGGCCTGTTATCTGCAAAATCTGTGCCTACACTTCCCCTAGACAGGTCCATGGATCTGGGCATGATGTGGGGGAGAGAGAGGGGATGAATCCTATTGTTTGTCTCATATCATGGTGAGCAATAGCTTCATGTCAGACTGTCAACACTAATGGCTGAAGTGTCAAAGATACTCCCCACAATGCAATACAACAACCCTAAAAGGATCCTTGGGTTGGACTTTGCTACTAAAAACTGTGTCAGATTCAAGGAAACCCCTCTGGGCTTTCCCCTTCTTTCCTTGAAAATGAGGGGATTGGACCACACAAGCTTTAAAGGTCCCTGTAGTGAATCCTATGGATGGACACTCTTCTCAGCATCTCTTCCTACTTTTTTCTGGTGGGCCTTCCTGTGCTGCAGAGGCTAAAAAGCTACAAACTACATTTCCCAGACTCCCTTGCAGCTGCGGGTTTTAGATGTCACTTGGGTTCCACCAATTTACATGCACTATCAGGAGATGTGAATTTGGGCCAGAGTTAAGTGGGCAGAGCATCATGATGCAGGAGCAGGCACCCACAGAGGCAGTAGGCTGTAGTTCCCTTACTGGCCCAGTTCTGCACTGTGGCTCTGGGATTACAGCCTGGTCTTTCTTTAGTCCATTCATTACCCTATCATTAACCATGCTCAGCTGAAGCTAACTACCATGGATTCTGTTGTCTACAACTAAACCCACTTCACCCATGTTCAAATTAAAAGCCAGTGCGATTAACATTTATATGGTTCTATTTTTCCCCTCCTAATTAATTTAGCCTATTTTGAGCATCTATTCCAGGTATTTTCTGAGATCTATGTTTCCTTCTTGTTTCCTATTTCCTTCCAAATGCTGTCATTTACATCCAGGGACTGCTGACCCCTCCCCCCCACACCTGTATTTCTGTTCTGTGTTGACCTATGTCCTCCTATGAGTCAGGCATTACTGTACCAGATGCTGGGGATACAAGCCCAGTAGGAACATTCCCTGCCGCCGGTGGGTCTAGAGTCAAGAAGAGGAGGAGTCTGGTCAGCCAAATGTCAGGCACATGGTCAGTGAGTTACAATGGGGGCGGGGGTGAGGGGCAGCCAATTCTGTCTCAGGAGATAAAAGACAATAGGTAAGGAGTTAGGGACAGAGCTTATGTTCCCTTCCAAATATCAAATGGATGGGTTTTTAAAAACCCCTTAAATCATGATTCACAACAATATTTTAAAAATAAACAAGTTGGCCATCGCTGTAGAATTCTGGTGAACCAACAGATTAGCTTGAAAACTGGTAAATAAAGGGAATCTTACTTGGCCTTTCCTAAATGAACTGCCTCACTGGGAACCAAACAGCAGGTGAGGGGAAATATATCTCTATACAAGAGTATCAGCTAAGAAATGAAGGACAATATCACAACCCCTAATAACCTAAAATATTTAGACCCTGACTATCAACAGCTGCTCATATCACAAAGAGACAACCAAATATTGTGTGCTTCCTGATGTTAGTAGATGACCCTCCCCCCGACATATTTTTTAGCTAAAATAAATACCCCTGAGCAAGCATCTAAAGCAGTGTTGTCCAATAGAACTTTCTGCAATGACAGAAACGTTCTAATCTGCACTGTCCAATACAGTAACCACTAGGTCTCATGTGGTTACTGAGCACCTGAAATGTGGTTACTGAGCACCTGAAATGTGGCTGAGGAACTTAATTTTTAATTTTACTTAGTTTAAATTTAAATAGTCACACGTGACTTTGGCTACCAGAGTGGGCAGTGCAGCTACAGACCCAACTATCCATTTAGAGAAAACACAGAAGACCAAGGAGCGTTAGACTCCGTGGTGATGCATTCCTCAAAATCCAGATTGTTAGCAACTCTCCAAGCAAATTACTCATCTCTTCAATAATTAACTTGTAAGGACACGGAAAAGAGATGGAGGGAACATGGACAAATTATGAAAGAACTGAAAGACATGTCAATCAATTACAATGTGTAGACATTGTGTGGACCTGATTCAGCAAACTGAAAAAAATATGAGTTGATGAGACAATTAGCAATGTGAACACCACTCTTAATGTAGGTGTGATCATGTATTTTGGCCTTTATCTACTACAGGCACATTCTGAGGTGTTTATAGTTGAAGTAATGTGATAAATGAGACGTGCTTCAAAATCATGTATTGGGGATGGGCGGGGGTTGGACGGGCAGGAATAACCATGGATTACTGGTTGTTGGGGTGGGTGACAAACGATAGGAAGAAAGGAAAAAGACTACCGCATATTCCTATGTCCGGCAGGACTCGAAGACTTGGACTACAGAGCCAGGTAAAAGGCCAGAATTCCTTCAGAAGGAATTCTACACTCCATTCCTTGTGAAGTATCCTTGGGAGAGGCCAAAGGACGAGAACAGAAGGAAAAAGGGGGAGAAGACAGATTCACCGGCTACTCTACACCTCCACCTGGGTCCCACCAGCCACTGAGTCAGGAAGGAAAAATGTCCGCCAAGTAACTGATTTAACTTCAGAGTTACTTAGTTCCGATAAGCCTTCAAAGGAAGGGCCATGGTGATCAGGGTTTCTGGGGGTCTCTGCCCCACAGTCACAGGCGATTTGGACAATCATTTGAAAACGGCCAACACCACAGAAGATAATTCTGGAGGCTTGGAGTATCTTAATACCAAAATGTCTCCTATTTTCGGATGGAGGCTGAGAGGGAAAAGGAATCTAAACATCCTCAGTAAATAAATGGAACTTCTCTGGAAGCTGTGCTAAGGTTGAGGAGCTAACGCTATACCCCATCCCCCAGCCCCGGGGCAGCATGTAGGCAAGATCATAGAAATAAGACTGTGGTTTATGTATTCCTTTAATCCAGGGATCCAATGGAGCTGTTTGCCTGGGACAAGAGACAGCTCCTCAAATGTTGGTTAAGGGACTGGATCTTTTTTCCCTGCCACTTTCTTCCCAGGGTAATCTGGGAGTCCTGTGAATGGGACAAGCAAAAAGAGACTTAAAGCCACCTGGATCTGTCACTACCGCCTTCTTAGATACACATGATCTCTCCACCTCAATCTGTTTGGAAAATTACTGAATCCTCGGTAGTAAAGAGAGAATTTTGCAAAATGCCCTGAGGCACACAGTCATAGGCCGATAGGCTAGGAAAGGCCGGTTTCCTAACCAGCACCTGCAGCTCCTTTCCAGATCCACTCACCACCAGCACAGCCACATTGGCAAATCCCTTGTCCCCACTGTAGGCAACTGAATATTGGAGGACCTTAAGGAAACCTGCCGCACATAACTTTTCGCTAACTCCCTAGTGGCAGTTCACACATGCACAAAAGTGCTAGACTCTCTGCACCCCTCATTCCATCTAACCAACCCTTCTGAGAGGCCGATTCTATTGCTTTTCCACCTTACAGGTCAGGGAAACTAAGACTCAGGACAGATAATGTATCCCTAACACAGCTGGTAAGATGGACCCAACTGAGGTCTTCCTTCTCAAAACCCTTCCAGAAGCCCTCCTGTGCCTGTGCAGGAGCATCCACACCTCTTGGCTTGGCCCCTTCATCATCTCGCCCTGGCCCAGCTCCTCAACTCCCACTCTTCTCTCTGACCCTACCAGGTCCATTATCCATTTTCAGGCACTAGAACTTTGAGTCCTTTACCTACTCAATCTTCGGGCTCAACCCATGCCACTGCCCTAGAGCCCGCCTCTCCCTCTTCTCCACTGCCCTCAAATCCACACCAAGAAACCTTTCCCGGCTCAGAATGTATTACATCTTTGCTTGTGCTTTAGCATTCCCTTTGCTGTAACAGAGTTAATAATATTTGTGTCTCTCCACCAACCCATATAATTCTAGCTAGAGTTAATGGGCACCTACCACGTTCCTCTCTTCACTCATTTATTATGTTTACCACTCTATAAGGTAGGTATCATTATTATTCCCATTTCACAGACAAGGAAACTGAGGCCCAGAGGGATTAGCAACCTGCCCAAGATCAGGCAGCTAAAAAGTGAGCCTAGAGGCTTAACTGTTACTGCCAGATGATTCTAGAACACCAGGCAGGGAACATTTTTATCTCCTGGCTGCCTGGCACACAGCAGGCACTCCATAATGTTAGATGGGATGTTGCCTCTCTGCGGGGCACTGGCTCAAACCTGCCCCTCCCCTATAGTCCTCTGAACCAACTAACTGCTCAGTGGGTGTCTTGAAGTCATTCAAACTCAGTCATTACGCATCATATATGGGCCTCATACTGGATTGGCATTCCTTTTCTTCTGGTTAAGAATTAAGAGAGCAGCAGGTTCTGCATAGAACTCTAGAATTAGGAAATATGCTAAGTCACTGGCGATTTGGACAATCATTTGAAAACGGCCAACACCACAGAAGATAATTCTGGAGGCTTGGAGTATCTTAATACCAAAATGTCTCCTATTTTCGGATGGAGGCTGAGAGGGAAAAGGAATCTAAACATCCTCAGTAAATAAATGGAACTTCTCTGGAAGCTGTGCTAAGGTTGAGGAGCTAACACTATACCCCATCCCCCAGCCCAGGGGCAGCAAGTAGGCAAGATCATAGAAATAAGACTGTGGTTTATGTATTCCTTTAATCCAGGGATCCAATGGGGCTGTTTGCCTGGGACAAGAGACAGCTCCTCAAATGTTGGTTAAGGGACTGGATCTTTCTTCCCTGCCACTTTCTTCCCAGGGTAATCTGGGAAATTGGGGGACAGAGGGGCAAACTGACTACAGTCAATCCCAAAACAACGTTGCAATTGTCCTTCCAGCCTGGTGATAAATATGCAAGTGGGACACTTTGTAGAATTTCCTGGAGGGCAGAGCTACCAGCCTCGGGCAAACTGTCCCCTCCCACTTAACCCCATCTGGCCCAGAAAAGCCCTCAGGCCAGCTGACTTTGAACCTCAGCAGTCAACTTTAACACCAAGCAGCTTGAGCCGTAGCAACCTTTAAAGATGTCTTTCCAGAGGATTTCGGCTCCAGCCTCTAGCCTCAATTCATAACCAAATGCACCCTAGCCAACCCCCAAGCCAAACCCCAGGAACCAGTAATATGCATAGGGAGGGATGGCCTCGCCCAGGAAAAGTAACCTAGTCTTACCCAATCCACAGCAAACACTAGAGTTCCTCCTCCCCATCCCCCCATCCCCCGCCTGGGCAGCAGGGCTGAAGGACCGCCTTGGCGCGCGCAAGAATTCTCGCCCACCACCCAGGGCCTGGAGCCCGCAGAGTCCCACCAGGCTAGGAAATGGGGTCATGTGACTCCTAAAACACCACTCCCTGGCTCCAGCTGACTAAATCAGTGGAATGAGATTCCTTAATCTTGCGGGTAACGGATACATTTGAGCAGGCGATCATGGAAGTTCTACCCAGAAAAGCCAGATGAATGTCCCGATAAGATGTCGCTTACAATTCTAGAAGACTGGGGGCGGGGGAGGGGGGAGTTGAAGAATGATAATGCATGGTTAACAAACACTCCAACCCACTGGGGGCGGGGCACTGAGGCAATTTGCAGTTGAACCCCTTTATCCATCAGTTTAATTCAAGATTTGAGAGAGATGACAAATTTCAAGTGCCCAGCACAGACCTGCAGTCTAACGGGCACTTCATAATTGTCAATGGGAAGAGCTGTTATTGTGAGAGGTCCACTGTGTGCCAAATTGTCTCCACTGCCTCCAGAACGCAAGGAAGTGTGTGAAACTCGGAATTCTCATAGCGCTAGGAATGCGCCGCAGAGAATGGAATTCCTGAGAGCCTGGGTCCCTCCTTTCCGAACCCGGGAACCCCGACGGCCTGGTGATTCTTCAAGGCTCTGCACAGAGAATGGGCTGCTGGAGGGAGGAAGCTGGGCCTGGGTCTTTTAGGCAGTTCCAGAGGCCACCCCCGCGGACCGTGCCGGCTCAGGAGCTGGCCTCCAGGGCTCAGCTGCGCCGGCCGCTGGCTACCCAGCAGACAGGAGGACGCGCAGAGCCGCCCTGGCCGAGACCCAGAGGCAGGTGCAGGAGCGGCGCAGAGGGCGCACTCGGTGCCCGGGTGCCTGGGTGCCCGGGTGCGCGGGCGGTCGCGGCAGGGAGGGGCGCGGGCTCCCAGAGCCCGACGCCAGGGCGTGGTGCAGGTGGCGGCGGGGGGCAGAGTCAACACCGTACCTTGATTTTCGACCTGGCGACCGGGCGCTGCATCGCCGCCAGGTGTCCGCCCGGGCCCTCGGCGTCGCCGGGCTCGGGGATTTCGCGCTCGGGGGCGCGCGGGGACGAGCTGCTCTCGGCGCCTCCAGGCTCCCCCGCGCTGCTGCTGCCGCCGCTGCTGCTGCTGCCGCCGTCGCTGCGGCAGTCCTCGGGGGGGTCGTGGAGCAGACGGCCCAGGCCCACTGCGGAGGAAGGGGCGGCGCCCCGACACACAGACACGCGGCGTCAGGCCCGGGCGTCCGCGGCAGTTTGACCTGCGGGCGGTGCCGCCGCCGCCGCCCCGCCCTGGACCTGGGCACCTGGCCAAGTGGGCAACACGCGGGGGTGGGCCAGCGAGTCCCCGGCTGGGCCTCCGGAGCGAGCACGGGGTTCGGGGGGCCGGCCCCTCGGTTCCAGTCCCCGCGCCCACAAGGAACCGAGGGCCTTCTGCGGCCGCGGACCCCGTGCGCCAAGTTTCCTCTCTCTGGGATAGGGGGTTAGGGGTCTGACCTCAACCCACCTAGCCCGAGGGGCTGACGGATCCAGGTGCAACCCCATGAGGACATGGGACTGAGAGTAACCCCTACTGGCCTTCCGTCTCCCCTCCAGGTTCACCCCGGCCCGCGCGGCAGCCAACGGTCCCGCCGCCGGGCAATTACGGGCGCCCACTAGGGGGAAGGGGGCGCAGAGCGTCCCGGGTTCCCCAGCCTCTCACTCTCGGTCTTCCCGCTCCTCAAGGACCCCCCTCCCCGCCCGCCCCGAAAGAGGGGGCATGAGGTGGGGAGTCCAGCCCCCGCCGAGGAGCTGAGGGGACCCGACCACCCCTGCCCCCACCTCGGGAGTCCCGCGCCCAGGCCCGGCCCCCGCGCGACGCTCACCTGGGATGTAGGTGTCTGCCCTTTCCTCATCCGGGAGCTCATCCCAGCTGCGGACGGAGACCCCGGGGCTCCTCCTCTTCACCAGGAAGACTTTGGGCATGGTGTGGCGCCCCCTCCCCGGCCGGCGGCCCCTTCCTCCCGGCTGCTCCCCGCTAGAAGCTGCGGCAGGGACTCGGTCCCCGGCTCCCCGCGGCCAGAGCCCACCTTCCCGCCTAGCCTGCCCTCTCCCTCCGCCCCCCGCCGCGGCGCGGCCCAGGCCTCTCCCCCGCACGCCCGGCGACTCCCAGCCTCCAGGCTCGGCGACACCTATGCCTTAAATCGCGGGTGAGACCACGCCGAGGAAAAAGTTTCATAAGGTGGAATAGAAAAGGCACCAGGAAACTTGGGAGTGAGCATGCGCCCTGCAACATAACGGTGTCAACAAGCTCGCTACCTGTCCGACCGGTTCCGGCGGCCGGGGCTGCCTGTTCCAGCCCTTCCTTAGGCATGAATGTTTGCAAAAGAATTTAACGTCTGATTCTTTCCCCCCCCCTCCCCTTTTTAAAAAGGGAAGAACGTTTTTTAATCAACCTCTCGCCCCAGTCCCCATCACATGCACCTCCGGGCAAACTCTTAGAGGTAAGCCGCCAGGTCCGCTTCCCAGGGCATCCATCCTGAGTTGGAGCTTCCTGCGAGTTGCACCCCCCCCTCCCCGCCCCCAGGTGGATTTGTCTCCGACTGGCAAGCAAGAAAATGGCTCAGTTCCTCTGGACTTGGTGGATGGTTTCCGCGGCTGGCTGAAATCTCGGCGGGCGGAAGGTAGAGGCGGCGGGGAGACTCTCCAGGACTCTGATCTCGTAAAGGGGGTAACTTGGAGGCTTAGGTTCCCCATCATTTACAACAGTCCCCCAAATAAACACAGTAATAATAAAATTTAGAACACGTCGTTATTATTGATTTGTGCCATACAATCTAGGAAAAACAAGTCGGCTAGCTCTGCTAAAGCAGCTTCCACCCCAAGACCTACCACCCCAAGAGCCCCATCAACCCAATTAAACACACAATGGAAACAAAAGCCAAGCGCATGTTGTGCAAACGCGGCGTCGTAACAAATTTCTTATCCTTGCCCACTCCCATTATGGGCTCCCCATAACCGCCCGCTCCCCAAATTCCGAGGCTGGGAAATACGTCTCCCAGTTAAGTGAAGTTGGGCTGCTACTGGGGAGGTGGCTGGAGAGCTTTGTATTTATTTTTGGTTTTGGCTTTTCCTCTCTGCCTTTATACCTGGAGGGGGAGTTGGGAGAGAAGGAAGAGGAGTTGGTAAGAGAAAGATGCCAAGTTTCAAAGAGCAGCCGTGCCTGCATTTGGGGGGCGCGCGCGCTGTCCCCCTCACGGCCGCTGCTCGGGTGCGCCCGGGGACGCGCAGCGTGCCTCCACCGCTGCGGTGGGAGCACCACTCCGGTGGGTGATCGGACTTGCGCGGGCTCCGGCGGCACGTCTCGCCTGGAGTTCCTTGGCGCCCGCAGCTCGCCCATCCGCCAGACTCACCTGTCTGTAACCTGACCCGCTGCGCGCCCAGCCGACAGGGCCGAGGAATCAACACAGCGGTTTTCCCGGTCCTCTTCCGCCCTGGAATGGCCCTTGGGGACACAGCAGCCTGGTAACGGATTTCTCGGCTCGGCGGGAGTACTCTCCCCGCGCACGGAGAGGGGGCGCAGCTCTCCTGGGTCTGAGAAGGGAAGAGAAGCGCCATGCCTCAGGGTCTGCCCTCAAGAGGTCACCCTCTCCTGGCTCAAGCCTGTCTGAACTCCAGATTTTCTGAGAACAATCAACTAAGAATGAAAAAAGACTTTGATCCGGTTAAGCCCGGAGTGGAGAAGGGAGACATTTCTATAGCGGCACAAGGAAACGAGGCTTCTTTTTAGTCTATGAGGCTGATGGCGCAGCTTCTGGGAGAATCTGAGAATGTATTTTTATCTACCAACAAACGGAAGATTTTCTAGAAAGAGGGAGCTCGGTTGAATGAAAGTAAAGTAAAACTATGAAATCACAGAATTGCCTCCCATCTCATAAAAATTTTTTAAAACTTTCCTTCGTTCAAAATTCCTTACATTGCGAAAAAGCCAGTCAACCCCATTAACAGTTTTTTTTCTTTTATTGGATTTCAGATCAATGAGTGCCTGAACTACTTTGTCCTTTATGTGAAAAGAATATTAAATGACAGAATATAAGGCTAGAAACCTCAGATTCGGGATGAAAATTAACAGGAATTACTACACTTTTTTTCAAGGATTGTTGGATGCACACTTACTATGATATTTGCTAGCTGTTTCTTTGGGAGAAAAGAATTCTAATGTGTTATCTTCCTCTCTCTCTCTCTCTCTCTTTTTCTTGATCGGACTTGAGAGGGATTTATCAATATTAACATTTTCAATGTTTTGTTTTTGTTGACTTTATTTTATGATTAGTTTTCTAAGTATTATGAGGAGCTGATAGAGCATCCCCTAAAAGTAGGATAAGAAATAAGCTCAATTCTTTAAAAATCTCAAAGCTGGTAGTTGAAAGAGACAGAAGTCCTGATCTGGCCCACACCCTGCCCCCCACCTCTCCACTGAGAGGATGGGGTGGCCCTCCCTAGAGTCCTTAGTAGGTGTGTGTCCAGCCCAGCTTAAATCCTTTGTACAAGGCTGAGAGCTCACTTTTTCAAAAAGCAGTCTATTCTGGTGAGGTGACAATACGGTTAGAAAGCTTTTCCTTCTGCTTTATGGAAGTCTGTTTTCCCGCATTTCCATCTCTCCTCTGCATTCTGCCCTCTGGGGCTGCTGAGACTCCCTCAGCCTGTGCCCCCTTCCCCTGATAGTTCTTCAAATGCGTGTAAACAGGCATGGGTGTTCTCACTTAAGACTTCTTTTCTTCAGTAATATGTAGTCAGGTTGAAAATAGACAGGTGCAAACCAGCTCAGTGGCATCCTTAGGGGAGAAGGAGAGGTTAGGATGATGGGGAAATGGTCCTAAAAAAAAAATTTTTTTTTTTTTACTTTTCACTGAAGTATAACATAGTGGGGTTTTTTTATTTTTTTATTTTTTAAAGATTTTATTTATTTATTTGACAGAGAGAGAGAGACAGCGAGAGAGAGAACACAAGCAGGAGGAGTGGGAGAGGGAGAAGCAGGCTTACCGCTGAGCAGGGAGCCCGATGCGGGGCTTGATGCGGGGCTTGATGCGGGGCTTGATCCCAGGACCCTGGGATCATGACCTGAGCTGAAGGCAGACGCTTAACGACTGAGCCACCCAGGCGCCCCTAACATAGTGTTTTTAAAAAAGGCACAAATCATAAGTACACAGCTTGATCAATTTTTACAAAAAAAATTGTAGGAGACAGCACCCCAGAACGAGACCAAGCTGCCTACTCTGACCACTCCCCTTCACATGAGACCGGCTTTTTTGTGGGTACACAGTAAGACAGAAAAGAGGAAATAAAGGTATAAGGATCGGAAAGAACAGAAGCAAAATTATCATCGTTTGTAGTCAGTATGATTAGCTATGTGGAGAACAGAAGAAGCTGCAGATAAATGATTAGAACTAATAAAAGAGTTTAGTAAGGTTGTTTTATAGAAAAGCTGTGTGTGTGTCAGTTGCATGTCTAAATGTCAATAACATTTAGAAATCTCCCCAAAGTCATCTGTGGATTTAATACTTGAAAAAAAGATCTTTTTGTGAGAATGACAAACTTGTTCTAAAGCTTATAACCAAAACATTCCTGAAGAACAAAATGTATAGATTCATTCTATCAGATATCAAGAGTAATTAAAATAGCGTGACATTGGTGCACAGACAGACTGCCAGTGCAGAGTGGAGAGCCCAGGAACAGACTGCACACATGTAGACTTTTGATTTATGAGAGAGGGCATTGCAGAGCAGTGGGGAAAGATGTGAAATGGGAATGACTGGTTATGCATTTGGGGAAAAATAAAGGAAATTGCATAATGCACACACATATCATCAATTTCCAGTGGATTAAACATTTAAATGTGTATGTGTATACATATGCATAGATAAATAGAGAGATAATGGAGAATATCTTTATGACCATAAGATAGAACAGAACTTTATCTACTGATTCATTCATTCATTTTTCTTATTGAAGTACAGTTGACACACAATGGAGCAGAATTTCTTTTTTATTTTTTTATTTTTTAAAAATTTATTTTATATTATTTAAATTCAATTAACATATAGTGTACTGTTAGTTTCAGAGGTAGAGTTCAGTGATTCATCAGCAGTACATAACACGCAGTGCTCATTGCATCACATGCCCTCCTTAATGCCTATCACACCCAGTTACCCCATCCCCCCACCCTGGAGAAGAATTTCTTAAGATACAAAGAACAAACCATAAAAGAAAATATCTGATAAATCTGACTGCAGAAAAATTAAGAATGACTACTTATCAAAAGACACAGTAAGGAGAATGAGAAACTAAATCATAAGTTGAGAGAAACTTTGCAACACATTTATCTTATAAATGATCAGAATTCTGATGATACAAAGAATTCAAATGTCAGAAAAAGAAACATAATTTTTAAAAATGGCAAAAGACATGAACAGGCATTTTCCAGAAGAGAAAACATGAATGGCCCATCAACATATAAAAAGATGCTCAATCTCATTAGTAAACAAGAAAATGCAAATTAAAATGACAATGAAATACTATTTCATGTTTACCAGACTGGCAAAATTAAAAGGTTTGACAATACTGCTAAGTGTTGCTTTGGATGTAAGAACAATAAGTTCATGCATTGCTAATAGGCATATAGACTGATTCAAACATTTTGGGAGTTTGATTTTATCTGGTAAAATTAAACATGCACATATTGAATGAGCCAGAAATTCCACTCCAACTTTTTAAATTTAGAAAAAGTCTTGCACTTTTGCACCCAGAATTACAGGCAAGAATATTCACGGTTGCATCATTTATCATATTCAAAAATATAAAAACCTGAATACAACTGGAATGCCCATCAATAACTAATTGGATTAATATATTGTGATAAATGCATCCCAGCGGAAATGAGTGGCCCACAGTCACACACAGTAACAAAGGTCAATCTCAAATACATCTTGTTGAATGAAAAAAAGCAAGTGACAGAAGAATTGTACAGTAAGATTCAAATGATTATTAAAAATGATTCAAAGTAGGGGCGCCTGGGTGGCTCAGTCACTGGGCGTCTGACTTTGGCTAGGGTTGTAGTCCCAGGGCATTGGGATGGAGCCCCACATTGGGCTCCCTGCTAGGTGGGAAGCCTGCTTCTCCCTTTCCCACTCCCCCTGCTTGTGTTCCCTCTCTCGATGTGTCTCTGTCAAATAAATAAATAAAATCTTTAAGAAAACAAAGTGAATCAAAGTAAACAATACCTTGCTTAGGAATTCAAACCCACATGTTAAAACCATTAAGCACCAACCAACCACCTGAAAGAATCTCTAGAGAGCTATGCCGAATAAAAAAAAGCAATTCCATAGGTTTTGTATTCTCTGATTCCATTTATATAACATTCTTGAAATGAGAAAAACATAAAAATGGAGAAAAGATTAGTGGAGAAAAGATTGTCAGGAGTTAAGGATTTATAAAAGGGCAACACGGGGACCCCTGTGGTGATGGAAGTGTTCAGGATCTGTGGTAGTTGATACCCAAGCTTACACATGTGATAAAGTTGTATAGAACTCCACACACACACACACACACACACACACACACACTCACAGACACACACAAATGAGTACAAGTCAAATGATCAATCTGAGTAAGAACTGCGGATTGTCTCAATGTCAATATCCTGCTGGTGACACTGTCTTCTAGTTCTATAAAATTTACCACTGGGGGATATTGAATGAAAGGTACACAACTGCATGTAAATCTACATGATCTCAAAATGAAAAGCTTAATTTTTAAAAAAGTCAAAAGTTGCTGAGAGAGTAGATCTTAAAAGCTATCGTAAGAAAAAAATATATAATTATGTGTGGTGATGAATGTTAACTAAACTTATCATGGTGATCATTTTGTAATATATACATGTATCAAATCACTAGATTATACACCTAAAACTAATAAACTGTCATATGTCAATTATATCTCAATTTCAAAAAATACTAGGCAAAGCAAGAAATGATACAAAAGTCAAGATAGTGGTGATGATCATCTGGGGAGAGGAACAAATATAAAATTAGGGAGGGACAGGGATGCCTGGTTGGCTTAGTCAGTTAAGCATCTGCCTTCGGCTCAGGTCCTGGGATCAAGTCCTGCTTTGGGCTCCCTGCTCAGCGGGGAGCCTGCAGCTCCCCCTGCTTGTGTTCTCTCTCTCTGTCTCTCTTGCTCTATCTGACAAATAAGTAAATAAAATCTTAAAACAAAATTAGGGAGGGAAATAGGGGCAGGGTTTCCAAAGTACTAGTAATGCTGTATTTTTTAACCTGGAGGATAAGAATAATTGTTATCGTTATTTAACCGTGTATGCATATTATAATCACTCTTGTCTGTATCATATATTTCACAATAATTTTTTTAAGATTTTATTTGTTTACTTGCAAGAGAGAGAGCACACGCAAGAGCAGGGAGAGGGGCAGAGGCAGAGGGAGCTGCAGACTCCCAGCTGAGCAGGGAACCTGATGGGGGGTGGGGGTGGGGTCTCAATCCCAGGCCCCCGGGGATCCTGACCTGAGCTGAAGGCAGACGCTTAACCAACTGAGCCACCCAGGCGTCCCTATTTCACAATAATTTTTAAAAGAAAACCAGGGGCTCTGGGCTGGCTCAGGAGGTAGAGCATGCAAATTTCAATCTCAGGGTCATGAGTTCAAGTCCCATGATGGGCATGGAGCCTACTTAAAAAATAAATAAATAAAAATAAGTAAATGAAAGAGAAAACCAAATTAACTGGCATAGTGGACATGCACCATGCTTGAGGAAGCTTAGTACTGCTTGTTCACTTTTACTTTTGGGTAGTTTTCTATATGAGTCTCACTTCCTCACAAGGGAGCCAGAAAATAGCTTTCCCAGACTCCCTTGCTACGGGTACAAGAATGTGACCCAGGTTCTACGAGTGGGATATACCCACAGACTCTATTTAGGAAGGAGGCCCTGGTCAGGTCAGGGTGGCCATGTCCTGCGCTCCGGGAGGGTGGTAGGAGCTCTGGTGTTCTGGGCCCGAGATGGCAGCGACAGAGCCCCTACGGAGAAGCCAGGAACTGCAGTTTGAGCAACATTTCAGGCTTCCCCATTCTAGGACTGATTCTATGTGATTCTTTGTGGAACCCTGGAGGTTCCACAAACCACCTAACATCCTTTAATGAATTGCTTTTCTGATTCAGCTAGCTACAGTGGGTTCTGTGCCACATCTTGGCTTATCTATTCTGTAACTGGCACTGTCCCCTGGACAGCATTAAGACCTTCAGTTAGCTGTCTTCTAATATAGGACAAGATTATGGTGTCTCATCATCCCCGCTTTACTGTAATTCAGAATAAAAACAACACTAACCCACAAAACATTTGTGCTTATTTTAAATCTCTTCTTTCTAGAATAATTTGCAAGGTTCTGGTTAAACTCATTAAAGCAAAATCCACATGTCTTCCCTTAGTCCCCTGTCTTTTGTCCTCCTGCTTTTCTGGAACCCTAAGTGCTAATCTCCAGTCCTGCACTGTCCCAAACAAGAACCACTGGTTGGTCACATGCGGCTATTGAGCACTTGAAATGTGGCTGATCTGAACTAAGATGTGCAATCAATGTAAAATACACACCAGATTTTTGAAAACTTACTACAAAAAAAAGACTCTAAAATATTTCATTAATAGTTTTGTATGCTGATTTACATGTTGAAATGATAATATTATGGATATATTGGGTTACATAAAATATAGTAATAAAATCAACTTCCATTTTTTTGTTATTTTGGGTTTTCATTTTACTTTGTTTTGACTTTTTTATGTGGCTACTAGAAAATTTAACATTACATCTGTGGTTCTTATCATATTTCTGTTGGGCAGAGCTGGTCTTAGAGTGGCATAAATAGCCTGTGTTGTTCTGGAAGGCTGTCCTTAGGCATCCCCACATTTTCTTGGTCAGCACTGTGATTTGGGGGTAACAGGGAGGTAGCATTGAGAAGCCAACTACTGGACTTTGAAATCTGGCTCTGCCACTGAGAAGCTCTAAGGATATGGCAAAATCATTTAAATTTTTGAGCCTCAGTGTCTTCATCCCTAAAATGGAATAATAACGTGTCTCTCACCTACCTCACAGGGTTGCTATGAGAATAAATGGAATCATATTTGTGAATGTGCTTGTAGGAAGTATTTTTCTATTGTTCAAATAACAACGGCCAATGTTAATCGAATGCCTTCTCTGATCAAGATGCTGGGTAATATGCCCTAGACATATACTGTTTCACTAAGTGATCTTTTTTTTTTAAGATTTTATTTATTTATTTGCCAGAGAGAGAGTGAGAGAGAGAAAGAGCACAAGCAGAGCGAGCAGAGGCAGAGGGAGAAGCAGGCTCCCCGCTGAGCAAGGAGCCCGATGTGGGACTCGATCCCAGGACTCTGAGATCACGACCTGAGCCAAAGGCAGATAAGCAATCTTTTGTGAGAGAGAAATGCTCATTTTATACCCATTTCACAAGAGAGGTTTAGAAAGGTCAAGAACCCCTGCTCTTAAGCCCCTCATTAGGGATGCACCATGATGCCAAGAATGTGCATCCCGAGCTCAACAGAAACAACGGTGAGCCCAATAGGGTCCTCAGTCGGTCTGGGATGTGCCACTTGGGGGACCCCCTTGCCTGCAGGTTCCTCAGTTTGTAAACACACTGAGTTTTCTAAGAACATGATCTCAGTGTGTCTTCCACACTAATGAGCTCTCGTTGCTCTTGGGCACATCTGTGCGTGTGGGGAAGGGAAGAGTCTACCTGTGGAGGACACCTGGCATTTTCACCTGCCTTCTGGCATCTGACCCGCCTTCTTCTGGTGGTTGAACGTGCAGTTCTGGGCAGGCTGACTCCACCCCTTCTGGGGGAGGCGGGCATCTCACCTGGTTAATTAGAGCCTTCCCCTGGGCCACAGTGATTGCTTCAAGGGCAGACGTATGAGATCCAAACTGAGACTCCCTTTCCCTGAGGTTGAGAGAGGAGGGGATACAAGCCTGGGGCAGCCAGCCACCTTCGCCACCAGCAGCTGCCTGAGGTTGAAGCCAACACAGAGAGAGCAAAGCAAGAGATGGGAGAGCAAGACTGAGTCCTCATAACAGTCCTGGATCTATCCCTGCCTGAAGCAGGTCTACATGGTCAAATAAACTCTTCTATCTCTTGGTCTCTCTCTTTTGCTTGAGCCAGTTGGGAATTGTGCTTTCTCACTTGCTGCCAGGAGTTGCAGCTAAACACCTATTAAAATGACACTGCCTTACTTTTCTCCTCTCCCGTGACTCATGGAAAAGGCAATGTGTCCTTCTGCGATGAACTACAAGCTGGTTTTCCAAAAGTCACCAGACCACAGTTAATTATCAGCTTACTCCTGTGAGACAGAGGGCATGTAAATTAAGGGCATACACGTGGAACAACAAATCTCTATTATTTTGGGTACCACAAGATATAAATGTACACGGATGACCTGGGAGTGAGTTGACTATCACTATAAAATCACTGATGTAATATTCTTTTCTTTTAAGATTTTATTTTTTTATTTGACAGAGACAGAGAGAGCAGGAACACAAACAGGGGGAGTGGGAGAGGGAGAAGCAGGCTTCCTGCGGAGCAGGGAGCCCGATGTGGGACTCGATCCCAGGACCCTGGGATCATGACCTGAGCCGAAGGCAGACGCTTAACGACTGAGCCATCCAGGCGCCCCACTGATGTAATATTCTGAAGATGCTTGTAGGTATATGTAAATCCAGATCCACAAACCAGGGTGGGAGACAATGTCACATGATTTTATTGTCTTTACTTTGACTCAAGGGTCCATCCCAATGTGGTGGGTTTGACACAAAGCCACCTTCTTCTCCCTCCCTTCTATAAACCCAGTGCTCTAACCCCTGAGCTATGAAGGCACCCCACCCCTCTAGATCCCACCTCTAGCGGGAGGGTCCTCGCTGCTCTCTGAATCCTGGACCACTGTCCTCCTCTCTAGCCTGAGCGACCCTTTCTCTCCCTTCATGCTGTTGCCTCCATACCTCTGTTCCTCACTCACGACTTTAGGCTTTCTTTTAAGACGTCGGGAGAGGTGCCTTCTTAAGATTTCACTTTTGCAGGCGCCTGGGTGTCTTAGTCATTAAGCATCTGCCTTCAACTCAGGTCATGAGCCCAAGGTCCTGGGATCGAGCCCCGCATCGGGCTCCCTGCTCCGCGGGAAGCCTGCTTCTCCCTCTCCCACCCCCCCTGCTTGTGTTCCCTCTCTTTTTGTGTCTCTCCCTGTCAAATTAAAAAAAAAAAAAAATCTTTAAAAAAAAAGACTTCACTTTTGCAACATAGACCTCCTCAAAGACAAGAAAGCATGAAGGAGCATTTACCTGATTGGTGTTAATGGAGAAAAAAGTAATGCTAGAAAAAAACACAAATTAATATCTCAATAATTTTCCTACCACAAGATAATGAATTCATCATTTTCAATCACGTGCAAGACTCTGGGACTTTTGAGGTACTTTCGCTAGTCTACAGTTAAGTGTTAACTTAGAAGTCTCAAGTGAGAAACTTTTTTTTTTTTTAATTCTCTTTTGAGCTTCCTAAGTCCAGGAGAAAGTCTTAGCTTGGTGCTAATAGGTTTTTAACACATCTGTAACGCTCACCAGACCCCCTTTAATGCAAGCCAACCTCAGACTTCGATCCTAGAGCACATAAGCCATGGGTACCTGGCTAAAATTTAATAACATAATTTTGTTCGTCTATATCTCTATTTTCAGCTTTTCTTCTATTTATGGCAAGTGATATCCGATTTCTATTTCTAGTAGTGAATGCAACATTTCCTTTCAAAATACATTTACTGAATGACTTATTTAAAGATGAGTATTTTTTTTTAAGATTTTATTTATTTATTTGAGAGAAAAAGAGAGAGAATAAGTGGGGGAGAAGGACAGAGGGAGAGGGAGAAGCAGACTCCCTGCTGAGCAGAGAGCCCGACGCGGGGCTCGATCCCAGGACCCTGGAATAATGACCAGAGCTGAGGGTAGCCACTTAATCGACTGAGCCACCCAGGTGCCCCTAAAGATGAGTATTAAGTAGGTAATAGGTGCTAATCTAGATTGCCTAAGGATCAGACACCAAGCAGGGGTTAAATGCACAAGACTCTTATTAGGGGATATGCCTGTGAGAGAAAATGGAGAAGGAACCAGGAAGAGTGTGGCAGTGGGGTGGCGGGGGGAGCAGTCAGTCTGAGTAGACGGCTCACCCCAGTGAGGGAGAGGGGGAAAGGCGGGTTGAAGCATTGTACGGAGACTGCCAGGCAGATCTAAGGAAGGTTCAGTCCCAGTCATCTCTCAGAGGCGTTCCATGTCTCCCCAGGGACGGGCCTGCCTCAGTATCCCTGCTGTGCTCCGACACCAGCTGGAACAAGCCATGGGAAGCATGACTTCGCCCTCAATGCAGTGATGGGTTTCAGAGAGCAGCAGTGGGGACCCAGGGCTGACCACCTCTCCCTGCAGTCGGAGACGCAAGTGGTGCATTCTTGTGGCCACCCTATGATGACATGGGTGTGGCCTACGTAGAACTAAGATCCTACAGGTGACGGCAGAAAGAATGATTTGGGGGCAATACTGTTCTGAAGGAAGGCCCTTTCAAGTGGGGGAGGCTGACACAGTGATGTTCTCTCCTCTTCCTCCTTCTTCTCTCCCACTGAGCCAGGCTGCAAAATGCCCCTTACCCTAAAGAAATGCATGCCCTAATCCCTGGAAGCCGGAATGCGATATTATTGGGCAAAAGAGACTTTGCAGATGTAAATAAGTTAAGGATATTGAGATGAAGAGATTATCCTGGGTTATTTGTGGCAGGGGCCTAAATGCCATCACAAGGGTCCCTTACAGGAGAGAGACAGAGGGATGTCACACAGAGAGGCGGAGGCCATATGACCAGAAGGGCAGGGATGGGGTGATGTGGCCACAGTGTGAAGGAATGTCAGTGGCCACCAGACCCTCCAAGGGGGCTAGCGTCTCCAGCCCCGCCAACACTTTCATTTCAGCCCCTGGATACTGAGCTCAGACTTCCGGCCTCCGGAACTGGGAAAGCATCAATTTTTAAGTTCGGTGGTTTTAAGCCACCAAATTTGTGTTCATTTGTTACAGCCACCCCACGAAACAAATAGATCCCTTCCCTTTCTTCTTTCCCTTCTTTTCTCCCTTCCTTTTGTGCTTCCTCCTCATTTTGACTTTCTTTAACCACTTTCTGTATTTTTTTCTTACTCTTTTTATGGTATCAGCAAAAGTAATTTTACGTGCTAACTCATGTCCCTTATATTCCTGTTTTTCAAGAAAACTCTGGTCCTGAATGTTTCTCCTGCTTTGTTTTCTCTTTCTCTGACTTCCACACTCCCTCAGTAGGCCTTCCGCCATCAAAAGTTTCTCCAAAACTGTAACTCAATATCACATTCATTTCCCCAACCTATGTTAGGTGATGAGGACCCAAAGGTGAACAAATCCTGGTCCCTGACATCAAGGGGTCACAATCTAGAAAAAGGAGACAGAAATGTTAATTTAAAAGAGTCATAACGCCTTTCTAGTGCTTTTTTTTTTTTTTAAGTAATCTCTATCCCAACATGGGGCTTGGACTCATGACCCTGAGATCAAGAGTTGCATGCTCTTCTGACTGAGCCGGCCAGGTATCCTTAAGTGCTTTGATTAAAGTCTGTACTGAGTATTGTTGGGCAGATGTCGTTGTTAATTCTATCGCAGGGTGAGGAGTAAGGAACCCCCTTAGAGGAGGTGACCTGGAGTCCTGACTTCCCAACCCATCATGGCCACCATCTCAAACATTGCATCACACCTACTACCCACCAAGTACCCAACAATGACCTACACACATAAATGCGGGTGACATAATGTGGTACAGCTTTCGCTTATTAAATATCCATTCCCCACTTTTTCCTTGATAATGGAGCTCTGATATTGTGTGGCACAGTAATCTCCCGAGCTCCATTCTCTCTTTCTTAGCCTCCCTTTCATCTAGTTCTGGCCATGTGACATGTACTTTAATCCAACGAGTCCTAAACAGAACCCTGTTCAGATTTGATGTCTGGAAGTGTGGCAGCCATCGTGTGACCATGAGGATAAGCATGATGATGAAAGCCCAGATGCCAATGTTGGCAGAGCAGAAAGAAAGAGCATGGCCTTTGAGGGCAACCTTGAACAGCTGAAGCAATCCCTACAACTTTTCTTTTTCATATTTCTTATAATGAAAGAAAAATATCTTCTCTTGTTTAAACCGCTGTCATTTCTTGCAGGCAAGGGAGTACTTAGCACAATAATATTTTAAGAAATTCTGATTTAGAAAATGTTGGGGGGTAGGAAGAAAGAGTGGGAAAGACAGAGAGAGAGTGCTTTTATAATAGAGAGTAGCGTGGATTTCTGAAGACTATGAGATTTTCTCCCTGGCACTTCACCAAGGCCCTCCTTTGGAATCCTGGCATGTTCTGTGACAGCATTGAGCAATAGAATATGGTCAAGGAGATGAATGGATAAAGAAGATGTGGTCTATATATACAATGGAATATTATGCAGCCATCAAAAGGAATGAGATCTTGCCATTTGCAACAATATGGATAGACCTATAAGGTGAAATAAATAAGTGAAATAACTTAGTCAGAGAAAGACAAATACTATATGATTTCACTCATATGTGGAACTTAAGAAACAAAACAATTGAACAAATAAAAAAAAGAGAGACAAAAAACCCAGAATCTTAACTATAGAGAACAAGCTGATGGTTACCAGGGGGGAGGCAAGTAGGGGGAGAGGTGAAATAGGCGAAGAGGATGAAGAGTTCACTTTATCAGCGTTAAGCACGGAGTGATGTATGGAAGTGTTGAATCACTGTATTGTACACCTGAAACTAATATAACATTGTAAGTTATACCGGAATTTAAAAAGTAAATAAGTGAATCAGTAAATAAATAAATAAATAAATATTGGATGGAACTGGAGGGTGTTATGCTGAGCGAAGTAAGTCAATCAGAGAAAGACAAGTATCATATGACCTCAGTGATATGAGGAATTCTTAATCTCAGGAAACAAACTGAGGGTTGCTGGAGTGGTGGGGG
>NW_027397091.1:15097512-15099214 GCF_003265705.2 Callorhinus ursinus
TTGTGCAAGACTGTTGATTCACAGATCTGTACTTCTGAAACAAATAATGCAACATATGTTAACAAAAAAAAAGAAGAAGAAGAAGAAGAAGAAGATAGCAGGAGGGGAAGAATGAAGGGTGGGAAATCAGAGGGGGAGATGAACCATGAGAGACGATGGACTCTGAAAAACAAACTGAAGGTTCTAAAGGGGGAGGGGGAGGGGGTGGGGGATCGGTTAGCCTGGTAATGGGTATTAAAGAGGGCACGTTCTGCATTGAGCACTGGGTGTTATACACAAACAATGAATCATGGAACACTACATCAAAAACTAATGATGTAATATATGGTGATTAACATAACAATAAAAAATTAAAAAAAAAAAGAATATGGCCAAGGGATGGGCCAGGCTCATGGCTATAAGGAATACAAGTTTCCACTTCCTGTCTTCTTGAATGCTCACTCTGGGGGAAGCCAGTTGTTTTTTGTTTTTGTTTTGTTTTAAGATTTTTATTTATTTTTGAGAGAGCACAAGCAGGGGGAGGGGCAGAGGGAGAAGCAGACTCCCTGTTGAGCACAGAGCCAGACACGGGGCTCAATCCCAGGACCCTGAGATCATGACGTGAGCCTAAGGTAGACATTCAACCAACTGAGCCACCCAGGCGCCCCAGAAAGCCAGCTGTTATGTAAAAAGTCTGAGTATCCTGAGCAGAAACCCAAGCTAGCTATGGGGGAAGTCATATGGAGAGAAAGAAATACCTGAGCAGCTCCAGCTGCACCAGCCACCCCAGTCTAAGGCCAGGCATGTAAGTGAAGGCAACCCACGCCTTGGGCACCATCTAACTGCAGCCACTTGAGGGACCCCACCCAGCACCCAGCTGAGACAATCAATCCTCAGACCATAAGAGATAATAAACAGTGCTTCAAATTCCTCAAATCAGGGGGGGATTGTTACAGGGCAATAAGTACCGAGGAAGGTATACCCTAGTATCATCAGCATTTTAGAGATGGGAAGATGGAGAATAAAAGGGGTTCTCCAATAAAATCAAGCCAAGATGTGGCCAGCTCGTATGTGAGCCCCTGTTGTCTGACTCCAGTCATCCTGGTTTGGAGAGAGTTTAAAAAGGTGGATGTGGCCGACAGTGTCAAGGGAGTGCAGGTCCTGGGGATGCCGGCCTGAGCAGGTCTGGGGAAGGAACATGGGCAGATGGAAGACTGCATGGTTGGAGGCATGCTCAGAAAGTAAGGATGTGAGAAAACCAGCAGCGATAATGCCTTCGAGAGGTTTGGCTATGAAAGGAAGGAGAGATGCAGGCTTTTATCTAGAAAGAGTAACCAGTGTAGGAAGGGTTATTTTTATTTAATGCTTTTATTATGGGAATTTTTAATATTCATAAAGTAGAAAGAATAGTATAATGAAGACCCAGGTACCCATCACCAGATACACTAATCATCAAATGGCTCCCTCTTCTTTCTTTCTTCCTTTTTTTTTTTTTTAGATTTATGTATTTATTTTAGAGAGAGAGATCGAGAGCACATGCACATTCGTGGGCATTGAGGGGAGGGGCAGAGGGTGAGGGAGAGAGAGTCTTAAGCAGACTCCGAGCTGAGCGCGGAGCCCAACACAGGTCTAGATCTCACAACCCTGAGATCACAACCCGAGCCGAAACCAAGTCAGACACTTAACCCACTGCACCACCCAGGGCGTCTTTCTTTCTTTCTTT
>NW_027397091.1:15099314-15209641 GCF_003265705.2 Callorhinus ursinus
TTTCTTTCTTTCTTTCTTTCTTTCTTTCTTTCTTTCTTTCTTTTAGACTTTTATTTTTTTTACATAGTCTCTACTGGGGCTCGAACTCACCACCCTGAGATCAAGAGTCACATGCTCCATTGACTGAGCCAGCCAGGTGCCCCGTCCTCTTCCTTCATTTATGCCCACTACTGAGATTATTTTGAAATACATCCCAGATATATAATTTCACCTGTTAATATTTCAGTATCTATTCCTAAAATATAAGAACACCTAACAGGGGTGCCTGGGTGGCTCAGTCGTTAAGCGTCTGCCTTCGGCTCAGGTCATGATTCCAGGGTCGTGGGATCGAGCCCCGCATCGGGCTCCCTGTTCGGCGGGAAGCCTGCTTCTCCCTCTCTCACTCCCCCTGCTTGTGTTCCCTCTCTCCCTGTGTCTCTCTCTGTCAAATAAATAAAATCTTAAAAAAAAAAAAATCACAAACCAGGCTCGTTTCACAAATCTCAAGCACCCTCCACACAGCTCCACAGCCTGACTACGTCTCTCCAAGAATGCACCATTGATTCTTAAGATGTGACTAGTGAGTCTGAGGAACTACATTTCTATTTTTATTTAATTTTAATTGACTTAAATATCCATTGTGTCATGTGGCTAGTAGCTACTATATTGGACAGTGCAGATTATAGAACAATACCCGATTACAGAAAGTTCTATTAAGCCAGTCTAGAAAAGGTTACTTCCTGGCCCCCAAGATGACTAGTTCATACCTTCTCCCTTTGCCTCAACTCTCCTCCAACATTTACTGTACTCTTGCAGATAAAGTCTTCATTCTTTGTCAACACTACAAGCAAGCTTGCTCAATCTCCCACTGCTAATCTTCAAAATCTTTGCACACTTGCTGCCTTGGGGTAAATGTCCATTCTCCTATCAGAGGCCAAAGTCCCCATGATGCTCCAAATCCAGCCCCCTTTTGAGTTGCCAAGGGCTGTCCCTTCATTTGCCCCCTCCAGTTCTGCACCATCCATCTCCCCCCACTCTACTGGGTTGCTCCCACCAGCAAGCAAATATGCGGTTATCTTTAATCTTTAGAAGACTTCTTTTCTCCCCACCCTCCGCTGGTTCCCTCATGCCCATTCATACCCAAGCATAGTTCATTCTGAGAGTGGTTCTCAAAGTGTCCTCAGGCTAGTGGCATCAACATCACCTGGGAATTTGTTAGCAATGCAGATTCCCAGGCCCTGTTCTAGACCTCCTGAGTCAGGAACTCTGGGCCCAGACATGTTGGTTTTATAAGCCCTGCAAGTGTTTGCTTGATTTCAAGAACCACAACCCGTGTTCTACAATAAGGGCCAAGACTTTTTCGCTTTGTGTTCACTCTTCCTCCCATGGAACCCCTCCAGCCTGGCTTCTGTTCTCAGCTCTTCCTCAGAGCTTGGTCCTGCCCCTTTTCATCTTCCCTGTTCTTCCCCAAGGATATCTCGCCCATTTCTTAATGTTATATCCCATGACCTTCAAAGTCATAAGTGCACGCCCCACCTTCCTTAGAGCTCCATGTTTCCCCACATCCAGTTGTTTATTTGCTGACTCCATCTGAATGTCTCCAAAATATCCTAGTAAGTTGGAAAACATCTTGATGCTCCCCCTCAATCTCTCCTTCCCCATGTCCCTACCCCAGGCTGCGCCATCTTGGTAAATGGTATTCGTTCAGCATCCCCAGCCAGAAACCTCCAAGTCATCCTTGATTCTTCCTTTCCCTCACCACCCCTGCACATCCTTATATGCTCTGCACTGTGTAACACACTGACAAATTCTGAGAAAGAGGACATGGACCTCTTGGCGGGTGGGGGGTATTATTCTGCCTTCTGTACCATTTTCTAGGAGGTGAAGCATCCCTCTCCACTCCTCAAGTGTGACTTCCTTCCAAAAGGGACCGTATAGAAAAGAGTAACTTTACAGTGGAGAAACCTGACAAACACTGTCTCAACCAGGTGGTCAAGATCAATGTCAATGGTGATAAGTCATTCGGATAATATGTGCTGTTGATAAGATGCGGTGAGAATGGCACTTTACCTCCCTTATCTTCCCCCCCAAAAACCCATAACCCCAGTCTAATCATGAAGAAAATCTCAGGGAAAGTCTAATGAGGAATATTCTACAAAATATCTGTTTGTACCCCTCAAAACTGACAATGTCATCAAAAACAAGGAAAGTCTGAGAAACTGTCGCAGTCAAGAGGAGCTTAAGGAGGAGGTGCTTGGGTGGCTCAGTTGGTTAAACGTCTGCTTACAGCTCAGGTGATGAGCTCAGGGTTCTGGGATCGAGACACAAGTCAGGCTCCCTGCTCAGCGGGGAGTCTGTTTCTCCCTCTGCACCCCCCCAACCCACACCAAGCTCATGCTCTCTCTCTCTCATGCTTTTTCTCTTTCAAATAAATAAATAAAAATCTTTAAAAAAAAGAGAGTAGTTTAAGGAGACATGATGACTAGACGTAATGTGGTCTCCTGGATAGATCCTGGCACAGAAAAAAGGTCATGAGGTAATAACCAAAGAGATCCAAATAAAGCATGGATTTCAGTTAATAATAATGTGTCAAGGGGTTCCTGGGTGGCTCAGTCATTGAGCGTCTGCCTTCAGCTCAGGTCAGGGTCTCAGGGTCCTGGGATCGAGCCCCACATCGGGCTCCTTGCTCAGCGGGGAGCCTGCTTCTCCCTCTCGCACTCCCCCTGCTTGTGTTCTCTCTCTCACTGTCTCTCTCTCTGTCAAATAAATAAATAAAATCTTTAAAAAATAATAACAATGTGTCAATATTGATTAATTATAACAAATGGACCATACATTTAAGATGGTAATAATAAGGAAAATGGGTGTGTGGTGTATGGGAAGTCTCTGTACTATCTCTGTAATTTTCATGTTAACCAAAAATTGCTCTAAAAAATAAAGATTATTTTTGGGGCCCCTGGGTGGTTCAGTCAGTTAAGCCTCCGGCTCTTGATTTTAGTTCAGGTCCTGATCTCAAGCTGTGAGATTGAGCCCCATATCATGTTCTGAGCTTAGCAGGGAGTCTTTCTGAGATTCTCTTCTCCCTCTGCCCCTTCCCCACTCATGTGCATGCACACTCGCGCTCTCTCTCTCAAATAAATAAATCTTTAAAAATAAAGATTATTTTTTAAAAATAAGAATTAAAATTTAAGCCCCCATTTTAAAGATAAATACTGTTTGCTTCCAATTCAATTATAAACTCCTTACAAAAAGACACACCTAAAATAAAAATTTTTTAAGTTTAAAATACCTCTTAGAAATGACTTAGAGCTAAACAATTTACCAGTGAGATCCTTCAAGTGTCCAAGTTATAAGGATCAACTAATTCCCATGTCATACAAATTACTGTATAAGAAAAAGAAAGAAAAAGAAAAAGAGATGTTTTTCTAATGCCCCCCATGCCCAAAAAGATCAGAAGAGCCAGACACCATGAATGAAGTAAACAGATCATAGTAAAATATTTTTTAAAAATAGGAAAAAAAAAGCCCACCATAGTTAGTTAAGAAATCAAGATGGGGTGCCTGGGTGGCTCAGTCGTTAAGCGTCTGCCTTTGGCTCAGGTCAAGATCCCAGGGTCCTGGGATTGAGCCCCACATTGGGCTCCCTGCTCAGCGGGAAGCCTGCTTCTCCTTCTCCCACTCCCCCTGCTTGTGTTCCCTCTCTCACGGTGTGTCTCTCTGTCAAATAAATAAATAAAATCTTTTTAAAAAATCAAGATAAGGAAGCATAAGTCCTTTTTAAAGTCACCAAAGGAACTAATGGAAGGATTTAAAAATAAGAGAATAAAAGGAGAAGGGGGGGAAAGGAGGAAATGTAAAGATGCTCAATTGTAATATTCATGTTGGGGAAATGATAGTCGTCACCCATTTTGATACATCAACCAGTTGAAGGGTTAGGATTGTGGCCAACATCTGCAGGGGACCTCTGGGGGCCCAGCATTCATCCACTCCAGTTCCAGGAGCAACTCTGAGTTGTGTTGGGATGTCCACACTTCCCAATCCTGGTCCATGTGCTTTAGGTGGAGAGGTCTCAAACTCAGCTCCTCTGTTCCTGTCAACTGAGTCAACTATGCCATTTTGAGATCTTTAGCTTGTGGCCCAGAACACTGTGCCTGCCTGCAAACTTTTTCTTCCTTTTACAGGGCAGTACCTGTGAAATAGGCTCTGCTTGATATTAAGGGGAGCTCTGAGTGCTCTCTTATTTCTATGGTATGGACTTGATGTTCTCTTTCGTTTTTCAGAAGGAAGAATGTGTCTTGCTCAGGGGGTCCAGAGAAGGACCCAACACCTGCTTTGGGTAAGGATCCCTAGCACGGGATGGGGGAAGGTTGGAGGATATTCGTTGTCCTGGCATCCTGTGGCAGACACTGCTGGTACGTCACACACATCCCCTTGGCATTCACTGCTACACGTTGGGGGCCACTTGCTGCAAACACCTCCAAATTCTCTTGCCTGAGGACTTTTTAGGGGGGGAGCTGAGGTGCATAAGAGCAAGCTTAGCTGGTGTGCAGGGCAACCTGAAGTTCTGCAGAATTAATGGGCTAGAAGAAGCCCTATATCCATGGTAGATGAGTTGGATAACTACTCCAGTTTCCTTGCCCCTCTGTTGGGATAACGTTGAGGCAGGCTCTACACTGTATCCCAGAGTTCCTCAGTGGGATTGGACTTCAGCCGCCCACAGAAGAAACTTGCTTGATAGCACATCCTTTCTTTATTGGCTCTCTTCTCTTTCTTTTCCTGCTTCCCTACTCCCCTGGGATCATCTTCTAAACTACTTGCATCTGAATACTCAGCTCAGGGTCAGATTCTGGGAGAACACAAACTAAGATGCCCCACTGTCTCAGGAATAGCACCTGGGTTTTGATTTCCTTAAAATTCCCCCACCCCCTCATTTTCTCTTTCTCTCTCTCTCTCCCTCAGTTTCCCTAGTGGCCCCACTCTGGCTCCCGCTTAGGACAGATGGATCAGACTTAGCCAACCAACACTGATCTTTCACTAGTCACAGAGGGTAACATGTTACCCATTCAGAACCAATGAGATGCAATGAGACTTTCATTTCACTGACTTTGAGCCTGGGAGAATTCTCAAGTTCAATTTAATGTGTCAGTTTGACTGGGTTAGGGGTGCCCAGAGGGCTGGTAAAACATTATTTCTGGGTGTGGCTGTGAGGGGGTTTCTGGAAGAGATTAGGATTTGATTCAGTAGACTGAGAAATCTGCCCTCATCACTGTGGGCAGCATCATCCAATCCATGGAGGGGTGGGCACTGAATAGAACAGAGAGAGGAAGTGCTTGCCTACCTTGGCTAGGTGGCATTAGTACCTGCATGCACAGACACATGATAGGATTGTTCTCTGCGTACATAGCAGGGAAAACTGGTACAGGCTGCTCTGGTCCCTGAGGGGCACCAGGGAGGGCAGCCTAGGGGAAGGAGGGATGCTAGTATGTTCAGCCAGAGCTCTTCCTTCCAGACTCTCTGAACCCAGAATAAAACAAGCTACCAGCAGCTCCCAATGAATACTGCAATTAAACCCAGGTAAGATTAAAGGCAGCAGATTTCTACTTTCCTTCCAGGAATATCTGAGCCCAAACAGACAGATCAGGATTTACACGAAAGCAGTCTGTCCCCTGAAGGTGACCCCAGGGAAACCAAAAGACTTGCCCTACTCCAAAAACACCCATCCACTGATATTGGGACACAATACTGTCCCCCCACCACCAAATATTGTCCCACGTCAAAATGCAGATGCCCCTAGGAGAGGCCGTTCTATGAGCTGTTATCGGATTTTAATTTATTATAGAATTTCACAGATTTTGTAAGACAGCATGAAGAAAGTGAGGTGAGGAACTTGGAGGGAAGGGTGCCTAGTGTAGACTTTGGACTGACTACAGGGAAGATGGAGACTCAGGGAACATTCTCTTTCTCAAATTAAAAAAATAGGGCGCCTGGGTGGCTCAGTTGGTTAAGCAACTGCCTTTGGCTCAGGTCATGATCCTGGAGTCCCGGGATCGAGTACCGCATTGGGCTCCCTGCTCAGCAGGAAGCTTGCTTCTCCCTCTGACCCTCCCCCGTCTCATGTGCTCTCTCTCTCTCTCTCTCTCTCTCATTCTCTCTTTCAAATAAATAAATAAATCTTTAAAAAAAAATTAAAAAACAAACCACTGCGCCCTGCATTTACCTCATGTTCTAAGCATTTACCTGATTCTCTAAGATCCACCTTAAGTCTAATCAAGTCACGCCCACTCATTTACAGAGGCCGGCCGTGAATGCTTGGGCACCACAATGGCATGCTGAATCCTTGTAAGACTCCATGATCTGTGGAACCTAAAATATTTGCTCTCTGGCCTTTCACAGAGAAAATTTGCTGAGCCCTCCAAGCCGGTGGTTCTCAAATTCGAGTGTGTGTCAGAATCCCCTAGAGGGTTTGCCAGCAAACACACGGGCAAGCCACATGCCAGAGTCCCTGAGCCGGTCCACCTGGGGGAGGGCCCAAGAATTTGCATTTCTTTTTTTAAAAAAGTTTTCATTGTTATGTTAATCACCATACATTACATCATTAGTTTTTGAATTTGCATTTCTAACAAGCTCCCAGAGCTCCTGCTGCAGCTGGGTTCTGTGGCCCACCTTTGAGAACCAGTGCTCTTACCTCACTACCTCGACACTTAAGATAATGCCATTTCTTGCAGTGCTCCATTCTACAGTTACGGCTGCGGAGGCCTGGACTCCACGGCCGTCCTGAATGCGGCCCGCCAGGTACTCCCACAGCTGCGGCCCACTGGCCCCAAGTCCCGGCGGCTCGTGGGTCAGCGACGACAGTTGCACTAGGTATAACACCTGGGAAAGGGCGGAGGCTTAGCTGTGGTAACAAGGAGACCCGAAAATATAGAAGCTTCGATAAGAAAGAGGTCTGCTTCGACCACGTCAACATTCTAGCGGATCCAGGATGACAGGGTGATTCTGAGTCATGTGGTCATTCAGAGACCTGCTTTCTTTCCCTTGTGTGGCCCGGCCATCCCCTAGGATGTTGTCCTTCTCTGTTTGGTCAAGGAGAGGTCCTTGCCATGTCCAAGAGATGACCAGAAGTTTGCTCATACCATCCACTTCTGCCTACCTACCACTGACCCAATACAGGAGGCTGGGCAATGCTCCCCTTGTCAGGCAGCCCTGTCTAGGGAGATGGAGGAGAGATTGGAGAGAAGGACAAGCAGGCTGCCCCAGAGGACTGCCCTATTCTCTAGTGACTTAAGAAAACAAAGGCTTAGAGCTCGCTCATGCTCTGCAACCATGCCCAGCACCTAGAGGCATGATCCAGGTTGATGCTGTCCTCACTTCTGGATCCAGGTTGAAGAAGTGCTACATTTTTCAAATTTTGCTTTTTTAACAATAATTTTTGTTATGATTTTATTTTTAAGCAATCTTGCCACTCAACATGGGTCTCAAACTCACAACCCGGAGATCAAGAGTCTCATGCTCCACACACTGAGCCAGCTAGGCGCCCCCCCAAAATAATATTTTGAAACATGCATAAAGAAAAATGCACAAATCAAAAAAAACTGTACTGGGGGCGCCTGGGTGGCTCAGACGGTAGAGCACTGAACTCTTCATTTTGGCTCAGGGTCGTGGGCTAGAGCAGAGCATAGGGCTCTGCGCTCACTGGGGAATCTGCTTGGGATTCTCTTTCTTTCTCTCCCCTGCTCCTCCCCCCACTTGCACTCTCTCACTCTCCCTCTCTAAAATAAATAAATAAATCTTAAAAAAAAAAAGTGCACTGGAAGCCCCCTCATGCTCCGTCAAGTTACCATCCCCCTGTCAAGAGTAACCACTGTCATGCCTAAAGCACAGATTAGTTTTTCCTGTGTTTGAACTTCATATACCAAGTGTTGCTGGAGATACGGAGAAGCCAGACCCTCATACACGGAATATCATACTGTATGGACTCTTCCATATCCAATGCCTTCACTTAACATTCTGTTTCTGAGATTTATCCAGTTATTGCATGTGGCAAACAAGCAATAGATGTTTATTGCATGGGTGTTGGGTTGGTTGGTTTGTTTGTTTTTGTACTGCTGGGTAATATTCCATCAGTGAATGTCTTGTTTATCCATTCTACCATTGATGGACATTGTATTCCAGTATTTGACTATTACTAATAGTGCTCCTATGCACATTTTAATGCATGCCTCTTGGTGGACATATATTGCATTTCTTTTGTATATTTACCTTGAATGGCATTGCTGGGTCGTAGGGACAGGGCAGGTGTATGATCAGTCTTGGTCCTCACTGCCAGAGATTTCTCCAAATGCTTGGACCACTTCACACACCCATGAGCAGTGTGTGGGAATTCTGGTTGCTCCACATCCCCACCAACACTTACAACTTCAAGCGGTGAGTCTGATGCAGTTGGACTTGGCTGGAAAGTACATAGACAGACCATCTTTCACTTTCAAAAGCCACAGGATGCTAGGAGAGACACACGTGCAATGTATGCCGAGTATGACACCTCATCCAGTGTTCTCATGCTCGGCACCAGGGAGCTCAAATTGGCAGCCCAACACACTTTACAGCCCAGGTATGAGATCTGGAGATTTCATATAAAAACATGGCTTTTTGCTTCTGGGATAAAAGTGGGAGATCCAGCAATACAAGGTCCGCGCTCCCTCATGACTGGAATTGCCTGCAGTTGAAAGCTGGTGGCTCCTGACCTAAAATTCCCACCTTTCCCTACACCTGCCATGATTGACCCATTTCATTCACTTACATTAGCTTCCCGACCATGGTATATAACTGAGTTTCAGCACATGCAGTGAACTCCCCAGCTTCCCTCCTAGCTCTGATCAAGGCATCCAACGACAGCAACCAGGGCATGCTGTACCTTTCAGAGGATATGAGGAATGTGTCAGAAATATCTTCTCTGCAGCTAAATATCTCACTACTACAGCTTTTACTTTGCACTAATAATGTTCTAGGGGTGCCTGGGTGGCTCAGTGAGTTAAGTGACTGACTCCTGGTTTTGGCTCAGGGTCCTGAGGTGGAGCCCTGTGTCAGGATCTGCGCTCAATGTGGAGTCTGCTTGTCTCTCTCCCTCTGCTTCTTCCCTTGCTCGCTCTCTCTCTCATAAATAAAGAATCTTAAAAAAAAAAGTTCTCTTCCTGCAAGCATATCTTAAATAGAATAAAAATTACTGGGAATAATGAAACTGTAAATTGTCTTTTTGATGGTGAATACTTCCGGTTTCAGGTGTCTTTTGCTGTGTAATCAATGATCCCAAAACTTAGTAGCTCAAGGGGCGCCTGGGTGGTACAGTCAGTTAAGTATCCGACTCTTGGTTTTGGCTCAGGGTCCTGATCTCAGGGTCGTGATCTCAAGGTCATGAGATCGAGCCCTGTGTCAGCCTCTGAGCAGAGCATGGAGTCTACTTGAGATTCTCTCTCTCTCTCCCTCTGCCTCTCCCGCTCATCCTCTCTCTCAAATAAATAAATAAATCTTAAAAAAAAAAACCCCAAACCAAAAAAACCTTAAAGGGTCACCTGGGTGGCTCAGTCGGTTAAGCATCTGCCTTCATCTCAGGTCATGATCCCAGGGTCCTGGGATCGAGTCCCACATGGGGCTCCCTGCTCGGCGGGGAGTCTGCTTCTCCCTCTGCCTTTCCCCTTGGCTTGTGCTCTCTCTCTCGCTCTCTCTCACTCTCTCTCTCAAATAAATAAATAAAAATTTTAAAATTAAAGAGGGGGGGGGAAATTCACCCCCCCCCCAAAAAAATAATAGCTCACAACAGCATTTCATTTGAACATGATTTCAGGGGTCAGTACTTGATCAGAGCACAGCGGGAACAGCTCATCTCTGTTCTGTGATATCTGGGACCTCAGCTGGAATAGTTCAAATAGCTGAGGTCTCACTGGAACCATCCAACTGGGGTTACATGTCTAGGCTTCAGTCCTTGCTGTTGGCTGGGTTCCTCTGTTCTCCCCTGCATGTCCTCTCCAGGAGGTTATTTTGGGCTCCTTTATAGCTTGGTAGTCTCAGGATAGTTGGACTCCTTACAGGGGGCTGGCTTCCCCTAGGGGGCAAAACAGAAGCTGACAGACCTTCTTAAAGCTTAGGTCTGAGATGGCATCATGGCTGCCGTGTTCTACTGGTCAAAGCAAGTCACAAGATCAGCCCAGATTCAAGAGGAGCTGCAGAAGTAGACCCTGCCCCTCAGTGGGGAAAAATGCCAAGAATTAGTGGCCATCTTTAATCTACTACACCTCCCTTACCTGCCTCTCTTTCTCTGCCCTCCATCAGTCCTCTCTGCCACTCTGCTTTCCACACACATGTATGGGAATTCCAGTCACCATGCTAGTTATAGGAGTACAGAGATAATACATGGGCCTTGACCTCAAGAAGCTTACAATCTAATGAGAGAAACCACAAACTGATAATTACGATGGAGTGAAAAATGCAATGATATGTGTACATATATGGTCTTTATTTTTTTAAATTTTATTTACTTAAGTAATCTCTACACTCAACATGGGCTTTGAACTCACAACCCTGAAATCAAGAGTTGTATGCTCTCCTGACTGAGCCAGCCAGGCACCCCCGTATATAATCTTTAAAAGAGAGGCCAGTATATTATTCATATTTGTAACCCAGCTAATTAAGGAGCTTGGACCAGAACCTCTATAAACACTGATTGAACCAAAGAATTAATGAATGTCATTAACACTTGAGCAACAAACAAGTTTATTTGATCACTTTCTATGAAGAGAAATAACTAGAGGGATGTCTTGAAAAGCTTAATGAAATTAACTGCCCAGTTATTAATTTGCCAATGGATAAAAATCTCAGGATTTAAAATTTTCTATTGTTTGGCATAAAATATTAATTTATGTGTGCAGAATTGTTGAAGCACCCCAGCACCCGGAAAATTCTCAGGAGGTACTGTTTGGAAAAGACCAGAGTGAGCATTCCAAGATAACTGGGACACACTGCGGGGGAAGCAAGTAGAAAGAAGGACCGACGCAGGCAGAAGGGTCCTGAAGAGCAAGTGGGATGGTCAAGGGTAATTTCGCTTAGCTCAGAGTTCTGCCTGCAAGCCTACAACTTAACTGGCACTTGTCACATTGGGGCTAACACTGCTTGAGAAAACAAACAAACGTTTGTTTGTTTAAGCTACTGCTTATTAGTTTTTTTTGGTCGGTCTTGGTCAAATGTCGAGTTTGTTTTTTGTTTTTAACTCAACATATACACAGAAAGTGGAGCCTTTGGGCGGGGAGGATAGAAACATGGCGGCTGCAAAGCTGTCTTGGAGTAGGTTCCCTCGCAGGAGAGCTGAAAATGGGGGTTCTTGTCTGGGTGCTTCATCGGGGGGTGCTCACAGGAAAACCTTGTAAGGAAGTAAGGAGAACAGGACCCGGCAGGTGGAAAAGCCAAACATGGATGTAGTTTCAGGTAAAGCTGGCCTCCGCTTGATCCCACAGGGAGCTCTGAAGTATAAATGGAAACACTGTGAATCTGTCTGCCTTGAGGCAAGGGAACTGGGTTTTTGCACCCCATTAAAGCCAGCCATTGGCTGGGACCACCCTGTGTTTGGGGCTGGGGGTTTAAAATCCATGCAGCAGCTCTAATGGCCCAAGGGCAAGTGCTGGATAAAGTCGCAGGTGTGAGCCCTTAGCAACAGCCCCTGCAGCAGCTATGGGATGGTAAAAGGGACCCCAGGGGATCCGAGCGAGGCACCAACAGCATCTGCTACAGAAGATGACTAATTCTTCCCGTGAATTATGACAAACCTTAAAATCTAATACATACACACCTATGAGAATGGCTAAAAGGTTACACACACGCTGACCAGAATGTTTCCCAAATGCTGGTGAAGACAGAGAACAACAGAAACTCTCTTACAGTGCTGGTTCAGTCACTTTGGGAAAACACTTGGCCCTACTTAAACAAAGAAACTGTGATCAAGCAATTCTCCTACAGATGTACCCAACAGAAGTGAGCACTTATGCCCATCAAAAGGCATGTAATCATGTCAACAATACAAAGGAATGTTGATGGATAGCAAAGGAATTATCCAAGTGAAAGAAGTCAGCCTCCAACAGTTACATACCATATAATTCCATCTATATGACATTCTCAAAAAGATAAAACTATAGTGATGGAGAATAGGTTGGTTGTTGTCAGGCACTAGGGATGAGGGGGAACAGGGAGTTATCTGGGATGATGGGACTGTATCTTGATTGTTAGGGAATGGTATAAATCTTTACACATGTTAAAATTTATAAAATGTCACTCTCCCCCCAAATAAATAAATAAATTGACTTTTTTTTAAAAAAGATACATAGAAGAGTGTTCATAGCACTTTATTTATGACAGCCTAAGCTGTCCCAGGTGTCCATTCAGGAGAATAGATATGTAAATCATGCTATGTTCACATGACAAAATACTACCAAGAGCTGAAAAAGAATAAACTACTGGTACATGCAATAGTGTGGATGGATCTCCCGTAATATTAACAGACACAAAAGAGAACACATTGTATGATCCCATTTATATAATGCTCACAAACAGGCAAAATCAATCTAGGATGACGTAGGTCAGGAACGTCCCTGGAAGGAGATACATGAGAGTAGTCTAGGGTACTAACACTATGTTCCCTCTTGACTGGGTGGTGGCTTCAGGAAATTTTTCACTTGTAAAAGATCATTAAGCTGTATAGTTAAGATTTGTACTTTTACTTGTATACATGCTTTTAATTGATTAAAAGGTTTAGATTTTAATCTGATTTGTCCATGTCTAGGTGGTGTTATACAAAGTGCTAAACTTCCCTATTGGCTGTTGGTCCTTCGAGGGCAGTCAACTTTTTTTTTTTAAGATTTTATTAATTTATTTGTCAGAGAGAGTACAAGCAGGGGGAGTGGGAGAGGGAGAAGCAGGCTCCCTGCTGAGCAAGGAGCCCGATGTGGGACTCAATCCCAGGACACTGGGATCATGACCTGAGCCGAAGGCAGACACTTAACCGACTGAGCCACCCAGGCATCCCTTTTGTTTTCTTTTTAAGTAAACTTTACACCCAACATGGGGCTTGAACTCATGACCCCAAGATCTAAGAGTTACATGATCTACCTGCTGAGCCAGCCAGACACTCCTGAGAGTGGGCTTCTTATCGCCACTTAACAAACATGGACAGGCATTGTGCTAGGCTCCAGGGACACAGCAGGGCGAAAATGCTGTTGATAGCAAAGGGGAGAATGCTGATATTTGGAATCCCCCAAATTCAAGATAACATTTTGCTCCTGCTTGGTGAAAACACAACTGGCATGAGAAAAACAAATGACCATTTTCCTCAAGAGGAAAAAGATTTTTTAAAAGTACCTATAATACCACAATGGGGGTGGGAGGGGATTAGACCATACTTACTGCAGACCACTTCTAAAGGAAAAACTTGCCATGGACTGTAATAAAGCATGGATCAGAATTCATACCAGAATGATCAGAGGAGCAGGGGGTTTGTGTGCCATTAACTTCTAGTAGAGCTTTCTGGAAACATATTGTTCTTTCTCTTTGTCCCCATGTTAGTTTGATTTATGCTTTCTTTGTCTTATGCCTTCATGTTCCTCATGGAAAGTTCCCAAATAAAAATGTAAGAAAAGTACTAACCCTCAATTCCTTTGTTTGAGGAGGTTATTTACATGTGTTAGGTTTGAATGATGTTCTGATATAATTTTTACATGTATTTTTGCCAAGCTCCCATATGCTTCCAAATACAGCCTATCCTTAAAATGCAAAAAATCATTCCAAACAGAAAGACCACAGGACAACTATATTTTAACTTTTTTAAAAAAGATTTTATTTATTTATTTGACAAAGAGAGAGGGACCACAAGTAGGCAGAGAGGCAGACAGAGGGAGAGGGAGAAGCAGGCTCCCCACTGAGCAGAGAGCCTGATACAGGGCTTGATCCCAGGTTAAGCAGACACTTAACCAACTGAGCCATCCAGGCGCCCGTTGACAACTATATTTTTAAATGGTTTAAAAAGCACAACATTGATGAAATCAATTACTATTAGAAAAGGATAGATGTTGCATGCATTTCCCTAATACTAATTCATTTGTTCCACAAAGATCTGTTCATCTTTTTAAATTTCGTTTGCTTTTACTCACCCTGTGGGAAGCACTATAATAAATGATACACTGTCAAAGACGAATAAGACCCAGCTTTTGCCTCCAGGAATTTAAAATGTGACAGCAGTGAAGAAATCTACAGGTGTGGCAAATTAAGTAGTAATAATAGTACAAGAATTATGCAAACTACACAGGAGTATATAAGAATTTTTTTAAGACACCTACAAGAACATCAAAAACAGAAGTGACACCAGTAGATATAAGATGATTAAAAGTGATTGCAATGGCTGTATTTTATTGCCTTTTTGGTTAAAAGGAGGGAAAATATTTGTATTTGCTTGCATATATTTACTCTGGAAAGATACATGAAAAACTAAGACATGGGTTATCGGGTCAGGAAGAGAACTGAGCAAATGGGAAGAAAAGCTTTCACTGAGGGTCCTCTTGGGAATCTTGTGAAATGAACAAATGTGTTTTAAAATCTACACAGAATTTGGGGGTTTTTTTGGTTTTTTAATTTTATTTTTATCATTATTATTTTTTACACAGTATTTGTTTTAATCAGTTATAGTAGGACACACAGACGTGGAAATGACTTTCACAGAGGAAGAAATTTGCACTCGTAGTCCCCTAGAAACGGGAAGTACAGCACGCAGGGGAAGCACTCAGGGAAGCATCGGAGTTGGTCAAGAGGCAGAGGGAGACAAGAGGAAAAGGTGGGCAAGCATCTTTACTGTGGTTTCTAAGGAATGGGTGAGGTAGGGTGAGCAGGCTTGATATTGGCTAGTTTGATCATTTCAGTGGGCTCTGGGGCATAGGGGCTGTCCTTACTTTCCTGTTATCTGGCTGTAGTGTAAAAGCCTGACAAAGAGGTGGTTGGGGTATGGACTCCGGATTGGTGGTTTGCATGTGAAAGGCGCACTTGCTGGTAACTCCTTCACTATCTCTAGGAATGGCTAGCCCTGGGTTCAGCAAGATGTCACATCATCGGGAAATATAGGTAAAAAATATGTTTCCCACAATATGTGAAATGATTAAATATTAATGTGAATGTATTTGCTCCTTCTTGTGAGAGCTTCCGATATACAGCTCCACCTTCTCTGATACCCAAGATGGCCCCCAGTCTTCAATATTACATGGTGGTGCATGGTCACGGCTGATTGGTCCAGAGTAAGCGCAAGATGGACCAGTGAGATTCCTTCTTCTGAAATCTGATACTTCAAACATAGAGAGGCAGGCAAAAAAAATTCTGGAGCTGAGTTTTTTCAAGGACGGTAACAATTATTTTCCATACCTGACTGCCAATATGATAGCCACTAGCCACATGTGCCTATTAAGTACCTAAAATATACTGTAAGTGCATCAGATTTTGAAGACGTAGTACAAAAACAAAATGCAAAATATCGCATTAATACATTTTTATATTATTACATGTTCATCGCTTCTCGGCCTTTTGGCTAAGATCAAGTGTAATATATTACTACATGTTCAAAGGATGATATTTTGGATATATTGGGTCAAATAAAATATACAAAAATTAATTTCATCTGTTTTTTTTAAATACATATAACACTAGAAAATGGAAAATGACATCTGTGTCTCATGATCTATCTCCTGGACAGCACTACTCTGGATAAAGAGAAATCTGTGAACGTTCAGTGAAATTTTTCTTTTTATTTATCCAGTGAAAAATTTCTTTCATCTTTCCTTTCCCTGTCTTGGTCATTCAACTCTTCAATTATTTGAAGAACTCATATGCTTCATATATGTATGTGTATAAACTAGCTGGAGTTCATTTCTATTTCTTGCCACAAAATTAAATCATATGATGTTGTGAGTGTTCAGAAAAGGATTAACCCAATCAAAGAGGGGTGACCATAAATTAAACCAAGCAAACCCTATTAGGACACAGAGAATAGAAGTGACAACATGCAGACAAGAGATGTCAGCACAGTTTTGAAAGACGGAAAGTTGATGGAGAAGCAAGAAACATCAGAACACTGGAAAACACCACAAATTAGAAGTATAAGAGATTGCTGAAGGCAGTGGTGTACTAGTTATCTACTACTGAGTAACAAATTATCCCTAAAGCTCAGTGGCTTAAAACAAATAGAATAATTTATTATTGGTCATGGTTTCCATGGGTCAGGAATTCACAAAGCACACTGTGAAGACAGCTGGTCTGTGCTCTAGTGTCTGGGACTCAGTCAAAAGACTCAAAGGTGGGTGCTGGAGTCACCTGAGAGTTCATTCACAGGCAGTTAATGCTGGCTGTTGGCTGGGACCTGAGCTAGTTGGGCAGAACCCACAAGTGGCCTCTCCGTGTGGCCTGGGCTTCTTCAATCTGGGTTCCACGGCAAGCATCCCATGAAAGAAGAAAAGTCCAGGAAAAAGTCCAAGCCACAGAGCATTACTTTTGCTGCATTCTGTTGTTGGTCAAGGCAGTTACAAAGATCCATCTAGATTCAAGAGTAGGGAACATAGACCCCCACCTCTCAATGGAGGTGTGTCAATATTGGTTTGTAAAAAGTACTTATGGAGTGGGATATATATTGGTGTGGCCATTTGGGGAAACATAATTTACCATAAGAATAAGAGATGGGACATATTACATGGATATCTATATAAGGAAGATGCAGTTAGAATCATAAGGCCTCTCCCATGTCCCATGCTATCCACCATCTTGCTTTGCCCAGCCCCAGGAATGAAGAACCTGAACCACTCGGGGACACCAGGCACAGATGAGGCCTTACTGAAAACAGCAGAATTGAACAAAAGTCTACCTACTAATGGGGGATTTCTGGCATCTTTCTCCTGCTGGACTCCTAGGATGTTGACTGCCAGACCTATTATCTCCCAGTCAGGACATTAGAAGATTCTTTTTTGGAGAAATTCTCAACATAAGAGAAAAGACCTGTAGATATAAACATTCAGGTTCCCCAATGAAATGAAGAATGAGATACCTTAAAAAAAAATGAGTCCTTGTAATTGAAAAAAAAATGATGAAACAGAATCAACATTTCTTCTTTCTGATGTGAAATATCCCAAATCAATAAGGAGACCAAGAAACAGAAATACACACTCATTGTCAGGAAAGTTTAGACTGCTCTGAAACCTTAAGCCAAAAGATGGGGTTAGAACAAAGTGCAGGAAAGATATGGAGAAAGGATATTTGCAACTGCAGAGATAGAAAATAATCAGCCTAGAACACTTTTCCAAAATAAGTGTTGCACCCTGAGACTCTCAAACCAACAACCTCCTGTCGCAACAGCAGGAAAGAGTTCTGTAGGCTGTTGGTGGCATCGTCCCTGGACCCTTCAGGTAGAAGTCTTGAGACACACTCCTCAGGCCTTTTATTCCCATCATTGGCATCAAGAGGGAACCTAGCGTCCTCAGCTCTCCTTTCCTCCAGGGACGAGGATCAGGAGAGATCCCCAGACCCCCATTCCTATCTATGCCCAACACTCATCCTTGCTTTACAACGTGCCTTGTACATCATTATGCCATTTACTCCTGTTGGAGAAGCGCTGGAGGCGCAGCTTCCCCTCATCACCTGCACTCCCGTCCCAGAAAAGCTCTGCACATTCTTTGTTCTGTCCTTTTTCCCACCACTGCCTACTCATTAAACCTCTCTTCTACTGCGCAACAAAATCCCCTGTATCCTTAACTTCTCCCAACAGTTCCCCGCTTCCTGCTCTAGCGGAAGTCTGACTTTCCCCTGAGGACATTTTATCCCTTTTGTCCCTCTCAAGGGCGGCTGTTTTTTTCTTCCACACTGGGCAAGAGGTGAGGTAGTGTCCTCTCCTTGCTCCTCCTTGCTGCTTCCAGATCATTCTTCCTCTTTCCTCTGCAAATCTCAGCTTTAAATATCCTCTATCACCTTGTATCACCCACTACACCACTATGGCTATACCTATTTCCCTGGGGATATCCCCCACCCCTTATTTCTTGGCAATCTCAGCCCTTGGCTCAAAATCACTCTGTCTATAACTTTCAATTCTGGGTGACTTCAATATACCTGTAGGTGACTTTCCAACCTCTGGCCTTTCAGTTTCCTGAACTTCTTCTACAACTTTGGCCTTCATCTTAACTCAGCCACTCATTTCCATGGTCACACAGTAGGCCAGCGCTACTTAGTGTGGGCCATGGGCAAGTGCTAGTGGACAAACTCTTGTTACTAGTCCTCACGAGGTAAGCACAGAAATTCTAGAGGAAGCATTTAGATACTTTCATAGCAATCTGACATTGCTGTGACATCCAACCATGTGATCAGTGCTTTTTGGGTCAGTGTATTTTTTAAAATGTCTTAAAAAAGAAAAAACTCCATTTGTTCCAGGTGTGTGTGTGTGTGTGTGTGTGTGTGTGTGTGTGTGTGTGTGTGTGTGTGTGTAGGGGGGGTTGTGATGGATTGCATGAGGGAGAAAAAAGAAAAACACATGCTCTATCACTGCAGCCGGCTAGCTGGCTTGAGATGCCCTGCCTAGACCTTGTCACTACCAATAACTACTTCTGTGACATAATCTCACTCTTTTTAAAAAATATTTTATTTATGTATTTGAGAGAGAGAGAGAGAGAGAGCAGGAGGAGGAGGGGCAGAGGGAGAGGGAGTGAGAGTCCCAAGCAGACATCCAGTTGAGCAGGGAGCCGGCTGCAGGGCTCGATCCTAGGACCCTGAGATCATGACCTGAGCTGAAGTCAGATGCCTAACTGACTGAGCCAGCCGGGTGCCCATTTGTTTGTATCTTTTTAAGTGTGATGACATAATCTCTCTTCTCATGCCTTCCACTTCTGACTTCCATCCCTTAAGGTATCTCCAACAATCGTTTGACCCACCAGAACCCCTAATCCATTAATCTGGTCACTTGTTCACTATCCCTCTTGCCTTTTGTTCCATCCCCACCCAGCTTACTTTTTCCATGACCAGTAATTATCATCACACCCTCCCCTTGCTTATCCCTCTTTCACTTCAGCATACTCACTTGGCAAAACCTCAAGACTGATTAAATCCACCTCTCCACTTGTTCTGGCTTCATGCCCGTGGAGCTGAACAAGCTGGGGAAAAACACTTTCTTTTTTTTTTTTTTTTTTGAAAAACACTTTCAATGCACATCAACAGCTTCAGCTGGATCCCTGATACTGCCCAGGATTCATATTATACTTCCCTTGTCCATTCACTCCCCTATTCTCCTAGATGGCTATTGCACAGATTCTCCTTTGTCCTCAAACAGCTGTCACCTCCTTCTCTGTCTTTACTCTCAACTGTTGGCCTTGCTTCCTATTGCAAGGATCTTAGAATCTTAGCATGTAGCTTCTACATCTCCCACTGCCCCATCTCCCCACCTTTACCATTGGCACCCGCATACTCTGTCACCATAGATGTTGCAATCATTATTCATGCTCTTATCTAAAGCCAATCCCTCCCCTTGAACATTAGATCCCATCTTCTCTTGTTCATTCAAAGAAATCACTCCAGTGATTCCCCTTCTTTCCCCACACCATCAATGTTTCCCTTTCTACTGGATCATTCTCATCTGGACACAAGTATGCTGTTGTTGCTCACATCTTAAAAAATAACACAAAACAAAAAAATTATCTTAATTTTACTTTAATGATCATCTAACACTCTATGTCTTTACTTTGCAGCCAAACTCTTCCTAAGGGTTGTCTGTGTTACTATCTTTAGTTTTTTTCTGCATTCTCTCTTAAATCCTCTCCACTCTGGCTTTCATGTTCACAGAGAAAACCCCTGAAGCAGTTCTTTTCATGATCACCAGTAACCTTCACATGGAGAAATCCAGTCTTGGTCCTCCTCTTCCTTAAACCATTAGCATTTGACACAGCTGATCACTCTTCTACTTCACCGGATCTTAGGACATCTGGTCTCTTGGTTTTCTTTCTACTCACTGGCCATTCTCTCTCAGTCACTTTTGCTGGTTCTTCACCTTCAACTACCTCAGGCTAGAGTGTCCAAAGACCCTTTCCCTGGTCTCCTCTATTTACATTTATTCCCTTGGTGATGTCATCCAATCATATAACCTCAAATTCCAGATATATAAAAACCCCAAATTTATATATCCATATAGACTTCAATTTCAAATTCTAGACTTTGTGTATTCAAATGCTTACTCAACATCTCTGTTTAGATGCTAGTACACACCTCACACTTATGCACAAACTGAACCTTTGATCTTTGCCCACAAGGTCCTGTATCCACAGCCTTTCCCATGGTGAGCTCATTCTTCCAATTGCTCAAACCAAAAACTCTGGAGTCATCCTGGATGGTCTCCTTCTCTTCAACCCAACACCCAACCCATCAGCAAATCTGGTTGATTCCATCTTCAAAGCACATCTAGAATTTACCTACTTCTCATCATCCCCACTGTTTCCATCCAGGAGCAAGCCACCACCATTTCTTGTCAGGATTATCAAAACAGACTAATGACTCGTCTTTTGCTTCTATCCTTACCCTCTACCGTCTGTTATCTACCCAGCTGCCAGAGTGATGCTTTTCAGTAGTAAATCTGATTGTGCCGATTCTCTTCTGAGAACCCTGCAATGGCACCATATAGCCAAAATCCTTCCTGTGTTGTACAGGACACTAAATGATTTGGCCCCACCATTACCTTTCTGATCCCTTCTCTTATCATTCTCAACCCTGACCATTCCACTCTAGCCCACAGTGCCCTTGTTGTTATGCTGCAAACATGTTAGGCATGGCCCCTCTTCAGAGCCTCTGGACCTGCTATTCCCTCTGTCTGGAACACTCTTCTCCCAGAGGCCCACACAATTCCTGTCAGCTTCTGCCCTTCTTTGCTCAATATCACATTGTCAGTGGAGGCCAACACTGATCATCATATTTGTAATTGTAATCAGACTTCTCCTCACTGGCACTCCTAGTCTTCCCACACTGCTCGGCTTTGCTTATCACTTTCCAACATACAATTCAAGCTCTCAATGTATATTTGCATCATCTGTTTTCTCCACAAGAATTCCTTAAGGTTAGATATTTATCAGATTTGTTTATATACATATATCCCAAGTACCTAAAACAGTACCTGACAATTAGTAGTCACCAAATAAATATTTGTTGAATGAATTTAGACTCATAGGTACAGGAAACAAATTGATGACAGGAGGGTGGGTGGGCAACAAAATAGGTGAAAGGGATTAAGAGGGACAGACTTTTAGTTATAAAATAAATGTCATGGAGATATAACGTACAGCATAGGAAATATAGTCAATAATATTGTAATAACTTTGTAAGGTGACAGATGGAAACTAGACTTATCATGGGGATCATTTCATAGTGTATAAAAATATCAGTATACATCTGAAAAAGGATATTGTATGTCAATTATACTTCAATAAAAAATATTTGCTGAGGGGCGCCTGGGTGGCTCAGTCATCGGGTGTCTGCCTTCGGCTCAGGTCATGATCCCGGGATCCCGGGATCGAGCCCCGCATCGGGCTCCCTGCTCTGCAGGAAACTTGCTTCTCCTTCTCCCCCTCTCCCTGCTTATGTTCCCTCTCTCGCTGTGTGTCTCTCTGTCAAATAAATAAATAAAATCTTTAAAAAAATATATTTGTTGAATGAAGGAGTGAATGAATGAAGAGTGAAGACAAGGCTGAGTAAGAAGTCACAAGAGGATTCTTATTTGCAGACTCAATCTATCAGTGAGGCTGGGGAGGATGAGGGGATGAAGAGATATTCCTGATTGTGAGCAGAATTGGTTTTGGTTGGTTGAGGAGAGGTAAAGACTAAAACAATTCACTAACCATGAACCTTAGGTCGTGAGTAGAATTCTTTTTTCCCCCATGAGTAGAATTCTTGATGTCTTATCTTATGTCCTGACCCTTCTTCCATACATTTCTCCTGCAAATAGCACCAGAGAGAACTCACTTCCTTCAAAGATTAAATGATGATAATAATAATTATAGAAGAAGAAGAAGAAATGTTAAAGGATATATACAGATACCCACAAGAAAACAAAGGAGAGGGGTGCCTGGGTGGCTCAGTCGGTTGAGCATCTGACTCTTGCTTTCAGGTCAAGTCATGATCTCATGGGTTGTAAGATTGAGCCCTATGGCAGGCTCCTCAGCGGGAAGTCTGCTTGAAAGTTTCTCTGCCTCTGCCCCTCCCCCTGCTCATGCTTGTGCTCTGTCTCTCTCTCTCTCAAAATAAATAAATAAATCTTAAAAAAAAAAGGAGAAAAATAACAGAAAAAAATGGTAGATGAAGAACTCTCGCCAGAAAAATGTCACCTAGGAGTAGACAAAAATTTGACCATACATATTGCCATGACTTACAACACTCAACAAAGGAAGCTCAAGAACACAAATTAGAGCTCCACAAGATTAAATAAGCTATAATGAGACAACAAAAGGAAACGAAGCGAGTGACATGGGTAAAATGGTGGACTAGAAAGCCCTACCTCAGGAATTTCGCTTCTTACTCAGGAACTCATTTACCCACAGAAACATTGAGAAAACAACAAAAAGCTGTCTGAATAAACATGGTAGGAGCTCTAGAAACCAACAAAAGGTTTTCAGCAACCAAGCAAACACTCAATCAAGAAAAAACCACTTTCTCAATGGTGAGAAAGTTTTGTGGTAAAGGTAAGTACATGACTAAACATAAAATCCATATCATATGATAATATTTCATATTTTATTATATTAAACTTCAACATTTTACACTTTTATAATTGCAATACTGTTGTTTTTTTTAAAGATTTTATTTATTTGACAGAGAGAGACACAGTGAGAAAGGGAACACAAGCAAGGGGAGTTGGAGAGGGAGAGGGAGAAGCAGGCTTCCCACCGAGCAGGGAGCCCGATGCGGGGCTCGATCCCAGGACCCCAGGATCATGACCTGAGCTGAAGGCAGATGCTTAATAACTGAGCCACCCAGGCACCCCTATTGCAATACTGTTTGTAATTCCACTTTTTAGTTGCTGCAGGATTTAAAAGACAAATGCACAAAAATAATTATGTTAGTATGTACAAAACTACATAAATATGTAGTTTGTGACATCAAGACATAAGAACATAAAGAAGAGGGATAGAGTTTTTAGGAGTAGAATTTTTGTGCGTAATTGAGTTAAGTGGTATCAATTCAAATTAGACAGTAATAACTGTAAGAATTTATATGTAATCCCCAGGGTACCACAAAAAAAATCTAGAGAATATACATCAAAGTAAATGAGAAGGATATAAAAGTATGTCATTGCCAAAAAATCAGCTAAACACAAAAGAAGGTAGTAATGGAAGAAATGAAGGACAAAAAAGTTACAAGACCTACAGAAAATGAATAGCAAAATGGCAGAAGTAAGTCCTTCTTTATCAGTAATTACTTTACTTTTTTAAAAGATTTTATTTGGGGGCGCCTGGGTGGCTCAGTTGGTTGGGCGATTGCCTTCGGCTCAGGTCGTGATCCTGGAGTCCCGGGATCGAGTCCCACGTCGGGCTCCCTGCTCAGCGGGGAGTCTGCTTCTCCCTCTGACCCCCCCCATGCGCTCATTCTCTCTCATTCTCTCTCAAATAAATAAATAAATAAAATCTAAAAAAAAGATTTTATTTTTATTTTTATTTATTTTTTAAAAGATTTTATTTATTTATTTTGAGGGAGAGAATGAGAGAGAGAGAGAGCACATGAGAGGGGGGAGGGTCGGAGGGAGAAGCAGACTCCCCACCGCGCAGGGAGCCCGATGCGGGACTCGATCCCGGGACTCCAGGATCATGACCTGAGCCAAAGGCAGTCGCTTAACCAACTGAGCCACCCAGGCGTCCCAAAAGATTTTATTTTTAAGTAATCCCCACACCCAACATGAGGCTCGAGCTTACAACGCCAAGATCAAAAGTCACATGTTCTACCGACTAAGCCAGACAGGTGTCCCCTATCAGTAATTACTTTAAATGAAACAGATTAAACTCTTCAATCAAAAGGCATAGATTGGCAGAATGAATTAAAAAACATGATCAAACTATATGCTGTCTACAACAGACTCACTTTAGATTTAAAGATGCAGAATAATTTGAAAGTGAAATAACGGGAAAAAACATTCCATGCAAACAGCAACCAAAAGAGAGCAGAGGTGCCTACATTAATATCAAACAAGACAGATTTTAAGTAAAAAACTGTTATAAGAGATAAAGAAGCATAAAATATATTGATAAAAAGGTCAGTTCACCAAGAAGATGTAACAGTTATAAACATATGTACAACAAACCTTAGAACATCAAAATATAAGAAGGCAACATTGGCAGAATTGCAGGGAGAAATAGACATTTCTATAATAATAGTAGAAGACTTCCACATACTACTTCCAACAATGATAGACAATCAATAAGGAACTAGAGGACTTTAACAACACCATTAACCAGACATATACAGAACACTCCTCCCAACAGCAGTGTATACATTTTTCTCAACTGATTTCCTGAACATTTTCCAGAAAGACCATATGTTAGGCTAAAAAACAAGTCTTAATGAATTTTAAAGGATTAAAATCAAATTATATTTCTGATCGTGATGGAATGAAGCAAGAAATCAATGACAGAAGGAAAACTGGAAAAGTCACAAATACGTGTAAATTAATCAGCATGCTTTTACACTAAATTCCACACCAGAAACTAATATCACATTGTATGTTAATTAACTGGAATTTAAATAAAAACTTGAAAAAAGAAAAAATAAACAGCATGCTTTTATTTTTTTTAAAGATTTTATTTATTTATTTGAGAGAAACAGAGAGCGCATGAGCAGAGGGGAGGGGCAGGAGAGGAGGGAGAAGCAGACTCCCTGCCCCCCAGGGAGCCTGATGCAGGGCTCCATCCCAGGACCCTGAGATCATGACCTGAGCCAAAGGCAGATGCTTAACTGACTGAACCACCCAAGCACCCAACAGCATGCTTTTAAATAAAAAATGGGTCAAAGGAGAAATCACAAGGGAAATTAGAAAATACCTTGAGACAAATGAAAACAAAGACACAACATACCAAAATGTATGGGATTCAGTGAAAACAGTGCTAAGAGGGAAATTTATAGCAGTAAATGCATACATTGAAAAAGAAGACATATCTCAGATCAATAACCTAACCTTACACTGAAAAGGAGAGCAAACCAAACCCAAATCCAGCAGAAAGAAAGAAATAATAGAGATTAAAGCAGAGATAGAAATGAAATAGAGGATAGAAAAAACAATAGAAAAAAAGCAACAGAAAAAAATCAATAAAACTAAAAGTTAATTCTTCAAAAAGATCAATGAAATAAGCTTTTTTTTATTTTTTAAAAGATTTTATTTTAAGTAATCTCCATACCCAACGTGGGGCTTGCACTTACAACCCTGGGATAAGAATTGCTTGCTCCACCAACTGAGCCAGGCAGGTGGCCCTAGACAAACTTTAAGTTCAATTGACTGGGGAAAAAAAGATATAAAAGACTCAAATCATCAAAATCAGAAATGAAAGTGTGGACATTATTATAAATTTTGTGGAAATAAAAATATGAAAGTTTATATGCCAATGGACAGGATAACCTAGATGAAATGGACAAATTTCTAGAAACAATCTAACAAAACTAAATCATGAAGAAATAGAAAATCCAAATATACCTACATTGTTGAGATTGAATAAGTAACCAAAAACCTCCCAACAAAGTAATGTTCTGGGTCAGATGACTTCACTGGTGAATCCTACCAGCTATTTAAAGAATGAACACCAATCCTTCCCCAATTCTTTAAAAAACTGAAGAAGAGGGAATACTATGCTATGAGACCCTGGTACGAAAAACAGACAAATATGCTATAAGAAAAGAAATTTACACACCAATATCCCTGATGAATTTTGATGGGAAAATTCCCAATAAAATACTAGCAAACTGAGTACAAACGATAACTGGCCCTGCAAATAAAAATTTGGATTTGTTAAAAAAAATACCAGCAAACCAAATTCAGCAGCATATTAAAAAAGATTATCTGTCTTGACCAAGTAAGATTTATTCCTGGAATGCAAGCCTGGGTCAACATACAAAAATCAATCAGTGTAATACATCACATTAACAGAATGAAAGAGAAACCCACATAATCATCTTGGCTGATAAAAAGCATTTGACAAAATTCAACACCTAACTTTTTAAGAAAAAAAACTCCCCACACTTAATAAACTAGGAATGGAAGGATGCTTCTTCAATATGATAAAGGCCATATATGAAAAACCAATAGCTAACATCATCCCCAATGGTGAAAGCCTGAAAGTTTTTCCCCTAAGATCCAGGACAAGGCAAGGATGCCCATTTTTACCACTTCTGCACAACATAGTACTGAAGTCCTAGCCGGGGCAACCAGGCAAGAAAAAGAAAAGGCACCTACATTGGAAAGGAAGAAGTGAAATTATCTCTATTTACAGGTAATACACTTTTATATGCAGACACCCCTGAAGAGTCTATACACAATAAAACAGAGCTAATAAATACAGTAAAGTTGTGGGATGCAAGATCAATGTACACAAATCACCTGTGTTTTTTTAAGGATTTTATTTATTTATTTATTTGTCAGAGAGAGAGAGAGCACAGCAGGGGGAGTGGCAGGCAGAGGGAGAAGTAGGCTCCCCACTGAGCAGGGAACCCCACGTGGGACTCGATCCCAGTACCCTGGGATCATGACCTGAGCTGAAGGCAGACGCTTAATGACTGAGCCAGCCAGGCACCCCTCACCTGCAATTTTTTAAAGATTTATTTATTTTAAAGAGAGAGAGAAAGAAAGAGCACAAGGGAGGGAGAGGGGCAGAGGGAGAGGAAGGCACAGAATCTCAATCAGACTCCCCACTGAGCATGGACCCCCCCCCCCGCGGGGCTTGCTCTCAGGACCCCAAGATCATGACCTGAGCCGAAATCGAGAGTCAGGCGCTTAACAGACTGAGTCACGTCAGCACCCCCAGCTGCATTTCTATACATGAACAATGAACAGTCCATGAAAGGAATTAAGAAAACAATTCTGTTTAAAACAACATCAAAAATAATTAAATACTTAGGAATGAATTTAACAAAGGAGGAGAAAGACTTGTACGCTGGAAACTCAAAATACTACCCCCCAAATTAAAGAAAGATATAAATAAATGGAAAAACATTTCCTGATGAATTGAAAGACTTAGCACTGGACAATATTCCCCTAAGTGATCTACAGACCCTGTGCAATCCCTATCAAAATCCAAGTGGTATTCCTTGCAGAACTAGAAACACCAATCTTAACATTCATATGCAATCTCAAGTGACCCCAAATTGCCAAAGCAATCTTGAAAAATATCAAAGTTGGAGGACTCAGATTTGATTTCAAAACTTATTATAAACCTGCAGTAATCAAAATAGTGTTGTTCTGCCTGGCATAAGGACAGACATACAGACCAATGGGATAGAACAGAGAGCCCAGAAGTAACCCCTCACGTATATGGCCAATAATTTTTAACAAGGGTGTCAAGTTCACACCAAATGATGCTGGAGTATCTTGTAGTGCCAGAGAGTAAGCAAGTATGAGAAAAAAAAAAAAGACCCGTTGGTGGGGATGTGTCAAAGGGTACAGGAGCCTGCTGAAAGAGCTCCCAGTGGCCAAAACGGCCACAATTTGAGCCACAAGATAAAGAAATGCTGTGTTATAAACCAAAGTATAAAATAAGTACGTGTAAGTCCACACTGATATAAATGATTGAATACATTACTAAATGGAAGAGAAGAGACAAATCTCCTACACAGAATTCCAAGTAAATTAAATAGATCCTCCACTGAATTCACAGCGATCAATTTCAGTGCCAGAGGAAAAACAGTGTTGGACTTACTGAAATGAAGTCTATTGATTCCAACACATCACCTTCCTCCGGGATTTTCAAGGGCAGTTTCAACTGTGATTTTTGCTTTACATGCTGAGGGCTGACTTCAGATTTAAACCTGGAGATGATGGGGCCCTGTTAAATTCCCTGCCTGTTAAAGCCCACTACAGGGCCATACACGAGGCAGAGCTCCATGTTTGCTTTTTAAGAAGTCTTAAGGGTGCTTTACAGGCTACCATGTGATGTGATGTTTCCGCACTCATTTGGTGTTGAGATTGGAACATTTACGAAAAGGTCAGATGCTGGTGCCAATGCAGCTGACACCCTCCACCTTCTTCCTAAACAAATCGGCCCCCTCGCTGCCTCCTCTTTCTATCAGAGACCTGCCCCGTATAGCCTTCTCATCCACTGCCTTAGGCGCCCGCCCTCACCCGCTACATTCGCGCCCACCATCTATTCCACTTTAAACCTATGCCTTCCTATTAATATCTCCTACTAGAGTACTGATGATTAATATTCCCTAAAACAGAAGTGACTTGGAAACCCAGCTTTCCCATAATAGCTGCAAAGACCTGGCCCCGATTCAAGCCCACAAAACACAAGCCAAATTACACACTGGGTGGTGAAGGCATTTTTTTTTTTTTTTTCAAATCCTGCCCTTGTATGAGTTAAAGTGGAAGAAGTATTGTGTGACCACATTGTTCAAACATAGGGAGATGATTGTACTCCTCCGATTTGGTTTTCATTTCTTGGTTCTTCCCCAAGCCCCTGATTTCCACCTGTACTTCTTTTTGATATTTCCTTTTCCTTAGAAAAGGCTGGAGGGGAGGGCAGAGGGCAGTATGGGACTTCATCCCCTAGGAGTGCAGAGCCATAGAGGTTTTTAAGAAGGTCAGATTTCTATTTTTGTCTTAGAAATTAAGCTCAGGCTGATGGCAGAGGTGGTGTCTCCCAGTGCTTTTACATAGGAAGAATGATCATGCAAGCAATCAATTTCAAAGGGACTTCAAGGGTTGAAAACAACTCAGCAAGGGTGGGGTATCCTCAAAGCCCACAGGCGTCCAGCACACCTGAGTTTGAGCAGATATGCTTCTGAGGCTTCCTGTTTCAATGTCACCACTGGCCCCGTTTCCAATGCCCAACAGAACCGACACTGAAGGGACAGGAGTTGTGAATGGAGCACTATTGTCCCTCTATGGGGAGAGCAGTGGTTATTCTTGGCACATCTAGGTCAGTCCAAAGTTGAGAGGGGTGGGAGCTCATATGATCTCAGGATACCAGGACACTAGGAGAAAGGCAGAGACATGAGGTTCAGAAGTTCTGGCCCACAGGGCGCCTGGGTGGCTCAGTCGGTTAAGTGACTGCCTTCGGCTCAGGTCATGATCCTGGAGTCCCGGGATCGAGTCCCGCATCGGGCTCCCTGCTCGGCGGGGAGTCTGCTTCTCCCTCCGACCCTCCCCCCTCTCATGCTCTCTCTCTCTCTCTCTCTCTCTCTCTCTGATTCTCTCTCTCAAATAAATAAATAAAATCTTTAAAAAAAAAAAAAAAGAAGTTCTGGCCCACAAAACAAATTGTCTTTAACCAGCCATGTTTCCAAATCTTTGTCCAATCCTGATATACATAAAAAAGGGGTATTTGTATAGCTCAATGGGATCAGCTTGAGGGAGCTTGGATAATTCTAAATGGAGCTTCATGGAAGGGCGCCTGGCTAGCTCTGTTTGTAGAGCATGAGACTCTTAAATGCAACCTCATGGATAATCATTATTTACACTGTCTTTATATATATTCTTAAAAAAAATAAAGATAAAAACAAAAAAATCTATGATACTCTATAATTACGAGAAGAGCAACAAAAACAAAGTGTGGGGGCAGATTTAAATATTGAATCCATGTAAAATTTCCTGGTAACAACTCTGTGATTTTTTTTTAAATGAAAAACTACAGCTTGTTTCTCTGTGTCTTTTTTATACCAAGTTTTATGTTTAAATCTGCACAGAGGAGCACCTGGCTGACTCAGTCCGAAGAAGGTATGACTCTTGATCTCAGGTTCGTGAGTTCAAGCCCCACACTGGGTATAGAGATTACTAAAAAATAAACTTAAGAAAAACAAAAATGAAAAAAATGAAAAATAAAAGGTCTGCACATAAATCCTGATCAAGACTTTTTTTAAAGATTTTTTAAGATTTGTGATTTAAGATTTTTTACTTTATTTGAGAAAGAGAGAGAGCACAAGCAGGGGGAGGGGCAGAGGGAGAGGGAGAAGCAGACTCCATGCTGAGCCAGGAGCCCGATGCAGTGCTGGATCCCAGGACCCTGGGATCATGACCTGGGCCGAAGGCAGACGCTTAACCGACTGAGCCACCCAGGTGCCCCGAGCAGTCGAAATTATATTTAAAGTCTCTAATAGCTATTTTCTTCCATTAACAATGGTAATGTTGACATTTTTTTTTCTGATAATGTGACTGGATTTTGAATCCAAAAGAACTCAGTCACACCATGTATTTGGAAACGATGAAACTCATCTATGATTTGGGCAAGCTTGGTGAGGGGCCTTATTGCTGCCCCTGCTGAGATGTCACCGGAAGGCCCACTGAGCTGCAAACAAAGAGACACTTCCAAAATATGTGAGCAAGGATTCAGGACCACTCCCAGCAGCAGTAGTGACAGGAGCCGTCCCCCTCCCCCCAGGGCCCAGGGGTTCCCATCTTAAGGCTCCCTGGCGGGGATGCTCCAACTTGCATTATCACTACCTGCCTGGCTTTGGTGCAGCCATGATACTAATTCTTTGTCTCAACCAGAAAGCCAAGGAGGTAACAGCCATATCATTGTACCCATAGTACAGAAGAGGAAGCTGAGGCTCCAAAGGTCAGGGATTATCCCCTGAGTGAAGCCAGAATCCCTGCTTCCCACCTCTTTGTTCCTGCAGAGCCTAGCTCACAGAGACTATGTTCTGAGAACAATATTCTGCTGGATGCTACAAGGCTCTCCTATCAAAAGGAGGAATGGAAGACCCCAAACCAGAACTCCAAGGGGCCATATGAATGGGGCATATCTCTCAGAAGTCCATTTTCCAGTGAACATCCCAGGGAGGTGAATGCTATTCTCCCAGAACCTCTGGAGGATTCCTGGGGGTTTTTCTGTTCTCTTCGGGTTCTCTCTCCCTCCCCTCTCCCATCAGTGCCTCGGCTTCTCCTTTCCTCTCCTCCCTCTCTTGCCTAGCTCTCTCCTCCCACTTTTTAAGTCGTGAAAATACAGGACTGGAAGATTCTAGATACACATATTCTCCTTGTATCTATTGACAGAAGATATATGTTCTCTGTTTTAAACTTTAAACCAGGCAAATTTAATCTTTTACGTCTTTGAAAACAAAATTAAAAACCAGTTAGCTTGCTCTGTAACTTTCTGGCTGTGGGCTCTGGGCAAGTTTTATACTGCTCTGTGCCTCAGTTTCCTCACCTGTAAAATGGGGACATGAACAGCACCCATTTTGTAGGTTCATTGTGAAGATGAAATGAGTTGATACATATAAACAGCCTTTTTTCACCTTCTTTTAACAGCTTCAGTGAAATTATTAATATATCATAAAATTTACCCTTTAAAGTACCCAATTCAATGGGTGTTAGCAGAGTCAAGAGTTGTGCACCCATCCCCATGATCTAATTCCAGAACATTTTCGTTACTCCCCAAAAGAAACTCATTTGCCATTACTCCCCATCTCCCAAATCCCCCAGCCGTTGGCAAACAGGGATTTGCCTATTCTGGACACTTTAAATAAATGGAATCCTACAATACCTGATCTTTTGTGCTTCTTTTACTTAGCATACTGTTTTCAAGGTCTCAAGATTCATCCATGTTGTAGCATATATCATATAGCATATTCTTTTTTTTTTGGCATTCTTAAATGAACTTTTTTTTATTAACACATAATGTATTATTTGTTTTAGGGGTACAGGTCTGTGATTCATCAGTCTTACACAATTCACAGCGCTCACCATAGCATGCACCCTCCCCAATGTCTATCACCCAGCCACCCCATCCCTCCCAACCCCCTCCACTCCAGCAACCCTCAGTTTGTTTCCTGGGATTAAGAGTCTCTTATGGTTTGTCTCCCTCTCTGGTTTTGTCTTGTTTCATTTTTCCCTCCTTTCCCCTGTGATCCTCTGTCTTGTTTCTCAAATTCCTCATATCAGTGAGATCATATGATAATTGTCTTTCTCTGATTGACTTATTTCGCTTAACATAATACCCTCTAGTTCCATCCACATTGTTGCAAATGGCTATATCAGTACTTCTTGTCTTTTCTTTTGATGTGTGTATATGTGTTTGTATAATTTATTTTTTCTTCTTGGTGCTTTAAAATTTTTCTCACAATTTCTTTTCTTCTTAACTTTATTGAGGAATAATTTACAAATAAAAATTGTTTATATTTATGGTGTACAATGTGATGATTTGATACATCTACACATTGTGAAATAATGACTGCAATCAAACTCATTAACACATCCATCTCTTCAAATTGTTACCTTTTTGGTGTGTGGTGAGAACACTTAAGATCTACTCCATTAGCAAATTTCAAGTATACAACACAGTATGATTCACTCTAGTCACCATGCCGTACATTAGATCCCCACAACTCATTCGTCTTATAAATGAAATGGTCAACAGATAGATGAAAAGGTGCTCAACATCACTAATTGTCAGGAAAATCAGGAAGACACAAATTATAACCACAAAGAGGTATCACCTCACACCTGTTAGAGAGGCTGTCATCAGAAAGACAAGAAGTAAGAAGAGTTGGTGAGGATGTGGAGTAAAGTAGTAGGAATGTAAACTGGTACAGCCACTATGAAAAACAGTATGCAGATTCCTCAAGAAATTAAAAATAGAACTACCATGTGATTCAGCAATTGCACTTCTGGGTATACATCCAAAGGAAATAAAATCAGGATTTTGAGGAGCTATCTATACTCCCATATTAGTTGCAGCATTAATAGCCAAGATATGGAAACACTGTAAGTGTCCACTGACAGATGAATGGATAAAGAATATCACACACACACACACACACACACACAGGAATATTATTCTGCCATGAAAAAGAAGGAAATCCATTTGCAACAACATGGATGAACCTGGAGGGTATGATGCTAAGTGAAGTAAGCCAGACACAGAAAGACAAATACTGTATGATCTCACTTATATGTGGAACCTAAAAAAGTCAAACTCACAGAAGCGGAGGGTAGAAGAGTGGGAGCTGGGGGTGGAGGAAATAGATCCTGGTAAAGAGATTAAACAGCTTTGAAATGCATGTAGCACATTAATGTGCTAAGTGCCAATATTATGAAGTGACTTTTTTTAACCCTCCCTGTGGGTGGATGGATCTCAATTTTATGCCTTCTACCTTGTAGTAGGAGCCCTGACTGTACGTACCTCTTGGATTATTTCAGGAGCACCTCTTACCGAGATTCTCCAATGGTTAGGCAGGACTTCTCCATTTAGTTGGCATACGTGATGATTTACCATTGAGAAAAAGAGAGTGAGGAATTCAAGACCAATCAGCACCTGGCTCCTGGAGGAGAGTTGCTGGAAGGTTCTGACAGAGAAGTGGGTCTTGAATCTTCTATATTAAGTGATACTGACTCTGGAGCTGGAATCCACACCCACACTTAACTTTGGGGAACAGTTCATTGCTGCTTAGCTTGGGCTGCTATAACAAAAATACCAAAGACTGCATGGCTTAAACAACAGAGATTTGTCAGTTATGGAGGCTGGGAATTCTGAGATCAGGGTGCCAGCCTGGTTGGGTTCCAGTGAGGGCCCTTCCTGGTTTGCAGATAGCTTCTTGCTATGTCCTCACGTGGTGGATAGCAAGCTTTAGTCTCTTGCTCTTCTTATAAGGACACTAATCCCTCCTGGGGGCTCTACCCTCGTGACTTTATTGAAACCTAACTACCTCCCAAAGGCCCCATCTCCTATAACTAGGGGGTTAGGATTTCAACATAAGAGTTTTAGGAGGGGACACAAAAACACAGTCCATAACAAATGCTACTTGTTAACCGTCTCCCTGTCTTTTTTATTGTGATTATTGGATATAGGGGTCTGCAGTCATTCTCTCATTTCAGTCATTTATGTGACAGTAATCACACAAAATACCCTGCCAAGGGTCATAAATATTTAAACAGATAATCCACTTTTTCATTTGACATTGTTAACACATAAAGGATTTTTAAAAGTAGAATAAAACTACATTTAAAGAAGACAAATTGAAAAATTAGTCACAATAGAATGAAAGGCCATCTAACTCTGACAAGTTCTAAGGCCATGTAGCTCTGCTGAAGGCTCACTGACTCAAGAGAAAAATACCTGGAGTCCACCACAAGTAAAAAGCAATCCAATATAGTTTTTTTCCTATTAAAAAAGCACACAAATATACCTTGAATTAAAGTTCTTCTAACTCCACGGTCTGTTAAGGCAGGAATCCAGTTTTCCAATTCAGTGGTACATCCTCCTCTGGCTGAGAAAAATACTGTGGACAAAATGTGATTTGAAAAGAGTATTTAATGTTTTTTATTTTATTACGTTTCTTAAGAGCAATAATCACCTCATGCCATTTACGCTGAAATAACAGAAACTGGAATAGCAAGGCACTACAGAAATGACTGATGGAGAAGCCCTTGGGTGATCCTAACCAAGACCTGGCCCTAATCAACATTGTCCACAGTTGTTTCCAGAGGAAGAAGCTTACTCCCTGTGAATTCCAGTGGGAAAGAATGACTTAATGGGAATACTCTCTTCATTGTCTGCTCTATTAGATACTTTATAGTTTCTGGAAAGCCAAACTTCTTTCTACCATAAGGAAAAGTGAAAATGATGTCTTGCACAATGCCAGACGCATTCTATCATTCATTCATTCATTTATTCATTTTCCTAGTAATGTGGGAATCGGGAATCCTGTCTTATTGGTGCGGGAACTGAAGTTCCAAAGGTATAAAGGTGATCTCTTAAAGATTACACGGGAAACAAGTTGACAAGCGCTTTTCTTATCTGGAGGTAACGAGGGGTCGCTGCTCAGAGTTAGCATGCTCTTTAGCCAGAGGCTTTCGGTTTTAAGAAAAATCACAGCCTGACCGGGCAGCACACAGCATCAAGATGAAAACAGGTGACAGTGTCTACAACATTTAATTATATGAATCTTCAAGCAAGAACTCCATCTTCTGGTGGCACCTGCCCCTCCGAAGGGGCAATGAGGCTGCGTTTGGGGAAGCTGGTATGGAGCAAAGGACCCGGATCACCATCGCGCTCAGAGGGGACAGGTGTGTGTGTGTGTGTGTGAGGGTCGGGAGGAGGGGCAGAAGCACCCTGGTCTCAGGACCGCACCCGCAGCCACGTTTTCCGCGGAGCGAGACGCCGCTCGGCTCTCGATTGCTCGAGCCTGGCGCGGCGGGCGGCGCACCCGGCGGCCGGGGCTCTGCGCTCGAGCGGTCGAGCCTGACCCGCACCCGCAGAGAATCGCTCAGCGACGGCCCCGGGCTCGGGGCGGGTAGGAGGAGGCCGCAGTGGCCGGCGCTGGGATGTCGAGGAGCTCGAAGGCGGTGCTGGGCCTCTCGGTGGTGCTGACGGCGGCCACCGTGGCCGGCGTGCATCTGAAGCAGCGGCAGGACCGGCAGGTCGGTGTCACGTGACCGCCTCTTCCGGGGCTCGCGCGGTGGCGACGGCGACCTTGGGCCTGTTGGTCTCTCTCCGCGTGGTTCTCCGCTGCTCCTCGTCTTTCCTTCTTTCGTAGGCTCCGCGGCGGCGCGGCCCGGCTCCCCCGCGCTCTCGCGACTGCGGCCCGGCAGCCGCCCGCCGGGTCCTGGGCGCCGCAGTCCCCGCGGCCGCGTGCACCGGGAGGCCCCGGGCGACCCCATCCTGGCCGGCGCCTGGGAGCTCCGGCCCTCGGCGCCGCAGCCGCCTGGCTCCCGCTAAGGCCCGTCCGCGGCGTGGTCGGCGGTCCCCTTCCCAAGTCACCGCCAACCTGCAGTGACAACGACCTTTCAGCGTCTCACCTGGGCCGCTGCAAAGTCGAAGCGGGGAAGGGGTTTGCGTGGGGTGCACTCAGCAAGTTGTCGGCCTCTCCCCAACCCCAGGCCCAGGGTTGAGGCTCAATCCTAATGTGTTTCAGTGCTAGTGAGATTTTATCCCAGGATTAAGGAGGCTTCCCCGCATCCACTTTCCGTGTTTGGCCAAGGTAATTTGATAGATGCTTTTTTTTTTTTCTTTTGTCTTTTAAGGAGCAGTTTGCTATGGAAACCAGATTCCAGGAACTAGAGATACCAGCCTCCATATTTTCTTTTTTTCGGTACTTGTATTTCAGGAAATAACCGTGACTTACTGATGGGTAGACATGGCCGTCCGTTCTGTGCCTCTCAGTTCCTATTTTCTTTACTCTAGTTGGCGCATGTTTAATGACCGATCTCTGTGTGTCAGGCACCACACTAGGCACGTTGAGAAACAAAGATAAGGACAGGTGTCCCTGAGTCTGTAACTGATTCACAGCAACGCTGAACTTGAGTGTGAGAACAGGCAACTAGGTCAGCGCGTGTGTTAGGGTTGAGCTTAGTTTGGTAAAGGTGGAAGTAATGAACTGGATGAACTAGTAAACAGTCTTTTCCTGCATTGGGCTGAGCAGTGTGCTTCGTATACAGAGATGAAGCAGATGAGGTCTTTGTCCTTGTTCACAGTCTGTGGAAATCAGAGAAAGGTGTGATGGTGTAAAAATTTTGGGGAGGGGGTATTGGGATGAATCATAACAAGGTGTGAAAGGTTAGAGATTTGGGAATAAAGTATGGCTTCTGAGGGGGGTAGCTTTTGGAGCACAGGCAGGAGAGTTCCTCTTCTAAGAAGTGAAAGGAAACGAGGGTGATCAAAAGAAATTTGAGATGGAGTAGAGGATTTCGCTCTGAGGTCAGTGAAGGCAGGGATTTTCAGAGTATGGGGTAGGATGGGTAAGAACTTGGTTCTGAACTAGCCACACATCTCGTGTTCCTGGGAAGTTTTTTACAACCTAACCTACTCCAGACTTCTTAAATCCGAATCTCTTGGAGATGGGGGATCCGGCTTAGGTATGTTTTAAAAGCTATCCAGGGAATTCTAACATGCAGGCCGGGTTGAATATCACTCTGCTAGAGAGTGGAAGAACAGAAAGATCTAGATATTTGGAAGTTAGGTGAAGAGAAGATTGACCAGAATAACCTGTGTTTATTTTACATCCAGTCATTCACCGCGGACTTTCTTTCTCGCCTGGGAGGGAGTAAAACAAAGATTGACACTGTGGGTGTCTTGGAAGTTTCAAGGAAGCAAGAAATAAAATAATGACTGTGGTTTTCTATCATTTTTGACTGTCTACCACATACCAGGTACTGACGTTCATCCTTACAGGAACCCAGCAAAAAGAGTAGTGCTATAGGGGTAATGGTTAAGAGGTCTTAGAGGTTAGGAAGATAGTTAAGTGGAAGTCACAGGCAATCAGCATATATTGAAACTTGGAGGAAGTTAGCAAATGGTGGCCAGACAGCAAGCTCCTAAGCCATATGCTGAAGTCTGAGAAAGGAAGGGTGGGATCTCAGAGGCAGGTGTGGGAAGAATGATTCCAGCCAATGGTGTGTGCTTTGGGAGGTGGGGTGGGAGTGTGGGTGGGTGTGTCATGGTTTATGGAGCACAGGACCAAACACCTGGAGAGGGAGGAGTCAAATGTCTCTGGAGATGTGGTCGAGGAGCAGTGTTCCAAAAAGTTGGTTTTCGGTTGTATTGTCTCTTCCAGAACTCTTAAAATCCCCAAACTCCTCGGTAAGAGCGAATGTCACTGTAGGTTTGGAGGAGGTCCAGCAAGTAGGTACTTTGTGAGTTTTAAAAATAGACCTGATAATTTAAAACAAAAAAACAACTCCAAGCCTGGGCCCCACCCCCATTAATTCTACCTCACAAGGCCGCTTTTAAAAAAAATTAGAGTATTTTGTGACCTAAAAACTGTAAAATGGTAATTATTAGTAATGACTGGATTTTTGTTTTAAAAAGTCTCACCTTAAGTGCTAGGTCCATGTTCTGGAATTTTCTGCCCATCTTTAGCGCTTGTCAAAGTACCACTGATGGGCCTTTATTTTTTCCTCTGGTAGTAGCAGAGTCTCAGTTATGTAACTGGTTAGTAATTCTGTATAATTTTTACTTCTCTTTACACACTAGAAAAAACCAAGTTCTTTCCTTTCTTGCATCCTGACTTTAAATTTCAGTAACCTTTTTTTTTCTTTCTTTGATGTTTATTATTCAGCGAGGATAATTGCTAACATGAAAGTGGTTCATAGAGTTACTATAGTAAATCTCACCAAGTCTTTTAAAGCATTGAATATCAGTTAAGCTTTTAAAGTTCAACACAGGAGCAGTTTTTTTTCTTTTTAAGTTAACGTTATTTCCCATTAAGTTTCTATACTGAATGTTCAGGAGTTTCTTAAAATAACAGTAAGAAATTATTTTGGTAATAACACTAGTGGAGCACACTACCAAATTAATCTGATGGTTTATTACATTTTACATTTATGCAGAAACTTGAAATAGTAATTGGGTATTTGGAGTCTGAAAGTTTTCAGTGTATTTTAGTAGCACTGTTACTTGGATTGAATGGCACGAGGATGGGAACCACCTGTTCAAGGTGTTACTGAAATCTGTTTCTTACGTTTTTAGAGGCTTCATGATGGAGTGATCAGAGACATTGAGAGACAAAATCGGAAAAAAGAAAACATTCGTCTTTTGGGAGAACAGATTATTTTGACTGAGCAACTTGAAGCAGAAAGAGAGAAGATGTTATTGGCAAAAGGATCTCAAAAAACATGACTTGAAATGGATGTCAAATATTGATGGGACAGTGTCAAGTGGGGGTGTGCGAGTGTGGATGGAGAATAGCTTAGCGAGGTCTTCAACATTTTTTTGGTCACTGTCTTTTCCAGCTTGACCAAAGAAAAGGACAGTGGACCATATATTCTAAATTACTGCTTTAAAAGTCCCTTCTGAGTCAAGAAGCAGGCAGACACTCTTCTGAAGAATTTTGTCTGTGTGGTCCTGGTAGAAGCCCCGGTAAGCTTGGTGTCTAGAGCTTAGGATAGTTAGTGAAAAGCACTTTGGAGCTGTGAGAGGAAGGGATGGATAGTAACATCCACCTGAGTAGTTTGATAAGCCGGCACGATGATGAAGCCACGAGAACGTCTACCTCAGAAGGGCTGGAGGAGGGGGAGGTGGAGGGGGAGACTCTCCTGATCGTGGAATCGGAGGACCAGGCATCAGTGGACTTATCTCATGATCAGAGTGGGGATTCCCTCAACAGTGATGAAGGAGATGTGTCGTGGATGGAGGAGCAGCTGTCCTACTTCTGTGACAAGTGCCAAAAATGGATCCCGGCCAGTAAGGAGCCTCTCAATTCCTTTGATTTGTCAATTCCTGCGTGAAGGTTGTTTTTCTAACCTGTGAACCAAACATGAATGTAAAATGGACCTAAATAAAAAGATAATTATTATATTTATTATTAGTTTAGTTGGTTAATGACAGATTTATATAAAACACACATTTGTATTAATAAAAATTACTGTCAACCTCTCACGTTGTTAAATTAACGTTCTTGATGGCAACCCAATAAAAATCAGAAAATTGGAAATTCTGCGTTATTTAAAGAATTAGCCACATTGTTCTAACAAGATCATGTTACGGATTTGGGGCCAAATAATAGGCCCAGTATAGAATTAAAGTTCAAGTCACTCTGGTAATACTTAACTCCCATGGAAAACTGCCGTAGTATGCTGAAGTAAGTCAGAATTAGCAGGTTAAAAGTATTTTGTGCTCTTTTTCTGGGACCATTCTTGTTTTCTGCTTGCTGGCCTCCTAGATCTGCTGGCAAGAGATACACACACACATGCTCCTGATACCTCACTCAACTTAACCTTTGCATCTGCCAGCTTCCTGGCTCTCAAGGAGCATGCTCTGCCAGCCATCATGAGTTTTAACCAAAACAGGATTTTCCCATTGGGCAGACTAGTAAAGACATATGTACCGGAGGAATTCTTTGTGTAACAGAGTTTGTAACTAGGTCAGAGAAATTTCTGTGTGTGTGTATGTGTATACACATACATACATGTGAAATGGGTCATTTTCTGGTATGTGGAAATGTGTTTAAGATGGATTTAACTATTCAGAATAATAGTTACTATTAATAAATTAACATTTTCATAGGAAACAATCCAGAACTTTCTATGCCTTAGCTAGTGTTTGTTTCTGAGCAGTTTCTGCTTATTGATTCACACACCTGCCTGAAAATCTCAGTGGCATTCCCCTTGTCCTCTCAGGATATATTTTAAACTGTCTTTCGCGATAGGGTCCCTGCTAACTTCAGCTTCTCTCTTCAGTGTCCTGTTGCCACACAACCAGAACTTTGCAGTTAGGGTGAGCTTTTCCTTCACAAACATTTCTTTCTTACCCCAAGGTCTTCTCACATTTTCATTTCCTCTCTGGAATACGTGTCTCTCTAGCCCCCCTGGCCTCCCTGCCAAACACACAGGCACCCCTCTTCACCTGGCCAATTCTAGTCATCCTTCAGGCCCCCTGAAGACCCCACTTTTTCTAGCCCTCCCATCTTCCTCATATGGGTTGGGCTTCCTTTCTCTGTGCCCTCACATTGCCCTATGGCACACACTGCATTCTATTCTAGTGGTTGTCTTGTCTCTCAGAGCATCAGCATCACCTGATTCTGGTGATTCAAGGCAGAGACCCAGACCCCACTTTCAGAGATTGATTCATTCCAGGAGGATGGAGAGCCACTGTGCTGTTGTGATGACCTAGTTCCTCATCTGTGGCCCTCAAAATTTGTAAAATGCCGAGAGCAGACCTGCCTTGGGTACTGTGTATTCCAGTTCCTATACCAGTACCTGGCCTGCAGCAGGAACTCAGATATTTCTTGAAAGAATGTGTCGAGAGACCCATAGGAGTCAGGAATGTCAACAGTTGGAAAATCCAATGACAGCAATAAAAACTTGCTTTTCCAGTATCTTTCTCCTAAAAGTTAGGGAATCACAGATCTCAACAGGTATATGCTATGTTAGAAAAATAAAAATCTTTTCTTCTACCTTCCCCATTCCCATCCTAATGTCATGGGTTGGCTAAAAAAGAGAAAAAACGTGGGAAGCATGGAAAATCTGGTTGATAAACGATAAACGCTGCTGTAGATAAACCTATGATGTGCCTTTTTGCTTTTCTCCTAGGTCAGCTGAGGGAACAGCTCAGTTACCTTAAGGGTGATAATTTTTTTAGGTTCACTTGTTCTGATTGCTCGGAAGATGGAAAGGAGCAGTATGAAAGGCTGAAGCTCACGTGGCAGCAAGTGAGTAAAATCTCTCCCCCTCGAATTCATGAGGTCGCTCCTCCAAAGAATTTATTGGAATGAATATTCAGAGAATGAGGAGCTTACTTCTAGGCTTTTGAGCGGTTTTGAGAGTCACTTTCTATTTCACAAAATCATATTCCAACTATATGGAGAAAGGAGTTCTTTATAAAAATATTCAATGCTAACTTAGTAAATTAGGTTTGAGATTCTTGAAAACCTCAGATACACACAGAATTTCGTTTATATATTATAATACCAAACTCTGATTTTAATGGAATTAAAGTGAGGTTCACATTTTTTCTGGCAGCCATGTTTAGAACAATAAAACCATTTTTAAAAATGTAAAGATGGCCACATTAGAAATAGTTGAAAGGTATAATGTGGCAGAAACCAACAGAAATCCAGCTTTTCTGTATTTGAACACAGACATGCTTGAAAAATTTTTTTCAATGAATACCTATGGCCACCTTTTAACCATCTCTCATACCAGCACCCTAGTCCAAGCCAATTATAGCCTGAACAATAGCTTTTTACTGATCTCCAGCTTGCATTAAATTTTTTTGGTTTTGTTCTTATATTAATATGTCTATAACAGGGTACCAACGATAACAGTAAGTTCTAAAAACGACTGGAGTATACATACTGAGTGCCTCGGACAAACCCGGTGCTGTCATAGGCCTGGAGACTGCTGTGCTGAGTGAGACAGCTGGGGAGCTGGCATTCTAGGCATTTATTTTCGACAATAAGCAGACAAACAAATAAGTTAATTACCCATAGCACTTTTTTTGCTAGGAAATAAGCAGGGTATAGACGAAATGGGTATAGGGTATAGAGTTTAGACGAAATGATCTTAGCCACTGAAGGTATTCCTTATAAACTGCAGTTGCTTTAGCAGCTTAGACTGTTATTTTAATTATCAGTGCTTCCCTAGGAGATGTACTAATGAAATCTGTCAGTGGTGAATTTAGGGAGCCTTTTTTGACTAGCCGAAAATATGCAAGTAGAAAATGAAGGGAAGTTTGTACTGAGGACATAGCCTCATAAATGTAATTGTGATGTTTTTCTCAACATGTCCATGGGATATTGCATCTAGGCAAGGTCAGATTAATATTAATAGATTATTCTGATGCTGGGGCGCCTGGGTGGCTCAGTCGTTAAGCGTCTGCCTTCGGCTCAGGTCATGATTCCACGGTCCTGGGATCGAGCCCCACATCGGGCTCCCTGCTCGGCAGGAAGTCTGCTTCTCCCCCCACTCCCTCTCCCCCTACTTGTGTTCCCTCTCTCACTGTCAAATAAATAAATAAAATCTTTAAAAAAAAAATAGATTATTCTGATGCATATACCCACGGCAGATTTGTGTTTGATCTGCAAGTAGCTTCTGAAAAAGCTGTAAAGTGGAAGAAGTAGCAAGTATGTATAGTTTATTTGCAAGAATACGAGTTTTCTGTGGAGGTTCTTTTGAAAAGAACAACTAGCTTTTGGTTATATTGCTTAGAAGATATAATATTGGTTCAGTTTGCACTTTTAATTAGACTAACATCACTTGAAAATTATGTTTTCACTGCCAGAAGACAGATTGATGGGAGATAATACCCTGGTATGATGAAGTGGCAGATCAGACACTTGGTAGATCTGGTCTTGGTAAACTACTGACCAGTATTTCTAGTTGCACCTAAAAAACCGAGACTCTCAAGAAAGAGCTGAAAGAGAATCAGATGGTTTTGGATAGATTCTATTGATGTCACCAAATAGGTAGGTTTTCTATCCTTTTAAATCTTAAACTTTGTTGATTTTTCCAAGTAATAAGTAGAAATGCTTGTTTGATCACAAAATAGCATTAGTAAAGCAGTCTGGTCTCCTGACCTTTCTTCCATGCCCTTTCTTGTGTCCTCTCCTCCTTAGTGATTTGTGAACCACAGTTGGAAATGCAGGAGAAACTCTATCATGTGTTTGGCAAGGGTAGGTACTTGTTATATTCTCATCCTGGACACTTACTCTTCCATGGCAGGTAAAGAATATACCATGATCTGTACTCATTATTTTTCTAGGTGTTTTCCAGCAGGTGTTTGTAAAGTGCCTACTGTGGCTCAGCCAGCCCTGAGCTCCTCCCTGGGGACACACTGTTACTGATGGGTTTGGGCTGCTAGTGGGAGAGCAGAAAACCCTGCTGGGATTCCTTTTCTTCAGATTACAGATTCCAGGGGAGGAGGAAAACCACATCCTTCATATATTGAGTTTGTAGTTTGTGCAATAAATATTAAGTGATTATAGAAAAAGTTATTTTCAAGTAAATATATGAATTTTTACTTTTTAAAGTCATGAAATATTTCACACATACCAAAAAAAAAAAAATATATATATATTTATATATATATATACACACACACACCAGAAATAAAGTAGCAGACAATGTCTCTACCACTGAGATTAACAGTGAATACATGTGTCCGAGGTACTCTAGGGGTCTGGGAGTAGGCAGAAGCAGTTCATTTCAGTTTCTCCTTAAAGTATTTCTTGAACAGTAACTTTTTTAAATTGTGGTAAAATATATATAACATGAAAGTTTACCATTTCATCCATTTTTAAGCATATAATTCAGCGGCCTTAAGTACACTCACAGTGTTTTGCAACCATTGCCGCTATCCTTCTCCAGAACATTTTTATCTTCCCAAGCTGAAATTCCATATCCATTAAATAGTAAGTCCCCGTGGACAGTTTAACTGTTTTAAGGAAGATGTTTGTTGGCTGATGTGTACCTGCTGCAAAAATGCGTGGAAGAACTTGAAAACTCTGTTGATGGTGGGCTATCTGTAGATTTCACAAGTCTAAGGTGGGGAGAGCTCGGGTAATGGAAGCATTAGAGGTGTCAGCATTATTAGAAGTGTCAGCATTACCAGGCCCTTGGAGTCAGAGGTTTTCCCATGGACCGTCGGGGGTCTCAAGCTGTGAGCACAGGTGCTGGGGAGCCTGAGACGTAGTTTACTAGCCCCCTTACATTTTCAGGATGCGCTTTCTGGAAAGAAGAATCAAGTTAGATTCTTTTCAGGGATTCTCTGTCCCCTTTTCAATTTCAATGGCCCCAAATCAATCACTGTTTCTATTAGGTTGAAAACATAGTTTTGAGGGCGCCTGGGTGGCTCAGTTGGTTAAGCGACTGCCTTCGGCTCAGGTCATGATCCTGGAGTCCCGGGATCGAGTCCCGCATCGGGCTCCCCGCTCAGTGGGGAGTCTGCTTCTCCCTGTGACCCTCTTCCCTCTTGTGCTCTCTATCTCTCATTCTCTCTCTCTCTCTCAAATAAATAAATAAAATTAAAAAAAAAAAACCTTTAAAAAAAAAAAAGAAAACATAGTTTTGAATAGCTGGTATCATTTTGTCCATTTACATGAAGTTACATAATTCAGAATTGCTTATAGATGGAAGAAGAAATGCCTGAAAGCATAGTCATTGAATGTGTCAGAAGTGATTGTTTCTTGATGGTAGATTTAGAGTGATTTTTACCTCCTCCCTTGCTCTTCTATTATTGAAATCTTCTACAGTGAACATGTGTTACTTATATTTCTGGAAAACACTTCCCAATTCGGGGCCATGAATTCATTACCTGTAAACAAGGAAGTTGGACCAGATGAGGAGTTTTCACGTGGAGCTCCGGGGATGTCTTGGAGCCTCTGAGAGTGGGCTGAGCAGCCAGGCCTCTCGGCTCTGGGCCCCTGTCTAATGCTAATGTCATCCAAAGAAAGGTTTACATGTATGAAAATGGCCAAACACTGAGTAGATGGTGACTACATTATTTTCAGCTTTGAAATTCTGAGAGTCTTTTGTTTCTGCTCCGTACAGAGCTTAGAAAAATACATAGGCAGGGGTGACTTTCAAAATATTTAATAAAGATCAGCCCCATCAGTCAGAAAATGTGGGCTGTAGCAGGTACCTGGAGGCCACACGGCCAGAGTTTATCACCTTATCTAGTGCCGCGTTGTGTAAGATGGAGAGATGCAGGGATGGGATTGGGGGTGGGGGTGTACAACAGGTAGATTGCTTAGTTGCTTAGGATGGCAGTTGTTTATCATAATCAGTTCAGCCACATCTCAGCCCTGCATATGCGGCATGTAAGGAACAACTGTACATACTTAGGTGGATTAGTGCTGTTCATCTAATGAAAGCAAAACAGGAAATAAAATTCTCTACTGAGACTGTTCCAAGGTGTTATCCTTTCTTTTACCCCTCTGTTCCCCACCATTCCTGCTCAGATTATAAAACAACGAACATTTCCCCCAGGTTAACATCCCTAGTCATGCTTTTCTCCTAGCGCTTGTTGTGTTTGTGTTCCAGGTTGTCATGCTGGCAATGTACAACTTGTCTCTGGAAGGAAGTGGCCGGCAAGGTTATTTCCGGTGGAAAGAAGATATCTGTGCCTTTATTGAGAAACATTGGACCTTCTTACTAGGGAATAGGTAATGTGATTTTTTGAAAAACTTATACTTCCATGAAGAAGTAAAGAACAAAGTACATGAGGTTTGAGACAGCCTAACGAAGCCCCTTAGGAATTAGTACTTGTGGCAATTACAAAGAATATTTTAATTCCAGAAGATGTTACTTTTTTAAGTTAAAAAACTTATTTACGGAAACCAAATTGGAAGTATATACCATTAAAAGTATAGGTTTCCAGGGACGCCTGGGTGGCTCAGTCGGCTAAGCGTCTGCCTTCGGCCCAGGTCATGATCCCAGGGTCCTGGGATCAAGTGCCGCATTGGGCTCCCTGCTCAACGGGGAGTCTGCTTCTCCCTCTGCCTCTCCTTTCTGCTTGTGCTCTGTGTGTGTGTGTGTCTCTCTCTTAAATAAATAAATAATATCTTTAAAAACAAGTATAGGTTTCCAGACTTTTCTCATCCTACTTTAGAGGAAACTCTTAGTTTCTACTGAGCATGAAGAGATTTGAAGAGATTCTTAGAAAGTTAAAAAATAGAGCATTGGATTGCATGAGGCTGTTTAATAGTTGGATGAGTAACTCTGTCACGTGAGGATATAGGATCATTATGTCCTTTTGAAATCAATATCTTAGATGGTCAGAGGAAGAAAAACAGTGGCAGTGACGGACTGTACGTATTTAAATTGCTCCTCATTAAAAGACTCTTACCGGTTCAGTATTTGTTTTTATTAACTAGCAGGTAGAACCTGTTGATACGTTTTGGTATTATAGCGCTTAGCAAAGTCTAGGCGCGTTAATACACATACAGCTTGTTCATTCATTCCTCTCCATGATAGTGCATTGACTTTACTGCTGAGCATGCCTCCTTGGTGCTCTGCTTTGGCTCGGCAGACCTGCGTGTGCCAGTGCACAGATATTGAGACCATATGTTTTAACTGAAGGTCTCTGCAGATCAACAAGATTTTTATTGCTGTTAGGGATTAGTGAGTTTGCAACTGCATTGGCAAATTGTGTGAGATGCTGATTGTTAGTTGCCGTCTGAAGTCCCGTGTGAAGTTCATAAATCTTGCCTAATTGGGTCAGTGTAGATGTGCCACAGGCTCTGATCACAATCAAAACAGGGAGTTTGTACCTGCCCTCACTCTGAAGGCACTGCAGCCTCTGTTTCCTGGGGCGCTGAGAAGTCAGCTCCGCCAGCATCGCTCGGAGCTCAGGGCGGGCCGCCGACAGGAACGGTGGCTTTCTGAAGGCTCGGCTGTGGGGAGAAAATAGAAGAGATTCAGTACAGTTGTACAAAAGGAGTTATTTTTGTTCTTGAGTTATTTAGTGCTACTAAGAAAAGAATTGACAGTATAACTGGTTCTTTTCTTAAAGAAAGGAAATCTGTTGTCTTAGTTTAATGATTTAGCACTATTTATGGAACTTAATATACCCCATTTATAAGGTGCAAGAAAGGGAAAAAAACTGATAAAATTAGATCTTGGAATGTTTTCCTGATCTCTCAGTGCCATTCTGCTTAGTAGATTGTCTTCTGGAAGAAATTGGATTTAAATTGCCTGTTTTTAAGGATTTTGCCATATTTTAACATAAGTTGTTCAGTTGTTTCATTTGTTCATTTGTATAGCATGTTCTGAGAGGAATCAGCCAAGGCTTTTTTTCTTTTTACTACTTTACTGAAAGGCATTAATTACTCTCCAGTTTCTGTGTAGTTTAACCATTAAACTAGTGGGTTTTGGCCGTGTTACTGTATCACTTGAATTACCATTTACTTATTTAAATCCAGTCACTTTTTTTTAAATAAATACATTCATTTTAAAAAGAAACTTCAAACCACCATGATAAGTAGAAAACCCGTATCATTTGCCATACATAGAATGACACTATAAAAATAGGTGTGCTAAAAATAAAACAGTGCTATTAAATTATAGCTGGATCCCAAGGCCTGTAAAGGCAGTCAGGGCCCTCTGTCTTGATTAAAAAGCGTAGTAGCGTGTGTTGGGGAGAACTTAAAGCAATGAACTTTCTCCTTGATCTCACCAGAAGGAATGAAAGATCATTAAAATTACTCTGTGTGGGGCGCCTGGATGGTTCAGTTGGTTAAGCTTCTGACTCTTGGTTTTGGCTCAGGTCATGATCTCAGTGTCGTGAGATTGAGCCCTGCCTGCTCCGTGCTGGGGGTGGATTCTCTCTCTGCTCCTCCCCTGCCTGCTTGCACCTGCGAGCTCACATGGGCGCTCTCTCTCTGTCTCTCTAAAAAAAATTACTCTGTGATTCCTTGTCACTCAGTTTCCTGCCTCAGTGCTGTCCTTTGCTTTGGGAACTCTGCTGTCAGTATCTGTGATTGGAAAAGCCACCTACCTGAAACCCTTCTCCAGAGGCAGTCACCACATACTGACATATCTCTGTGTCTGAACATACACAGAATCACTATGCCTCAGGGAAGCGGCCTGCAGAGGACATGCACATTTAGAGTTTTTTCATAGCTACTGAAGATTTTAATTCTGTTCTATCCATAGAACATTCTTTAAATTCTTAATGATAATCATTTCTCATTTGCCGTAGAATCTAAGAGTATAGTATACTGTTGAATGAAGTATAAGATTTGAATACATTTTCTTTCAGATGTTTACAGGCTTTGCTTTTATGCCTTTAATGTTTTACTAAAGTTGAAATACGTAAAGGTTTATTCAAGTGACTTTATGTACCTATTGTGAAAACAAGCTTAAACGTATACAAAAACTTTAATTAATTGCTGCAGCTTAATTGCCTTTGTATGTGTGATCATTTAATCTGCTTTTATAATCCTGGCCTTGAATTTTTCTAGGAGGTGTAACTTTTTTTTTAATTCCAGTGTAGTTTAACATAGAGTGTTCTATTAATTTCAGTATATAGGAGGTGTATCTTTGATTAGTGAAGAATACTTTTTTTTGTTTGTTTTTTAAAGATTTTATTTATTTATTTAGACAGAGGGACAGCCAAAGAGGGAACACAAGCAGGGGGAGTGGGAGAGGGAGAAGCAGGCTTCCTGCGGAGCAGGGAGCCAGCCTGATGTGGGGCTCGATCCCAGGACCCTGGGATCACACCCGAGCTGAAGGCAGACGCCCAATGACTGAGCCACCCAGGCGCCCCAGTGAAGAATACTTTGAATACTTTCCTCTGTTACCATATTTCATTGATTTTTACGATGCACACATTTTTAAATTTTCACATCTCTGATAACTGGATACAAGCTGGATATAATCTTATAAGGGATAGTGTGTCATAACTGATGGCTAGTTTTCTTTTTTTGTTGTACATAAAATAGTATATCTTAAAGTCAGTGAATCTTACATTTGATGAAATATGATAAAACACATTCATAGTGTTTATTATATGACAAGGATTCTAGGGGGAGGGCAGAGTAGGAAGCACCAGAAGTCTTTCCCTACCTAGAAAACAGTTGAAATGGCACAATCTGTCTGATGTAACTATTTTGGATCACTGGGTCTATATTGAAGGCTTGCAACTTCCAGGGGGAGGCTTGGAAGGTAAATTGCATTGATTTTGGTGGATTTCAGCTCTTAGCACAGTGACATTTCCCCATTCCACACCTTTCAGCCCTGTGGCAGCCAGCAATGCACTTGTTCCCAAAGCAGCTCATACACAGCTTGTGGGAGTCAGGGTAGACAAAAAGGACCCTGTCCTCCAAATATCAGGAATCTGCTCTGATCACTGATTGCTGCTTCTGATCACAGAAATTAATATGAAGAGGTGGGTTACACCTGCCCTGAATTGTTGTAAACCTTTTTCCCTCTGGCTGCAGTGACTTCAAGGGGACTTAAAAGGCCGGCACTTTCCTCCCCGCCTTCATTTTTCTCTTTGTCCCCTTTTTGGAGCCAGACCTTGAAAACTGAGACAATCAAAAGTAACCACATACACAGAGAAAATTAGAAAGTCACCGTGTATGCCCAGGGGAATGGCCAGAGAAGAACTTAAATTTATACCTCAGGCTGATCTTTGATACAGAGACACCCTACAACAATCAGAAAAACAAAAACCCTTAAACCTCAGGGAAGGAAAATAATCTGATTTCCAGAGTTACTACATTTTTAAATTCAAATATCTAGTTTTCAACAAAAAATTACAAGGAATACAAAGAAACAGGAGAGTATGGCCCATTCAAAGGAAAGCACAATAAACCAACAGAAACTGTCCCTGAAAACGACCTACCAGTAGATCTACCAAAGACATTTATTTGTTTGTTTGTTTATATTTTTTAAATGTATTTATGTTTAAGATTTTACTGATAAATTTGACAGAGAGAGAGAGAGCACAAGCAGGGGGAGCAGCAGGCAGGGGGAGAGGGAGAAGCAGGCTTCCCGCTGCTCAGGGATCAGCCCCGAGCCTGACACGGGGCTCGATCCCAGGACCCCGGAATCATGACTCCAGTGGAAGGCAGATGTTTAACTGACTGAGCCACCCAGGCACCCCCAGACAAAGACTTTTAAGCAACTGTGTTAAAGATGCCCAAAGAAGTGATGTGGAGAAAGTCAAAAAAATGAAGTCTAAACAAAACAGAAATATCAGCAGAGAGATGAAAAACCTAAAAAGAAACCAGAAAAGTTTTGGAGCTGAAAAGTACAGTAGCTGAAATGAAAAATTCCCTGCAGGGATTCAGAAGCAGGTTTGAGCAGGCTGAAGAAAGAGTAAGCGAATCTGAGAGTAGGAGAGTGGGGGTTATACTGTGAGCAGAGCCTGAGGGACCTGGGGAAGGGGCACCAGCAGCTGGACCAACATACCTGCTGTGTGAGAAAGCAAGTGGAACGTGTCTCCCCACCCCACAATATCCTTTGGGCAAGAGTGGGGTTTGGAAAGGTTAGGAAAAGGTGTGAATGTGGGAGAGGTGCTCTGGGACCAAAACACTGGGGCAGAAGCTAAGGTGTCATTGTCCCCTCTCAGAGAGTGCTCATGCCTATTAAAGTTTATATTTGTGGTTTTTGTTTTCTAGCACATCTTTGTCCATAAGAATGCTTTTTTCTTTTTGCCTCCCTAGCAATATTTTCCAACTGTTAAGGCTGGTCTTCTTATGAGAGACTGTGTTTCAGGATTTCTGGTAATTATGTTTTCAAGGTGGAAATACAACAGTTGCCTTTAAAAGCATTTTCAACAGGAATCTGAATAGTTGACGTTTTACGTATCATTTAAAGTTTTTGTTATATACTTCTTTTTTTTTTTTTCAAAGCTGGTTATTCCCCCAGAGTTCAACTCTATTTGTGGAACATACTGTATAGTTTTATTCCACTCTACTATGTACAGGCAAATAGGAGCAGACTGAGAAGTGCATCCAACTCCTGGGGTAAAATGAACTGTTTACCAGGGCTAGTGATTCTCTTGCTTGGTTTCCTGTTTAATTCACATATAAAAGCAACTCAAGTTCACTTCAATTAGCCTGTGAAACTCCATAACATGATGATGATTGTGATAAGTGTTTTATTATGAGCTTTGTTTGAATTATTTCATTTAATCCCCATAGCAACCTTACGAGCTAAGTTCTGTTATCCTGATTTTAAAGAAGAAACTGAGGCAGCCAGAAGGTGGTAGAGCCAGACAGGCTCCAGAGCCTCTCCTTTTTTTTTTTTTTTTTTTTTTAAGATTTATTTGTTTATTTATTTTGAGAGAGAGAGAACACACGTGAGCAGGGAGAGGGGCAGAGGAAGAGGGAGAAAGAGAATCTCAAGCAGACTCCCTGCTGAGCACAGAGCCCACGTGGGGTACAATCTCATGACCCCGAGATCATGACCTGAGCCGAAACCAAGAGTCAGAGGCTCAACTGACTGAGCCACCCAGGTGCCCCCAGAGCCTCTCTCTTGACTATTAGGCTCTGTTCCTTCAAAGATTGGAGGTTCCCTAGCGTATCATAGGCTTTGAGTCCTAGAGTATACAGAATGTATTTTCTACATAATGAGAGAATTGAAAAGCCAATAATTTTTAAATTCTTGGACTGTCCAGGAAAAAGACTTCGACTTGGTGGAGCACAGTAGCAGGTTGCCTCAGCGTGGGAAGCCCGATGTTCTTCCGTTCGGGTGCTCAGGAGTTCGGAGAACCAGGATGGTGGAAGCTTGTTCACAACAAGCCCCCAACAATGAAGCCTGAAGGAGAGAAGCTGTCTGCCTCGACTCTGAAAGTAAAAGGTACTCTTGTGAGAGAGGTACAGGACATGATGACCAGCCTGAAGCCAAGCAAGTGTGAGCTTACGAGACATCCTGCTTGTACCAGGCATAGCCCATCTGCCTCTCTGGAGTGACTCTTTTTGGCAATTTCATTATGACACATTTTGTGTGTGCTATAAATAAACACCATACAAAAAATATTTGATCATTTCCTAATCAAGTGGCCAGTTGTATATGTGCTCCCAAGGTGAGCATTCAAGTTATGAGTTCTGTAAATTTCCTTTGGTATCTGAAAGGTTCTCTAGTTCCAATCTCATTTAGTTTTACACCTTTTTAGTATGGAAATTTTTTAAACATACACCAATATGAATAGAGTAATGTAATGAATCCCTGTGTACCTTTCATCTCGCTTTAGCAGTTAACTGCTAGTAGTCTCATTTTATTTAGACCCCTGGATACTTTCCCCCAACCCTCCACCCATCCCACCCCTTGGATTATTTAGAAGGAAATCTCAGGCATTAACATTTAATTCTTAAACATCTTAGTATGCTGGGCACCTGGGTGGCTCAGTCAGTTAAGCGTCTGCCTTTGGCTCAGGTCATGATCCCAGGGTCCTGGGATTGAGTCCCGCATCGGGCTCCCTGCTCAGCTGGGGGAGCCTGCTTCTCCCTCTGCCCCTCCCCCCACTCGTGGGCTCTCTTGTGAGCGCTCTCTCTCATAAATAAATAAATAAAATCTTAAACAAAAAACATCTCAGTATGTTAATTTTAGGAGATAAGAACTCTTTTGTAGCCTAACTGTGATGCCATTCTCACACTGAAAAAAAAAAATTAACTCCTTACAGTCACACATTGATCTGATTTTTTTTAATCTAAAAAGTTTTAGGGGCGCCTGGGTGGCTCAGTCGTTAAGCATCTGCCTTCGGCTCAGATCATGATCCCAGGGTCCTGGGATCGAGCCCTACATCGGGCTCTCTGCTCTGCAGGAAGCCTGCTTCTCCCTCTCCCTCTCCCTCTCCCTCTGCTTGTGTTCCTTCTCTCGCTGTGTCTCTCTCTGTCAAATAAATAAAGTCTTTAAAAATAAATAAACAAATAAAAAGTTTTAGTGAGCTTTAAAATTTTTAAAATATAATTGAGAAAAAAATCAAATAGTATTGAAAAGTAGAAAGCCTGTCAGTGTCCCTCTCCCCCACACCTACACCTGTGCTTTTTCACTCCCCATAGTAACCACTGCTATCTCTTGTGAATACTTTTGGAAGTTATTTCTGCATATTTAAGCATTTTTATTGAAAAAATAAAGTCATACTATAATACCTGTTCTCTATTCCCTCTTCCCCTTACGAGGATACCTTAGACATCTTTCCATAGCAGTACATGCAGATCTACCTTCTTTTCTTTTTTTCATTGTATCCCATTGAGTGGCCTTAATATGGTGATATATAATAGGCCATTCCCCTGTTGATGGATGTTTTGGTTACTTCTACCTCGTTGTTGTTATATTAAACAATACTACAGTTGTACACATTTGTGTGTAAATTATTTGTGAAAAATTCCTGGAAACAGATTGCTGTATTGAAGGGCATTATTTATTCAGAATTTTAATTGGTGTTGCCAAATTACCCTCCAAAAAGTTGTAATAAAATGTATGCCTTACTAGAAAGGCATGAAAATACCCATTCCCCATATTCTTGCTGAGCATTACCAAACTTTTAATGTTTACCAGTTTCGATAAGGAAAAGATAATACTTAATCATTTAAATTTGTGTTATAATCCCTTTTTTAAGAAAGCTCTAAGTCTTAGTTTAGGGCATTCATTGAATATTTCTCTATTTTGAACATGGTAGCAAGTTCACAATAATAAATTAGCAAAAGAAGCGAAAGCTGAGGTATTTATTTAAAATTTAGGTATTTATTCTTTCCTGGCAGCCTCAAAACCAACTTTAGATCCCATCATTACTGTTGAGGGCCTTCGAAAACGGGCGAGTCGGAATCCTGTGGAATCTGCCATGGAATTAAAAGAGAAAAGGTCTCGTACTCAGGAAGCAAAGGACATTAGGAGAGCCCAGAAGGAAGCGGCTGGTTTTCTTGACAGGAGTACTTCTTCGACTCCGGTGAAGTTCATAAGCCGTGGCCGCAGGCCAGACGTGATTCTAGAAAAAGGAGAAGTGATCGACTTCTCATCCTTGAGCTCCTCTGACCGGACCCCTCTGACCAGCCCATCTCCTTCTCCATCTCTGGATTTCTCCGCCCCTGGGACCCCCGCCTCTCACTCGGCCACACCCAGCTTGCTTTCAGAAGCAGATCTGATTCCAGATGTGATGCCACCACAAGCCTTGTTTCATGGTAAGACTTGCCTTTCTTGCATCTTTGGTTTCATGTGTGGGCCATGATATAATGCATGTGTTTTCACCTCGTGGGCAGTGTGCCCTACATTTCTTCTTTCCTCAGTCCTGATCACACTGTCTTGTGCTCTGCACAGATGATGATGAGATGGAAGGTGATGGGGTCATAGACCCAGGGATGGAGTACGTTCCACCCCCCGCTGGGGCAGCAGCGTCCGGGGCAGTAGTCGGGGGCAGAAAGAAGGTCAGAGCGCCGGAGCAGATAAAGCAGGAGGTAGAGAGTGAGGAGGAGAAGCCCGACAGGATGGACATTGACAGTGAAGACACAGATTCCAACACATCTTTGCAAACCAGGGCTCGAGAGAAGAGGAAGCCTCAGCTGGAGAAGGACAGGAAGCCTAAAGGGCCCAAGTACACCCCTGTGAGCATCTACGAGGAGAAGCTGCTCCTGAAGCGGCTGGAAGCTTGCCCCAGTGCGGTAGCCATGACGCCGGAAGCTCGCAGACTGAAGCGGAAATTGATTGTCAGGCAAGCGAAAAGGGATAGAGGATTACCACTTTTTGACTTGGATCAAGTTGTTAATGCCGCTCTTCTGTTAGTTGATGGGATTTATGGAGCCAAAGAAGGAGGAGTTTCTAGGCTTCCAGCTGGACAAGCCACATACAGAACGACCTGTCAGGACTTCAGAATCCTTGACCGATACCAGGTGAGACTCGGACCGGTAGTGGAGGTGGGGCAGGGAGCACCACGGAGTGGGCAGAGCTGTGCTGGGGCTTAAACTCCTGAGTGATTCTGGGAGAGAGAGAAAACAGTAAGGGAGAAAGATACAAAAATTGCCGGGCTTTATGTTTTGAAACTATTCATTATGAATACCCCTTAATACATCTGGGTTTGTTTGTTGCCTTTTGGGTGTTCAGGACAGAGCCTTGACATTTTCTTTGTCTCTCCTAGTCCCTGGCGGGTACTGAGTTTGCACATGGTTTGTGTCATAGCTCTGAGTGACACTTTTGTGGAGGGCATAGGATATGCCAGACCATGTGCTGAGCAGGCTCTGAGGACACGTAAACATCCGTGTAGGTAGGAGACCACACATAAGAGTAGATGAGTGCATGTCATCGCTGCTCAAGAATATCCAGAGGAATCCAGGTCTGTGAGTGCTCCCAGGAATAATTAATTCCACTCAGAACTTCAAGAATACACCTTTCCACAGCAGGAATGAGAGGTCTTATTTTCCTGAATCTTTGCTAGCTCTTGGTCCTAAGCAGCCTTAACTACTTTTGCTAATATGATGGCTGTGAAGTGAAATCTTATTTTTTATTTATATGTCTTTGTTTACAGGTGAGTTTAAAACATTTTTCATGTTTCCTAATTGTTTCTCTGTTGGTGAATTGCCTATTTGGATTATTTGCACATTTTTCTGTCTTCTTTGGAAACTAGTGGGCTGATACTGCCAGTGTTCTGTTCTTATTCTGTAATGTACCATGTGTGGGGCTTTTTCTTCCATTGTGTTGGCCATGTGGTGTGTGGGCCCTTTCAGTTTGACACTCTCCTGGAATTCTGGAACATCTTCTTCATTTCCTGTCTTCTATTTTCTCTCTTCTGTCTTTTTAGAACACACCTATTATCTGGATATTGTACTGTCTAGACCAAGGGTTGTCGGGCTTTCTGTAAAGGGGCAGACAGTAGATGGTTCTGGCTTTGCAGCCACACAGTCTTAAGTTGCAGCTACTCTACTCTGCTGTTGTGTGAGAGCAAGATATAATGGATGGGCGTGGCTGTGTCCCAATGACACATCATTTACTACAACAGGCCCGGTCTGGCCTGTGGGGTATAGTTTGCCAACAACCCCTACTCTAGATGGATCCCTTAATTTTTTTTTTCCTCCTATTTTCTATCTGTCCCGGGAGGTAGTAACTTGCCGGCCTGCACCCTAGGGGTGAGTAGGGAGGGCCGGGAGCCTATCATTCAGCTGGCAAACTTCCCTGAGGCTCCCTGTTTTCAGTCCCACCCTTGGCTGTGCCACGAGGTCCAATAGTCCAGAATCTCTGCCGAGCTTCTCCGGACAGTCTATCCTTCTGCTCATGGAGGGAAAGATGGTTTTTGGATGTGGGCAGTGGAGGTGTAATTGGAGGCTTTAACCTCTTAAGAGACTCTCAGTCCATAGTCCTCTTGCCCACTCTAAGTATTAGCAGGACCCGTTGCTTTGCTGTCTTTTCCGAGGCTCTGCCTGTAAATCATGCTGCTCCTGGCCTGTCTTCACTGCTGCCTTAGGCTCTGGCTCTCTGGTCTCAGCCGTTTGTCACTTACTCATCCACTTTCATCACAGTCATCTCTCCTCACCTTTTCTTTGTTCTTTTGGGTTTGTCTTTTTAATCCCTATACTTAACTTTTTAAATTGTGAAATGTGCCCTATAACTATAGAAGAATACGTAGAACATGTCAGTATAGTTTATAGATTAATAAAATAAATGCTTCTATATCTGTCTCTTAGGTTAAGAGGCAGGGAGCCTACTTCTCCCTCTCCCTCTGCCTGCCGCTCCCCCTGCTTGTGCTCTCTGTCTCTCTGTGTGTCAAGTAAATAAACAAAATCTTTAAAAAAAGAAAGAAAGAAACAGAACATTACAAGCACAATGGAAATTCTGTATACTGCTTCCTCCCCCCCCACTCCCCCCCCCACCAAAGGGAGCCACTCTGAGTTTTTTTATGTCACTTTTAGTTTTAAAAAAGCTAAGTAGGAGGCACCCGTCTAGCTCTGTAAGGACTTTGCCACTATTCGAGGGAGGCTTCCAGGAGAGGGTAAGCTGAGCAGTCTCTCTGGGTCATTGTTGTAGAGTGAATTGTGCCCCCCCAAAGAATGTATTGATGTTTTCGCCCCTGGTACCTGTGAGTGTGACCTTGTTTGGAAATAGGGCCTTTGCAGATGTAATTAGTTAGGATGAGGTCACACTGGAGCAGGGTGGGCACTTAATCCAATATGACTGGTGTCCTTATAAGAAGAGGAGAAGAGACACAGACAGACCCAGGGAGACTACCATGTGATGGCTGGAGCAGAGCAATGTGTCTATAAGCTAAGGAACACCAAGGATTGCTGGCACCACCAAGAGGTAAGAGAAAACATGGAGTAGATTCTTCTTTAGAATATTCAGAGAGAGCATGGCCTTGCTTGACCCCTTGATTTCTGACTTCTGGCCTCTAGAACTGTGGAAGAATAAGTTTGTTATTTAAGCCACCAGGTTTGTGGGCCATAGATATGGCAGCCCCAGGAAACTCACACAGTCATGTTCTGGCTGCAGCTTCTATGACCCCTTTCTAGAGAAGTCAGTGTTCAAGGTCATTAGGCAGTCCTGGGAAACAAGGCTTACCACAGTCTGAGCATCAGGCAGGGCTGCAGTGTATATTACACAGAGTGGCAGAAATCTGGGCAGGGGCAGCGGGGCCCTCTATTTCCTGCCTCCCAACTGATGTGCTTCAGTGTCCTCTGCTGATCCAGGGAGTGGGCATGGAGGGAGTAGAGGAGTCTGAGAGTACATGGTGATACCCAACTGAGCACTGATGAGATTCTGGGCTACAACTCCCTGGGTTTAATAGATGGTCCAGTATTTACCCAAAAAATACAAATACATGAACTCAGAGGGATATATGTACCCCTGTGTTTATTGCAGCATTACTTACAATAGCCAAACTACAGAAGCAGCCCAGGTGTCCATCAATAGATGAGTGGGTAAAGAAGATGGGTTTTATATATATACATATGTATATACATATACACATATATGTATATAAATACACATACACCACGGAATATTACTCAGCCATAAAAAAGAATGACATCTTGCCATTTGCAACAACATGGATGGAGCTAGAGAGTATAATCCTAAGCAGAATAAGTCAGAGAAAGACAAATACCATATGATTTCACTCACATGGAATTTAAGAAACAAATGAAGGGGAAAAAAAGATAAATCAAGAAACAGACTCTTAATTATAGAGAACAAACTGCTGGTTGCCAGAGGGGAAGGCGGTGGAGGGAAGGGGGAAACAGGGGATGGGAATTAAGGAGGGCACTTCCGATGAAAAAAATAAAATGACAAAACTAAATAAAAGATGATGTGCTGCAGCAGGGACTTAAGATGATGGCCTTGGTGTGCCTGCCCCTCGAGTGACACTTGTCACTCAGTAGTGGTCCAGGGACCTCCCCTCACTAGAGACTTACTCGCCCTTCCTCTGTATTGAATCTTTAGTTTCCTGTGCCTCAGCTTCACCTTTTTGTAGGTTTACCCCCTTGCTTTCATGGAGCGCATTCTTAGTGGCTTCTGGAGGAAAACTGCCTGGGAAATAAAATTAAAGACCTTACATGTCCGAAAGATCTTGAACTTCAGCCAAAATCCCACGCCAGCGTTGGGTAAAGCTGAGAGATACCTGAGCAGTACTGGAGTGGTGCTTTCCCATTCTGAGGGAAAACGAGGCTCAACCTGGATATCTGTCTCCAGACCCATTATCTGGGAGCATCCTTTGATGTGGACCCCCACTGTCTCTTCCTTGGGGTCTTTCCCCTGGGCCAGTCTTCCAGTCTTGGAACCCTGGTTACCTCCTAGGGTCAGGGTGACCCTAGCCTTCAACTTATGGGACTCATACCTCCACGCCATGGGAGCTGCCCTTCCCAGAGAGCCAGTTATACCTTCTCTAGAGATGGGACATCCAGACATCTGTGGGGAGGCAGCCACCTGGCAGGAGGGGGATGAGGGCCTGGGGATCGAACTGCAGTGCACACAGCTTTTACCCGCTCCTTATTCTACTGCCTCATTTTTTCCTAGCTCCAGAGGAGTCTGGTGCTGCCCCTAGGTTTTAGGAGGATGCTGCAGTACAGATTGGCCTGGTTCTCATCTTACCCAAAGCCAGCTTGGAATTTTGGCTTTAAAGCAGTTAGTATTTGTCCATCTGCTTCCCAGATGTTTCTTCCCCTGATCTTTCTATTTTTGTATGCTTCTCTTTTTTATTTATTTTTTTTTTTAGGCTGATTCTATAGTTTTAGTGGGTTTGGGAGGGGATAAAATTGTGTGATTAATCCCCCATCCTAACCTGGAATTTTAGTATCACTTTAATGCAGTTACACAGGGGAGCAGCTATCAGTGCACTTGTTCCATCCATACTCCTTCCTGTTTTCTGATAAATACAGTCATAGCCATAAATGTCCCTATAATACTGCTTTAGCTATGACTTAGGACCTTTGAAATGATGTGAGCTTATTATCAATCAGTACTTAGCAGTTTGTAATTTTTCTCATTATTTCCTCTGTAATCCGACTGAGTGCTTTTTGCTTTTTTTTTTTTTTTGGTTTTTAGATATGTAGGAACTTTTAATGTCTCTTTTAGTAATTGATTTAATTTCTAATCAGATTATGTTGTGGTCAGAAAATAGTGTATATGAAGTTGATTCTTTGCTATAAAGAAAGTTATATGCTCTATTTTTATTCTTTTTGTAGGTCCTAACTTATGACATATATTTCTTTTTCTCTGTTAATTTTTTATTATATGTGCTGCCGAAGTGAGCACTGTTAATTTTTTAGTATTATCATGTGGTCTTTCTTCCAAACAGAATATTTTTGCATGCTCTTATCTTTTTTCTTTTGTACTGTTTATTTAGATAACAGTAAACCTCACTAAATTGTTTACTCTTATTTCCCATCATTTCTTCCTAGATTAATTTTTTATCAGACTACTTCCTTTAACAGTTTTTTATTTTTATTTATTTTTTAAGATTTTATTTATTTATTTGACAGAGCAAGAGACACAGTGAGAGAGGGAACACAAGCAGGGGCATTGGGAGAGGGAGAAGCAGGCTTCCCGCTGAGCAAGGAGCCCGATGCCGGGCTCAATCCCAGGACCCTGGGATCATGACCTGAGCTGAAGGCAGACGCTTAATGACTGAGCCACCCAGGCACCCCAACAGTTTTTTAAAATATGGTCTTTTTGAGATTAATTTTGGATACCTGTATGCCTAAGATTATCTTCATTTCACTCTTGCATTTAAATGATAGCATAGATGGATATAAAATTGTAATTTTATTTTTTCCTTCAACATTTTGAAATTATTTCTCCATTATCATCTTGCATATAGTGTTGCTGCTGAGAGCCTCACTGTTGGTCTTATTCTTGTTTCTTTGTAGGTAGTCTCCTGTTTTATTCTCCCACACCCTGGAAGCTTTCAGAATTTTGTCTTCGTTTCCAATCTTTAATTTTATTTGTGCATTTAAAAGTTTTTTTTTTTTATCTCATTTATCTTGTTTGACAGAGCTTCTCCTTCAGTCATAGGTGTCTTATATGCTGATTTGTTGTCAAAAACCACTAACCTCTGTGCTTCAGAGCCAAGTACAGCACAAAGACAGAGTTTGGGATAAAAAGGAACAATAGCTTATTGCTTTGCCAGGCAGAGGAGGCTGCTGCAGGCTAAGGCCTTCAAAACTGCAAGCCGGTCCCGAGGAGGGGGCTGGGAGTTTTATAGGGAAATACAGGATCTAGCTGGTTTTGACAGGTATTGTGTATGTGCTGCCAACCTCATTGGACATGTCTTCAGGATAGTATCGGGTTCCTGAAACAAAAGGCTAGGAAGGGAAGGGGAATGGTTGTGCAAGAGAGGAACAAGGTGACTTTAAAAATCGAGCTTCAGGGTGCCTGGGTGGCTCAGTCATTAAGCGTCTGCCTTGGGCTCAGGTCATGATCCCAGGGTCCTGGGATCGAGCCCCGCATCAGGCTCCCTGCTCAGCAGGAAGCCTGCTTCTCCCTCTCCCACTCCCCCTGCTTGTGTTCCCTCTCTCGCTGTCTCTCTCTCTCTGTCAAATAAATAAATAAAAATCTTTTAAAAATAAAATAAAATCGAGCTTCACTGAAGCATTAGTGCAACCATTTTGATTTTTGTTCAACTTTATGCTTTTAAGCGGTTTCATCTTGACATTTATCCTGCCTTTGTTCTCTGAGCTTCCCGTATTTGTGGTTTTGGTGTGGTGTCTGATTAATTTGGCAGAATTCTCAGTCATTACTGCTTCAAATATTTCTTCTGTTCCTTTCTTTCTTCTCGTTCTGGTATCCCTATTATGTGTATTTTACACCTTTTGTAGTTGTAACACAGTTTTGGATATTCTGTTCCATTCTGGTTTTTTTAGTCTTTTTTTTCTCTTTGCTTTTCAATTTTGGAAGTTCCTCTTGTCAGGTCAGAGGTTCTTTCTTCAGCCCTACCCAGTCTACTAATGAGCCCACCAAAGGTGGTTCTTCATTTCTGTTACACTGTTTTTGATCCCTAGCATTTCTTCTTGATTCTTGCTTAGCATTTCCATCTCACTGCTTAAATTGCCCATCTGTTCTTGGGTGTTGTCTAAGAGAGCCCTTAACATATTAACCATAGTTGTCTTAAATTCCCAGGCTAATAATTCCGACATCTCTGCCATGTCTGAGTCTGGTTCTGATGCTTGCTCTGTTTCTTCAGACGGTGTCTTTTGCCTTTTAGTATGCCTTGTAATTTGTTTTCGAAAGCCAAATATGATATCCTAGGTAAAAGGAACTGTGGAAAATAGGCCTTTAGTGGTATAGTGGTGAGATGTAGGGTGAGAAGCATTCTGTGGACCTTTGATTAGTTCTCAGTCTTTTAGTGAACATGTGTCCATGGGCTGGTGACTATCACAGTGCTTCTCAGATTTGCCTACCCAGTTAGGTGGTGTGGAATGGCTGGCGGGAGCTGGAGGTGGCTAGTTCCTTTTCCACAAGTTGGTTAGGTTCTGATAAAACCTAATACGTTAGGTTCTGGTATAATAGTTTCTCTTGACGGCAGACCTTGTTAAGAAGAACAATGGACTCCTGACGTATTTTCAAAACAGCTACCTTTTCCCAGTTGGAAGCCTGAAGAGATTTTTCTTTGATCCTTACCGTGAGAACCTGGTAGAGCTCCTGGAGGTAAAAGTCACAAAAATGTGCCCCCCCCCCCACACCCCCTGGAGTTTTTGTCTCCCCTTTGTCCACACTGTGCCTCCATCAATTTGTCAGTTTGTTCCTGGAGGTTTCTACTCTGCGAAGTAATGCTTCTCTGTATCCACCTGTTTGTCTTTACAGTTTGGGGGGAGGAGTAGTTTGCTCTGTGATCACAATTCTCTGATGGATCTACAAAGAGTTGCTGATTTTCAGTTTGTTCAACAATTTACTTGTTAGGGTACAGCGACAGCTTACATTCTCTTTATATGCTGGACAGGAAACTGGAAGTCCTCTCACTTGCTCTTTAATCTGGGAAATTCTTCATCATTGCTTCTTTAAATATATTCCTCTTTTATTTTTTCCCCTCTTTTATGGACTTCTAATATGGGTGTTGACACCATTCATTCTTTCCTTTATCTCTTCCTTTGCCTGTTTGAAGAGATCCTCAATCTGTCCCTAACTCATTCACTGAGTGCTTTATTTCAGTGATTATGTATTTAATATCTAGTAATGAATAAGAGATTCTTCATAACTACACTCATTTCTGTTTCCAAGTTCCTTTATTACCTTGGAACCTATTTATTATGCTTTTTTTTTAAACAGGCTTATTGAGATACAATTCACATACCATACAATTCCCCCATTTAAAGTGTACGATTTGATGGTTTTACTGTTTTCACAGAATTGTATAACCATAATCAATTTTAGAACATTTTCGTCACCCTAAATGGTTTAGTTGTTACTGGCCAACCCCCCACAGCCAGCCCACGTTAATCTACATTCTGCCTCTATGGATTTACCTATTTTGTTGGACATTTCACATAAATAGAATCATATAATATGTGGTCTTTTCTGACTGCATTCTTTCACTTAGCATGTTTTCACCAAGATTCATCCATGTTGTAATATATATTAGCACTTTCATTCCTTTTTATGGCTACATAGTACCCCATTGTATGGATGCATTTTGTTTATCCATACATCAGTTGATGGACATTTGGGTTGTTTCCACTTTTTGACTCTTGTGAATAATGCTGCTTGAACATTGGTGTAGATGTCTCTGTGTGGACATAGGTTTTTATTTCTCTTCAGTATATACCTTGGAGTGGGATTGCTCAGTTAAATGGTAACGTGTTTAACATTTTGAAGAACTGCCAAACTTCTCCACATTAGCTGCACAATCTTACATTTGCACCAGCACTTTATGAAAACCTGACTTTTCCACACATCCTTACCAATATTTGTTGTTATGTCTTTTTGATTAAAGCATCTTAGTGGGTGTCAAGTGGTATCTCATTGTCGTTTTGGTTTGCATTTCCCTGATGACTGTTTATTTGCTTTTTTAAAAATGCTTGACTGTCTGGTAAATTAATTCTGCCTTTTCCAGTACAGTTTGTTTACTTTGTTTTATTTTATACTCTTTGTTGACATATCTTGAGTTTTTTTCCTTGTGAATGAATATTCTCTTGGTGTAACCAGGTGCCTTTGCTGGTGTATACATCTGAGGGAGGGGCAAAAGTCTGGTTCCTAGCTTGTCCTCTTGGCAAATTGAAGTCTCCAGCACTCCAGGTGTCCTGCTGTGACCCCTCCAGCCGATGCTTGCAGGCAGAGTTGATTGGCAGAGATCCACTAGAGCAGAGCTTGCAAGAGGAAGTGTACTGACTAGGAAGTGCCCCCATCCCCATCCATGGTGGAAAGCCTTTCTCTGCCCTAGGCTGCCCTTTGCTGCCTCCCCTGTACCTCGCCACCTTGGATCTCTCCCGAGGTTTCTCATAGCCTTTGTGTTCCATCTTCCCTCTCACTTTTGTGGTGTCTTTCAGAATGGGTTTGGGAAAGGGACCCAGCAGCCCACCTAGTGCTCCATTTTGTTTAGAACTAGAAGTTAGAAGAAACTCATTTAATATTTTCCAAATTTACTCGACTTTGGGATGCTACCCTCCCCCTGCCACCATTTTGTCATTCAGCAGACCTAAGTTGAGTACTTCGTGTGTGCCAAGCACCCCTCTAGTTGGGGATGCTGCAGTGAGGTAGGGCAGAAGGTGCCCGCCTGATGGAGCAGTGCGGTAACAGGACTAACTTACTAAACAGGATCATTTCCTGCAGGGTGGGTGCTGTAGTGGGTGGGAGAGCAGAAGGCAGCAGTACCACTTGGAACAGTGTCCCCCGAGGTAGCACTCGACCCCATCCATCCTCTCCACAAGGAGGAGCCGGGCTGAAGAAGGTTCAGGGCAAAAGGCCCAGGGGCAGGCCCCAAGGCAGCACAGTTTGGTGTGTGAGGCTGGAGCATAGATAGTGGTGGTGGAGGAAGTGGGTGGGAGATGAGGCCCCAGAGATAACAGGTAGATCCTGCAGTCACAGGTAAGGACTTTGAATTGTAAGGGAAGCCACATAGGAGTTTTGACCAAGGGAAGTGAATGTATTTGTTTTTAAAAGAAGCATCTGGCTCTGTGTGGAGAATGGGTGGCAATGATCCAGGCAGACGTTGCGGGTGGGCTAGGTGGAAAGAAGTTAGGGTACTGGATGACATCTGTGGAGTTCCACACAACTCACCTCGAGACATGAACCAGATGGTCCATCATGGGCCAGTGGTTCAGTGATCTGTTGCTGCATTGCACACCACTCCAAAACTTAGAGGCTTAAAGCAGTGTTTAATCTTCTGATTCTGTGGGTTGACTAGGCTCAACTGGGTGGTGGTTCTACCCCATGTGCTGAAGGCTGAGGTCATGCCCGTGGCTGCCTTTAGCAGGGAGCTCAGTCAGGATCGGAATGATCAGGATGGCTTCTCTTCCTCCAGAGCCCATCTCCATGTGGCCTCTAGACATTCTGGGGTCTAGCCTAGACACCATGGCAGCTGGACTGGAAGAGAGAGAGAGTGGGAGCTGCTGGTCCTCTTAAGAACTGGGCTCAAGGTCCCAGAATGTTACTTCTGACACTTTGTCATTGGTCAAGGCCTGTCCCAAGGCCCACCCAGATTCAAGGGGAGGGAATAGACTCTGCCGCTTGACAGGAGGAGCCACACGTCCCCACGGGCGCGGGAGGAAGTGTTGAGGCTATGTTTGGAAACTATATGCCATTGCTCTGAATTTCCCTCTGAAACCTATTTGAAAATCCTGGAAGAATTTCAAAGTCATCCTTTGAAAGTTTTGGTGTCCAGTTGGGGAAAGTAATGAGAGCAAATTATAAAAGAAGGAATTCTTGCTCTTCTTCCAACAAAGTTATTTTCTAGGCTAAAGAGCAAACGGACTCTCCAAAAACAACTCAGGTTTCTAAACTTCATCCAGCCCTTGGCAAACCACTTTATAAATGTGCCTTTTAATCTTCCATCTGGGCTCTATGCTGTAAAACCCTAATTGCACATGTTCTGTTCCTACACGACTGAGGGCCCTGGAGCAGCACTCCCGGAAACAGACATCTCTGTTCGGGCTCCCAGGGTGAAACCTACCTGTTCTGTTTGGACACCCACCTGCAGAACCCAGAGCACCTCCTCGGTCGACCCCTGGGAGGGCCTCTCCGCTCTCGTGATTTGTCATAGGGACAACTGTCTACATCAGTCCTGCTCCTGTCAAATATACCCAGTGGAATAGAGGCCTGTTTTACTAAACCCATACGCAGGGGCAGCAGTAGTCAGCCCCTCCTGCTGTGTGGATAACAGACTCCTGCAGCGTGACCCACGTGTTGAGAGGTGTTACTAGGCAGAATGCAACCTACAGAAGCTGTAAATCCGGTGCTCAGTCCTGCATTCCACTCACTTAAACGACTTAAAATTTTTAAGTAACTTTAAAATGTTTTAAATTATTTCAGTTTTATAAACTGTTACAACCAGCATTGGTTTTTCGTATCTGATTTTATGAGAGGTACCTATGAGGTTTGTATGGAAATTTGAGCGTTCCAAGTAGGTAATACAAAAAGACCTACTTTCCAACACATAAAAATGTCCTACGTACTAATTATCCCTGTGAAATTAAACCAATCCTTTGAGTGACCTAATTCCTACATAACCAGCGTTTCTTTCTCCTAGACTGCCTTGCCATCCAGGAAGGGGTTTCGGCACCAGACCACTAGGTTTCTGTATCGTTTGGTGGGATCGGAAGATCTGGCCGTGGACCAGAGTATTGTCAGCCCTTACACTTCTCGGATCCTGAAGCCTTACATCAGGTACATGGAGGAGAAGAGCTGTGATGTTGAGTGTGTTGTGAGGAAGGGCATTGGTGGCTTCTGCACCATGGTCCCCCACTGGAGTGAGTCCAGACCCTCCCCTGGGAGCAGGCATCAACATGGACTGAGTCTGTGCTCCGTGTCCAGTCTTATCCTTGGCTTGTTTCGACTGTAGTTTTTGGGTTTTTTTTGCAGAAAGGACAGTCCTTTGAAAGAGGCAAGAATAAGTTAACTCTGTTAGATTTCATTATGAGTATTAAACTCATTGTGTTTCTTTTAAGTTTTTTAAATATTTTATTTATTTATTTGAGAAAGAGTGAGCAAGAGAGAGATAGAAAGAGAAAGAAAGCATCAGCGAGGGGAGGGGCAGAGAAGCAGACTCCTCACTGATCAGGGAGCCCGATGCGGGGCTCCATCCCAGGACTCTGGGATCATGACCTGAGCTGAAGGCAGACGCTCAACCGACTGAGCCACTCAGGCACCCTCTTTTAAGTTTTAAAGTTGTATATATTTAGTAATCTGCAAAATGAAAAAAATTGGAGAGACGTCTCAGTTGGGCTTACATCTGGGGATGATGAGTCTTGTTGTCTCCGCAGTGCTGTGGAAGCTGAGCTGACTAGAGAGGCCCCCCGGTGCTGTCTTGAGAAAGTGTGTTGTCTTCTTGACGGTACTTGCTGCAGAGTCATGTGATCCTCCTTGCCCAGCACTGCCATCCACTGGGACTATGAGAGGCAATGTGCGGGCCTGCCCCCGAGGCCCTGGCAGAGCTGCACCCTCCCTCCCTGGGCTCTGTCCTGGGCCAGAGCACGCAGGCTTGAGTCAGGCTGCTGTTTGGTCCCTCACTCTGTTCATGAAGGCTCGCCGCCAGCACAAGTAGGCTTCCTGGCAGGTGCAGAGGGCAGATTTTAAATTTCATACCAGAAAAGTAGCAGGCTTTCAAGTTGTCAAGCTATCTGCCATAGAAAGTAGCACAAGTTAGCTTAAAATTTCAAGCAGAGTAAAGAGTTTATGTGAATCACTTGGCTAGGAATGATATGGAGTATGTTTCTTGATTTGAGTTTGTTTTTTTCTGCGATCCTGGAGGCGTGATTATGAAACAAAGCCACCCAAACTGCAGCTCCTGTCACAGATTCGTTCCCACCTGCACAGGAGTGACCCTCACTGGACGCCGGAAGCCGAGGCACCTCTTGATTACTGCTATGTCCGGCCAAATCACATCCCAACGATCAACTCCATGTGTCAGGAGTTTTTCTGGCCTGGTATGTTCCCCTCCCAGACTAGGCAGATCAGTTTTCTGTGTAGTTCGCTTTAGTGATATTTTTAAATTAGTATATGTCATGTGACTCTAAAACCTTTACTCATGATTTCATTTAGTCTGTCTCTGCTAACATAGAAATAGTAAGATATGAACACATCTTTCTTCCTAAGATCAAGAAGCCAGCAATTAAAGTAATAAACAGTATTTTTGTATCTTTCTCTTCCCTGTCTGTCTCTGCTTCCAGAATAAGATTCATCCTGTTTTGCCTCTACATATGTTTAGGTACCAGGTAGTGTCTACCAGTGATACACTGAGTGGTAGCTTGGGCATGTTGGGACACTTTAATAATTCTGTAATTCTGTTTATTTAGCTATTCCTTGGGGAGAGTGTAAATAAAGCCAAAAGGCATTTTTGAAAAGCCAACTACCCCAATTTGAACTTTTTTTTTTTTTAAAGATTTTATTTATCTATTTGACAGAGACAGCAAGAGAGGGAACACAAGCAGGGGGAGTGGAAGAGGGAGAAGCAGGCTCCCCACCGAGCAGGGAGCCCAATGCGGGGCTCAATCCCAGCACCCTGGGATCACGACCCGAGCCGAAGGCCGACGCCTAATGACTGAGCCACCCAGGCGCCCCCAAATACCCCAATTTGAAAATACGAGTAAACCCGATATGATTTGTCTTTTTACCAGCCTCAATATATTTCTCTCTGTAGACCAAAGCCACCAAGTAAAGAATGAATGCATTTTCATCGCTAAATATAAACACGTTCTTTGTGGATCTGTCTTACTGTGCTGCTTTGAAATGTAAAGGAAATATTACATGTCTTCCAGATGTTAGATAAGATTTCACCGGGAGTAGAGCTGTGTCATCTTTGTTGTCTGATAATCATGGAGTAGTGCACGTGTGGTGGCAGAATTGTGCTCATCTTTTAGGAGTGGTATGGGGGCCAAAAGGAGCATTCTGGGAGCATCTACTACTTCCTGACTTTACTCTGGGTGCCTCCATACCTTATGCATGCAATCATTGTTCGCTTATTCCCTTTACTGTAAAATGTAGCCTTTGTACAAAAGACCTTGTAAACTACACATATGAGGTGAAGAAGACAACAGTATGGGCTCTTGGGGTCTTTGCTCCCACCCTGTGAGGTCTGGGTGTGCAGACGCTGAGGCCCACATCTAGAGGGGTGTCGGCTGACACACATTGTAGAGAAGGCTGAGTTCAAAGCCAGGTATGTCCAGTTCTAGACCTGTGCACCCTTTGCTACCAGCCCTATCCTGCTTCTCTTTTAACGTGTGTACTTAGAAAAGACGGTGTCAGTTTTGATATTTTCTAAAATTCATTTTATTTGTATGATCCGAATGTATGATGTCTATGCTAATATCTTTGTCTTCAGTTTTGTTTTTGGTTTTTTGGGTTTTTTGTTTTTTTTTTTAGCATGCAGGTGTAGTTGTAAGTCCAGACTGAACAGCTTGGTGTTCGTTAATTCCAGAAGGCACAGAGTTTGAATCTCCAATTATCTCTTTTCCTTAGGCATTGACCTGTCTGAGTGCCTGCAGTATCCAGACTTCAGTGTTGTTGTCCTTTATAAAAAAGTCATCATTGCCTTTGGCTTCATGGTTCCCGACGTAAAGTACAATGAAGCTTACATTTCATTTCTGTTTGTCCATCCTGAATGGAGAAGAGCAGGAATTGCAACATTCATGATTTATCATCTGATTCAGGTAAGCTGTCTGTGCTTCCAGCTTGCCTCTGGGCTCCCCTGGAAGACATGGAGGAGGCATGGAGGGATGATGCTGGGCTGAACCTTCCCCGCACGGCCCAACAGAGTGGGTGGTCTCGGAAACCCAGGGAGAAAACACTAGTCACTATCCCTCCTGAGGCTCTTAACACACAGAAATCTTCGCCCCTCTGAAATAAGATCACCGTTCAGGCCCAGGCTTCAAAGAAACCAGTTTGTAAACACGTATAGTAGACAAATGAGAAAATACCAGAAGTGAGAGCCCAGAGCACTCAGAGGACCGACCCCTATTAGTAACTCCTGCTGCTCTTAGCCTGCTGGCATGACTCTGAGGAGCGGAAGCAGAACTGTGGTCTTTGGGGGCTTTTCCATACTGGCGTATAACTGACACAGTGAGTCTAGTGACCATCCGTCACCACACATAGACATCGCTACAAACATTTATTTTCTTGGGATGAGAACTTTTAAGATCTCCTCTCTCAGCAGCTTTCAGATATGCAGTACAGTGTTGTGAGCTCTAGTCTCCGTGCTGTAGGGGACAGCCCCCGGACTGACTTGTTTTATAACCTACAAGTCTGTTTCTTTGGACGCCCCTGCAGCCAGTTCACCGCCCGCCCCCAGCCCTGCCACTGGCAACCGCCAATCTGTTGTCTGTATCTGGGAGTTCAGCTTTCACTGTGTGTTTCTCAGATTCCACATATAAATGAGATCATACAGTACCTGTCTTTGTCTGACTTCTTTCACTGAGCGTAATGCCACCTATGCTGTTGCAAAAGTTTTTAAGTATTTTTAAAACATTTTAGCCAAACTGTATCAACCAGGACTACATATTCTATTATCGCTGATTATTCTTCACTTTATTATTACTGTATGAGCCTTATAAGCTTTTGAGACTTGATTTTAATATTGAATTATAATTCATCCTTTGATATATCTGTACCACTGTTAAAGAAAATATACCGTATATTTATAAACTAACATCAGAAAAACATGTAAGGAATTTCCCCCCAGAATCCTTTTTTTTTTTTTAAGATTTTATTTATTTATTTGACAGAGAGAGACACAGCGAGAGAGAGAACACAGCAGGGGGAGTGGGAGGGGGAGAAGCAGCCTTCCCGCAGAGCAGGGAGCCCGATGCGGGGCTCAATCCCAGGACCCTGGGATCATGACCTGAGCCGAAGGCAGACGCTTAACGACTGAGCCACCCAGGCGCGCCTCCCCCCAGAGTCTTTCTGGTAAACTTTTATCTCAAAACCATTTGGCTGGGGGTGCCTGGGAGGCTCAGTGTGTTAAGTGTCTGCCTTCAGCTCAGGTCATGGTCCCAGAATCCTGGGATCGAGGACTGCATCGGGCTCCCTGCACAGTGGCGAGCCTGCTTCTCCCTCTCCCTCTGTGTGCTCGCTTGCTCTCTCTCTCTCGCTCTCTCTCAAATAAATAAATAAATAAATAAATAAATAAATCTTTAAAAAAAAAAAAAAGAAAAGAAACCATTTGGCATGGAGGATTGTGTGTTACATGGGCAAGATTCTTTTTAAATAGAGGAAGGAGAAGATAAAGTGTCATTTTTCCAATTTTAAAGATTTTATTTGAGAGAGCGGGAACAAGAGAGGGCACAAGTAGGGGAGAAGGGTAGAGGGAGAGACAGAAGCAGGCTCCCTACCGAGCAGGGAGCCCGACACAGGGCTCCATCCCAGGGCCCTGGGATCATGACCTGAACCGAAGGCAGACGCTTAACCTACTGAGCCACCCAGGTGCCCCATTTTTCCAGTTTTTAATGAAACGTGCTCAATACTTCTATTCCAGGAATCTGGAATTGTTTTCTAGAAATTGCTTTCTTCCCTCCCCACTCGGCACTTAACACGAGCTCCCTGCTGTTGTGTTGAGACTCCGAGTTCTTTGTACCACACCCCATCCCCCACCACTCACAGCCATGACCTTACACCCACCCCCACCCCATCATCCTGCCAGGAGCACTGCTGCCTTTCCCTTCAGCGGCACGGCCCACGGGCAGTGCAGGGCCAACACTCCTGTGTGCGCCTCAGAGAAGGCCTGGTGCAGGGTCAGTCCTTACTGAGTGCTCAGCAAGTAGGTGCGGGAGTGTTTATCCTTGTGCATAGGGCCCGGCCCTCAGCCAGACTGTAAGCCCTAGGCCCAGACAGTACTGCTCAGCCGGGCAGTAGTACTCAAAGGTGCCGTGGTTGGACCATGCACAGAACACTAGCGTTACTCCACGAAATTCATTTCATACACTCACAGTAGTGCTGTTGGGCCCAGAACGTGAGTGAAGCAGAGAAAAGAGGAGAGCTGTCTACCTGAGAGGCCTCTTTAATCTAGGCCTGGTGGGGAACCAGGGGTTATAAAATCTCAAGGACCCTGTCAACCTCAGTATTTCGGTGCCTTCCTCATTAGAAAACAAGGTCTTAGTTTATATGACTTTTGGTTTTTTTCATTTGTAGCTAATTAAAGAATCTTAAGAACTTGCCTCGTATTAACGGAATGAAGATTACCTCCCCCCCCCCAACCCCCCCCCCAGGATTAGGGCAGTGCTGAATACAGAAACCACAAGCTAGTTCTGCCAGTTTGGGAGGGATGGCAGGGGGCCTGTGGGATTCCGAAGGTCTGTACCGGGTCTTTAGGTTTCATAACTAAACGAAAGTCCTAATACCTTGTATCCAGCTTCATAACAGCATCTTTTCTAGTAGGTGTAGGAAGGGCATTTTTACAAGTTTGAGTACAAGATAACATCTAGTTTTAAAAAGCAGAACTTCTCATCTTGTTCTCAACTTCTTCAAGATTGTCAGAGTGCCAGGTACTGATATGTGTGATATTTGGAAGTGTAATTGAATTATAAATAAAATAATCCAGTTGACAATAGACTATCCCCCTGGGCCCTTTGCTTCAGAGAGCAAAAACAACCAGCACGCCATCCCTTTCCTCAGTCTCGAACGTTTCCGTGAGCGTGTGGCTCGGCCGCAGAGTGACTGGGGCTCCCAGCTGTTGCTGGGTGTTGGGCGTCCCAGCTGCCAGCTCTGCTGTCCTCGGTTGCCATAACTACCTACCTACACTTCACAGACTTCCCTCACCTACTCATTTCCCTCAGGCTCTTTGATTCTCATCTGGTACTTTTCCACCCTTTTGGCAGACCTGCATGGGCAAGGATGTGACCCTTCACGTCTCAGCAAGCAACCCCGCTATGCTGCTCTACCAGAAGTTTGGATTCAAGACTGAAGAATACGTCTTAGATTTCTATGATAAGTATTACCCCCTGGAGAGTACAGAGTGTAAACACGCATTCTTCCTGAGGCTCCGGCGCTGAGGTGAACGCAGCGCTCCACAGAGACGCGTGAGCTGTTCGATGTGGGTCCTCACGTAGGCCCACGGGCAGGTGCTCCTGGCTCCGTGGGCCTAACCTCAGACCTCTCCCCGGAGGCTAGACAGGCAGTGGGCGGTGGCACTGAGGAGTGAGCAGCCCCTCAGCAAAAGCACTGTCCTGTCCCATCTGCTGAGGCCTCGGCCCCCACCTGGGGACTCCGCTAGACCTGCACCATGCCGCTGTCCTCCCCCCGGCAGCCTGCAGGAGTAAAGGAGTAGCTAAACCGACGTGCTCCGCAGAGAGACTCCGGCCTAACGTAAAGGCCGAGGCAGGGCGGTAGCCGCGGCGATGGAGGTCGTGCCCGCAGGGCTGTAGCCCTTCACGAGTGGGCGGGAGGTGCAGCACACACGGAGGCCAGCACTCTCCCGCCTGGCACCGAGCCGTCATTGAACCCTTGAACCCAGGAGGACTTCTAGGGCACTGAGCTTCTGCCGTCTCTCCCTGACTTTGGCCGCGGTCGAAATAAACAGTGTCTGTGTGCACATGCGTGTCACCTGCTCTGCTGTTAGCATCTCTCCCGCCGGCGGACCGACCCCCCCCGCCACCGTGGCCGTGCACCTGGTTTGGGGTCGCAGGGTCTGCGCGGCTGGCTGGGGCTGTGGGCGGCGGAAGCAGAACCAGCGGGGGACAGAGCCCGTGGTGCCTACAGGACCAGGCTGGTGGGTTTGGGGGGCGTGTTGGAGAGGGACTGTCAGGCGGGGTGATTTGGATCCAGCAGGAACTTCTCCAAAAGTATCAGATGTTCTCAAATAAAAATCTTTCCTTGTGACAATCTATGGCCAGAGCTTCAATCTAACCAAGTTGCTTTCAGACTCTCTTTAATGAAGAGCAGTGGTTCTTAACTTTGTGGGACATGGATCCCTGTGAGATCCAAAGAAAGCTGAATACTCTCTGGAAAACTGTGCGTGCACATTTAAAATCTTGATTCCGAGACCTGTGGCCCTCAGTCCGGAGCCTCTGTTCTAGGCCCGCAGGTAGAGCCAGCCCCGCATCCCTTTGTTCACGGGGAGTGGCACGTCTGCCTGAGGGCCAACCTGGTTCTGTCCTCAGGGAGCAGCCCGGGCTCCGGTCTGCCGCGTGAGGGCCGGGAGCAGCATTTCTTAGCCCCCCTCCTGCCCCTCTTCCTGAGGGTTCTCTACTTTTTAAAGATTTGGGGATTATGACCCCAACAAGTAAAATGGAAGAAGTGACATTTTCCAAACTTGGAAACCAGCTTGTGATCGTTGTACGTGAACATTTGCTGCGAAACGTGGCAGAAGCACCTATCTCCATAACTTCAAAGAGCTGAGGAATTCTGTGATTGCCCTAATTGACTCTTTGTTTTATATTTTTATTTTTATAGTGATCTCTACGCCCCATGTGGGGCTCGAACTTCAACCCTGAGATTAAGAGTCCCATACTCCACTGACGGAGCCAGCCGGGCACCCCACGTTTTTAAATTATGCTGCAACAATCCCCCCCCCACTCAGATTCAGTGATTATCGAGATTGTTGCCACATTTGCTTCATCTGCCCTTTGCTAAATATTTTAAGGTAATCCCAGATATCATATAATTTCATACCTACTTTGGTAGATATTTCTAAAAAATAGGGGTATTTTCTTACATAACCTTAATGCCTATTACCACTCACAAGGTGAACTCATTTTCAGAATTAGCTAGTAGTCAATATGTAGTCACAGTTAGGGATTGCCTCAAAAGTGCCTTTACAGTGATTTGTTTGGGTCAGCGTCCAAGTGGGGGTCCCATAGGTGAATGATGGCCCTGTCTCCACAGTCTGTTCGTGCAGTCCTGCTTCAGCGTCAGGGCTGGGCTACCTCCAGAGATGGGCCCGGTGACCCCAGTATAGCAAGCAGCTGCTAGTTTTGATCTGCCGTTGGCCTTCCCCCAGGCTGACACTACAGAAACCTCTAACCACCCTCCAAAAGTGATACTTACTGATGCATAGGGTGGGGGCTGAGGTGTGCAAGAGCATTCTCAAATTACCATGTTTTGGTGGACTTCCAGTTATAATTTATTTCAAAATTTCAAAATTCCCAAGTAAGGAGGAGGGCTTGTTTTTTGTTTTACAAAAGCGGGTGTGAGTTTTAAAAAGCTGAGGAACCCCATCTTCAGCTGTGTGTCCCTGAGGAGTCTGGGTGGTCCTTGACCTGTAGTTAGGCCTCCCTGCCCCTGGGGAGGTGGCCTGTGGTAGCTGAGTGGGCCTTCAGGGGCCCCATGCAGATAGGAGTGAGACCAGAGTTAACTATGTCCTTATTTACCCAGAGTCTTCCTAGGGAGGTTGAGCTCTTTGCAGCAGGATGTTTGAGGACTAAAACTATAATTTTGAGTTTTCTAAAATGTAGTTAACATACTTTATGCAAAATGCTCATCACCTAAAAGCCACACTTCCTTGGGGCCTTCCCTGGAACTGTCTCCTTCGAGTGAGCTCGGTGTCCCCACTAAACCCTAGGGGGAAGCATCCTGGGTCCACTCCACAGGGGCTGGGTTGCATGGCACACTTTTTGGTTAAAGATGTGCATTTGCTATCTACTAGCAGGAGATTGGGATAAAAAAGTATATCTCAGTACTGGGGATGGCCAGTGGTTGTAAGACTCTTCATTGGTACACACACCTCATACTTGTGCGTTCATTAACATGTGCTGGACTCTGGGAAACATGCTAAATTAACTCAGACAATATCTTACCTCAGCTTGTTCCCTTATAAGAGGGTTGATGATACCTGCCTGGCAGGTTTGCCACAATAGGTACAACAAGGCCCAGAAAATCGCTAATGAAGGACGCTGAACTCAAAGCCAGGCCGTCTGGTGTTAGCCTGCGGCCTTCCCCGCTCGGGCCCCGCCCCAGGATGAGGGGTGGTAGGTGGGAGTCCTCAGACTGGTCAGCGTGTGGTCGGCTCACCACTACCCGCAGTGCCTAGAACTGCCCTGCACAGGCTTAGGGCACCCGCTAAGGCTTGGGTGAGTGAGGAGAAAACAAAATGTCTTACTGTGTGCATCTGGGCCCGGTGCGGGGCAAGATCTCAGTAGTGGCTCTCTCTCTCTCTTTTTTTTTTTTCCACTTCCCAAATCTCACATGCACAGACTCTTTCTGTTTATCACAAATTAAAATTTTCTCACTTCTTGGAGTCTGCATGAGCACAGGCCCCTCCTCTCTGCCTGGATGGATAAAGGCGGCTCCTACCTCTTAGGTACCTCCTAGGTACCTCTTGGAACCTTACAATACTCTACACAGGTTCCACTAGGCTAGGGAAATCCTACCAGAGTAACCAGAGACCGTAACCAGATTTGGATGCAATGAGCTAAAGGAGAAGACTGAAGGTTGCTCAGGTTAAGAGCTGGAAGGGACCCATGGTTGCACTGTCATGGCTGGTATGCTTCAGGCAAGCCCACGGATGTAGAGCGCAGCTCAGCCTCCCCTTCTAGCTTCATTAGATGGTTTCTTACTGTGGGTGATGTTATAGCATGCGTCAGTGTCATGAAGGCCACCGGTCCAAGCATGGTTCCAGTGGAATGCCCTCAGCCCTCGGGGCAGCTGGAGCCCCTAGGTGTTTGTCTCCGGTGTCATGCCACCAGAGGTGTGCTGATAAATGTTTGACCACTGGTGGGGCGAGGGTCAGGGAGACAAGAGCAGTAAGTCAACAACCGATCTGCCGCATTTGCTGATTTCCATGGCGTAAACACTCTCACCATGGCAGATCCAAAGCTACCAATGTGATGTCACTGAACCCAGAATTGCAAAATCATGCACGTAGCACACCATCACACAGCATTGCTGTCATATAGATAGAATGAATGGAAACCACCTCGAGAGCAGAGCTAACCGTCACATGGTAAAATCAGCCAGTGGTGAGTTTTGAGAATTTATTACCTTGATTTTGAACGTGATTCATGTAATTTTAAGTTTATGTAATTCAACATTTAATAATGGCTCACAAGATCCCTGGAAATCTAACCGTCAGCTCCTGCATGCAGCTTGCCCTGGGCTCTCGGAGAGCAGGGCTGGCTGCTCGCCCTACAGTCCTCAGAGGCGCGGACACGTGGCCCTGCGAGTCCAGGTGAGGCCCAAGCTGCCGGGGAGGCTGGGCCGGGGAGGTCAGGGAGGCTCCTGGAGGCCCAAAGAGCCCTCCGTTCCAGCCTTACGTGTTGATCCATCTGTCTGTCCACGGCCACTGTGGCCTCTGAGCTGCTGTACAGAGACCTCTCTGGAGCTTCTCCAGCACTTAAAAAGACTTCGCTAGAAAAGAATTGTTCTGGATTCAAATTCCGTTCAGTTTTCACAATTATCAACATTACATGTGTCCGGGAGAAATACATCACGGGCTGCTAGACTTTCAACTGTTAGAAATTTTTGAATTAAAAAAAAGTTTCAATATCACCTACTTTCATCAACTGCTTTTCTTGTGGGTGACAGTCAAGAACTACAATTAGTGAACACCCGTGGTCAAGAATTGGGTATAATGATTTCAAACCTAATATCTGATATTTTTAAAAAATTATCTTCATGGAAGCCAGACCAACTTTCTCCTGGAAACATTTGAAGAGATTTTTTGGGGGGGAAATGGTATACAATTTCAATCTTCAGTGCCATATTCCTTTATCTTTCTCCTACTGATCTAAAGGTCATTTACTTCACTAAGCCCCCGGCAGACGTGCCCCATGCCTCCCCTGCACCCAGCGGGCCGTGCAGATGTGCTTTGGCTCAGGCGCCAGGACTGGCGGGGAGCAGTGCTGGGCCGCCTCTGCCTTCCCGTCACGACAGGACAACAGTCTCAGACCCCGTCGTGTCCGCCGGCCGCCCGGGGCCAGTGGTCGGCCAGTCACCGGGGCGTGGCAACGGCCGCAGAGGGAATGGTGTGTGTTCCTTGCGGTTTACGGCCTTTAGGAGCTGTATGTTTTTAACCAATCTCTCTAAAAACGGAAGCAACTTGATCAAAGTTACATTACGGAATTTTGAAACTATTAAAATGCGAGGAAAAAAAGTGAATGTAAGGAACAATGGAGAGGCCATTTGCTGATGCCTCCCCACATTGTATTTTCACTTGGGAAACGTGAACAGACTGCATAAAATGTTAGCTTGCGTCAGTGCCCGCGGGATGCTTCCGCGCAGGGGTGCGCGCGGCGGTCTCTACTAACCAGGCGCGGGGCCCCGTGGGAGCAGAGGCTGCCGGGCGCCATGTTTGTCCTCCCCAGCGCCTGCACAGGGCTGGACGCAGGGAGTCTCTCAGTTGCCAAGTCCCCCAAAACCATGACGGCTTCCCTCCAGGAAACGAGTCCTCTGGACTCTTAATCACCTTCCTCCCTTCCCCAGAGAACTAGGGGGGTACTTCCTAGCCTGATCTTGCAAGGACCCCAACAGAGTGGGGATCCTTTAAGGTTTAGGATTTTAGAATTACAGGTATTTTACATTCTACTCTTGAAGTAGATCTGTTTTAATGTTAAAATAACGATTTTTTTAAATTTTGTTTTGTTTTTCACCCAGAGCCTTAGGCCGAGTTGGCAGTCTGCGCAGATGGGCAGTTTGAGGGGGTATGCTTGTGCACCACAGATCTGCAGTATTGTTCTCTTCCTCCGCAGCGGATACTCCAGGGGTTCAAGACAGACCTGCCTTCACTTGGAATGACACCTTAGAATTCATGTCATTTTTTTTTAAGATTTTATTTATTTATTTGACAGAGAGACACAGCGAGAGAGGGAACTAAAGCAGGGGGAGTGGGAGAGGGAGAAGCAGGCTTCCTGCGGAGCAGGGAGCCCGATGTGGGGCTTGATCCCAGGACCCTGGGATCATGACCTGAGCCGAAGGCAGATGAAGGCAGACGCTTAACAACTGAGCCACCCAGGCAACCCTAGAATTCATGTCATTTTGAGAGAGTTTCGAAGTGAAGATGAGCAGCAGTTGAAAAGCAAACAAGCTGCTAGTAGGTTTACATTTGGCCAAAATGTCTAGGACTCTAGTTAAACTGAATATGGGTAAAGGCTAAATTAAATGAGAAAGTCTGTCCAACAACAGGCATCGGGCTCCAGGTAGGATGAAAAGCAAGATCTGTGGGTGACTAGGGCGTCTGGGGCCTGGGCCTTAGGTGGGGGGCTCGTGTCTGAGTAGTTTGTCACTACAGCAACAGCATGGCCTTGCCCCTGCCCCTCTGTGTCCGCAGAGGCGTGAGAAACGGAGGAGGGGCCCTCACTCCGGCCAAAGGCTCCTTGGACCTTGAATGGCGTCCTGTGGTTCGGAGCCACACTATTCACTTCCACAGTCACTCCGTGGCTGGTGCCTCCTTAGGCTTCCGTGCATGCTGACCCTCCTTTGCTGGTCTCCTAGGCCGGAGAGAACGACTGGCGGCGGTGGTTTGCAAAGGCAGGTGTATGTGATGTGAGCGTGTGCATCTGAGTGTTTTTCTGGAGAGGGGCCTGAAGCTTCAAGTGTTCACAGAGGTATGTGAGCCACAAAGAAGTAGCAAGCCCTGTTCGGACTGGAGCCGGCTGGGTGGTTGGGACAGAAGTTCAAAAGAAACGACCCACCAAACGTTTCAAGTGTTTTGTTTTTACTTTTGACATAATTTCAGGCTTGACATAAAGTTGCAAAACAGTACAAATGTTAATATTTTACACACTTGCTCCCCCTCCACAGGCACACACACACACACGTGTGTACATACACTTTTTTTCTGAACCATTTAAAAGTAAGTTGCAGGGGTGTCTGGCTGGCTCAGTCAATAGAACATGTGACTCTGACCCCCACACTGGGTGTAGAGATTCCTTAAAAATGAATTCTCTAGGGGCTCTTGGGTGGCTCAGTCAGTTAAACGTCTGCCTTTGGCTCAGGTCATGATCCCAGGATCCTGGAATCGAGTCCCGCATCAGGCTCCCTGCCCGGCTGGGAGCCTGCTTCTCCCTCTCCTGCTCCCCCTGCTTCTGCTCTGTCTCTCTCTCTCTCTGTCAAATAAATAGATCTTAAAAAATAAAATAAAATCTCTAAAAAAAAAAAGAAGTTGCATATATCATGCCCCTTTTAATAGTACGGTATGCATTTCTAAAAGCAAGAAATGTTCTACCTACCCACAGCACAATGACCCAAATCGGGGAAGTTAATATTGACACTATGCTGTTCCCTAATCTACAGGCTCTAGATGGAGACTAGTCACTTCTGCAGAGCACTGGCTAGTTGATTTGCAGGGTGTCCCCGAGTCCAGGGGCAGCTGCTGTTACCTCCTGTTCAGAGTCCTATGTGGCTTTGGCAGGAACGCCCTGGATGCGATGTTGAGGTCTTCCTAGTGCACAGCTGAGGAAACCCTTGCTGTCAATTAGTCCCATTTCTGGCAAAGTGAACGCTGATCCTTCGGCTCAGGTCATGATCCCAGCATCCTGGGATGGAGTCCTGCATTGGACTCCCTGCTCAGCGGGGAGTCTGCCTCTCCTTCTCCCTCTGCCCCCTCCCCCTGCTCATGCACAAGCGCTCTCTCCCTCTCCTTTCTCTCTCAAATAAATAAATAAAATCTTTTTTAAAAATAAATAAAAAATTTGTGAAAGATCAGGACACCTTACCAAAGAAGATATATGAAGAACAAATACACATATGAAAAGATGTTCCACATCATGACACCAAGGAAATGCAAATTAAAACAACAATGAAATACCAATACACATCTATTAAAAATTAGGCTCAAATCCCGAACACTGCCAACACCCAATGCCGGTGAGGATGTAGAGCAACAAGAACTCTCTCTCACTGCTGGTGGGAATGCAGAATGGTACAGCCACTTTGGAAGACAGTTTGGCAGTTTCTTACAAAACTAAACATGGGTGGTTTTTTTTTTTTAAGATTTTGTTTATTTACTTGACAGCGAGAGAGAGAGAGAGAGAGAGAGAGAGAGCGCGCACAAGCAGGGGGAGTGGCAGGCAGAGGAAGAAGGAGAAGCAGACTCCCCCCTGAGCAAGAAGCTCCATGTGAGACTCGATCCCAGGACCCGGGGATCATGACCTGAGCCAAAGGTAGACACTTAACTGACTGAGCCACCCAGGCGTCCCAAAACTAGACATAGTCTTAACCATATAATCCAGCAGTCATACTCCTTCATATTTACCCACATGAGGTGACAATTTCTATCCACACCAACATTTATTCATAATTGCCAAAACTTGGAAGTAACCAAGATGTCCTTCAGTAGGTAAATGGAGAAAATACTGTGGTACATCCAGACAATGGAATATTTTTCAGCACTAAAAAGACACGAACCATCAAGCAGAAAAGACATGGAGGAAACATAAACACATATTAATAAGTGAAATAAGCCCATCTGTAAAAGCTGGATAGTGTATGAGTCCAACTATAATGACATTCTGGAAAAGATAAAACTGTGGAAACAGTAAATGGATCAGTGGTTTCTGGGGGCTAGTGAGGAAGGGAGGAATTAATAAGCAGAGCACGGAGGATTTTTAGGATAGAGAAAATTCTCTGTATGGTAATATAATGATGGATATAAGTTCATTCTGTATTTGTCCAAACCCATGGAATGCACATCAAAAGTGAACTGTAGATGGGGTGGCTGGGTGATAGACATTGGGGAGGGTATGAGCGCTGTGAATTGTGCAAGACTGTTGAATCACAGATCTGTACTTCTGAAACAAATAACGCAACATTTTTTTTTTAATTTTATTTATTTAATTGACAGAGAGGGAGAGAGAGAGACAGCGAGAGAGGGAACACAAGCAGGGGGAGTGGGAGAGGGAGAAGCAGGCTTCCCGCCGAGCAGGGAGCCCGATGCGGGGCTCGATCCCAGGACCCTGGGATCATGACCTGAGCCGAAGGCAGTCGCTCAACCAACTGAGCCACCCAGGCGCCCCGGCAACATATTTTAAGAAAAAAGAAAAAGAAGAAGATAACAGGAGAGGAAGAATGAAGGGGAGTAAGTCAGAGGGGGAGACGAACCATGAGAGATGATGGACTCTGAAAAACAAATTGAGGGTTCTAGAGGGGAGGAGGGTAGGGGGATGGGTTAGCCTGGTGATGGGTATTAAAGAGGGCACGTTCTGCGTGGAGCACTGGGTGTTATGAATAAACAATGAATCATGGAACACTACATCAAAAACTAATGATGTAATATATGGTGATTAACATAACAATAAAAAATTTTAAAAAAAAGTGAACCGTAATGTAAACTATAGACTTTGGATGATAATGATGTGTCAGTATAGGTCATCCTGTAACAGACATACCACTGTGATGTGGGATGTTGATAATGAGGGAGAGGCTATGTGTATATGGGGGCAGGGTTATATGGAAATCTCTGTACCTTCTGGTTAATTCAAATTCAAAATCCATAAAACATTCAAATCCATTTTAAAAAAGACAAACAATCCAATTTAAAACTGGGCAAATGGGGACGCCTGGGTGGCTCAGTTGGTAAAGCATCTGCCTTCAGCTCAGGTCATGATCCCGGGGTCCTGGGATCAGTGTTGGTCTCCCCGCTCTGCAGGGAGTCTGCTTATCCCTCTCTCTCTCTGGCCCCTCCCCCAGTCTGGGAGAAAAACATTCTTTTTTTTTTAAGATTTTATTTATTTATTTGACAGAGAGAGACACAGCGAGAGAGGGAACTAAAGCAGGGGGAGTGGGAGAGGGAGAAGCAGGCTTCCCGCGGAGCAGGAAGCCCGATGCAGGGCTAGATCCCAGGACCCTAGGATCATGACCTGAGCCGAAGGCAGGCGCTTAACGACTAAGCCACCCAGGTGCCCCTCAAATAAACACATTCTTAAAAAAAAAATGGGCAAATGATTTGAAGAGACAGTTGTCTGAAGAAGATGTACAAATGGCCAATAAGCACATTGAAAAGATGCTCAGCATCATTAGTCATTAGGGAAATTCAAATGATGCTCACTAGTGTGGCTTTAATCAAAGAGACATAATCCGTGTTGGCAAGGCTGTGCAGAAATTGGAGCCCTCATACATTGCTGGTGAGAATGTAAAAATGGTGCAGTCACATTGGAAAACAGTTTGGCAGTTTTTCAAAAATGTTAAACATGAAATTGCCATATGACTCAGCAATCTTCTCCAGAGAAATGAAAACATATGCTCACACAAAGACTTGTACATGAATGTAAATTGCAGCATTATTCGGAATAGCCCCCAAATGGAAACAACTCCAATGTCCATCAGCTGATAAATGGATAAACAAATATGGTATACGCATACAATGAAATACCATCCAACCATAAAAAGGAGCAAAGCACTGATAAATATTCCGACATGGATGAAACAGCCTGCATGAAAGCATTTCAAAACAATATGTTCACTGAAAGAAGCCACACACAAAAGAATACTTATTGCATGATCCATATTTCTAGATGAAATATCCAGAAAAGGCAAATCTATAGAGACAGAAAGATTAGGGGTTACTCAGTGTAGAGATAAGAATGAGAAGTAGCTGTAAATGAGTACAACATTTCTTTTTGAAAATGGTCTAGAATGGGATTCTGGTGGTGGTCACACAACTTTATAAATAGGCTACAAAGTCATTGACTCCTACACTTATAATGGGTCAATGTTACTGTATGTAAATTATAGCACAATAAAGCTGTTAATTTTTTTTTTTTAAGGAGAAGAGAAAGAAGAGGAGGAGCAGAAGGACGAAGAAACCCCAGGTCCCTTTGCTTGCAGTCTGCTCCCCTTGCTGTGTTTTCCACCCAAGAGCAGCATTGCACTCAGTGCGTTGCCCAAACTAAAACCTTGAGCCTCAGTTTACCCCATCCCACTTCCTGCTGGCCAGTCAGGATCACGTTCTGCCATTCAGCTTCTAAATGTCTCTCCACTCTGACCCACCTTACCCTCCCCTCCCCACTTTCCATCACCTTCTCTAGGCATCTCTTGCCCGAGTTGCTGTGTGAGGCTTCTCCATGTCCCACTACTCCTGTCCACCTTCCATCCTGCCGCCAGGTGGTTGGACTTCTTTAAAGAAAACTGGATGTTTTGTATGTAAATTATTATAAACACAATAGAGAACATTGTTTTTTAAAAAAGGAAAAAACAATTTTGCGTTCTACAATTGCCTTCATTTTGGGTAGTCCATTTATTTTTTAAGCACAGTGTAATCATGATACACATGAAGTTTTGCGCCCTGAGAGTATCACTTAATGTTTATATCCTCATCATTTTTTCCAGTTGCTAAATGGTTTTCATGACCAATTTTCAGTGGCTCCATTTTCCTAGGTATTCTTCTGTTGATCCTCATTAAGATGTCTGCTTTTGTCAATAACATTGCAGGGACATATTTGTGCTTAAGGATTTTTGCCATGGATTGGAATTGTTTAACTTCCAGATAGATTCCCAGAAGTGGAACCTTAAGTCAAAGGATGTGAACGTTTTTTGTTTGTTTTAGGATGTGAACATTTTATTGCCACTTTCTCCTCATCAATATGGTTCTTAATGGACTAAGGTGTCAGTCTTGCCCCCAGACTACCAGGATTGGGTATTATCACTCAAAGCACTTTTGTCTAATTTTCAAATAAGCAATAATTTGTCACTTAAATTATTAGTGTGCTTGAACATTTTCTCTTGTTTGTTTCCTAGTAGCATTTCTTTTATAAAGGGCACATGGGTGGCTCAGTCAGTTAAGTGTCTGCCTTCAGCTCAGGTCATGATCCTGGGGTCCTGGAATGGAGCCTCACATCAGGCTCCCTGCTCAGTGGGGAGCCTGCTTCTCCATCTGCTGCTTCCCCTGCTTGTGCTCTCTCTCTCAGATAAATAAATAAAATCTTAAAAAAAAAAATAAACTCTTGGTGGCCTTTGTTAATCTCAAGGCAATAGGGGAATTTGGTGGTTCTCCTTATTTATTTATATCCGTTCTTTCTGCAGTCGAAATAGTGATTTTTCTGAGTCTAACAGGGCTGGTCCCATCTCAGGAATTTGTGGGGAGGGTCCCTTGAAAGTTTCTTTCATCTTAAAGAGGGAAGTGCTGAGAGGAGGGAGGGCAAAAGCAGGGAGGGACCAAAGCAAAACCAAAACAACCCATAGGCAGGTCTTGCAGCATTTTTTCCAGACCCTCAGCTGGTCCTCAACGAACTGCACTACTTCGTTCTGAGTCCAAGGAACAAAGACTGTCAGGAGAAACTGGGCTGCTTAGCCTGATTCCCCTGTCTCTTTGCTCTGGTTAGGCTTTCGAAATCCTGGCCACACCAGAAACCTGGCATCCTTCTCTGGGTTCCTCCAGTCAGCCACGGTGGACTGCTCTTTCTGCCCACCCAAACCAGGCCCTGCTTTGAACCTTGCGGAAATTTCTGTCTTCTGTCCTAATTCTCAGGTCATTTGAATCACAGAGGTATGTGGTGTGGCTGTATAAACCTTCGCAGCTGGCCGACTCAGTGGTACAGCATGAGACTCTTGATCTCAGGGTCCTGAGTTCAAGCCCCACATCAGGTGTGGAGCCTACTTTAAAAAAATTTAAAAATAATAAATTTTTTAAAAAGAGAGCTTGGCCTCTGGACTGTTTGGACTTGACTCCTGCACCTGCCACTTGCTAACTGTACCTCGGTTTCCCTATTTGTTAAAAATGTCATTTGTTGGGGCGCCTGGGTGGCTCAGTCGTTAAGCATCTGCCTTCGGCTCAGGTCATGATCCCAGGGTCCTGGGATCGAGCCCTGCATCGAGCTCCCTGCTCCGCAGGAAGCTTGTTTCTCCCGCTCCCACTCCCCCTACTTGTGTTCCCTCTCTCCCTGTGTCTCTCTCTGTCAAATAAGTGAATAAAATCTTAAAAAAAAAAATGTCATTTGTTGTGGGAAACACCTGTGATACCATGTGGAGTATCTGGCATGCTGTCTGGTAGCTGGTGGGCACGCAATAATGGTGTTTGCCCTCAGGGGAGTGGAGGAAGCCCCGGTTAAAATGGGGCCGGTACTGTATGTACCCCAGCCTTGCCCACACAAACCCCAGGGCCTGGGTCCCCTCCACAGAGCACTTGATGTAGCAGGTCTGGGGCATGGCCAGGGCGCAGGGATTGTTAAAAGCTTCCCAGCTCTGGCAATTCTAATGGATGCTCCAGGTGGAGAACCCCAGGCTGGAGGGACCAACCAAGGATGGAAATCTGCACACCTCCTCTCACACCCTCTGTACCCCCCGATAAAACACCCCTGTGCTTGGCCCAGCCCTTGAAGGGCTCCCAGGTACAAGCTTCCTCATCTCTCTTTCTGAAATGCATGCCTTCTCCAAGCCTGAAGGCTGGTCCATCTGAGCATTTGCTAACCAACCTCCTCTGACAGAAGCCAGAGAAGGACCTGCTTTCTCTTCTTTAGGTAGAAGCTGGCACTGTTCAGTTTCCTCTTGTGCTCACAACTGCCTTTTCTTTAGCCTCATAGTGGTGTTTGTTCTCACCCTCTCTGCCCATGTATAGACAGGAAACCAGACTCACTGTCTTTTGTGCTCCAAAAGTCTAAGCCCTTGCAGCACCTTGGAGGATCCCAGGTGTAAACTAATGTTTGGGGAAAGCAAAGCTTTCTCCCCAAGGTCATCAGAGATTCCCTGGGGCTGAAAGATGAGGTCAGGAGGTGAGGCAGGGGGAAGGCTGCGCAGGTGGATCAGGCAGGATGCGTTAGGCTGCAAGTAAGATAAGCCCCAACTCAAAGTGGGTCAAACCACCACCACCAATTACTGTCATTCTAGCGGAAGTCCAGAGGCAATATGTCCCATGGTCACATAACTTTTTAGCTTATTAACTAGGTGACATTGTGCAAGCAACTTAAACTCAGTTTCCTCATATGTGAAAAAGGACTGTTGTGTGTATAATGACTTAATATAAGTAAAGGTCTGACAACAATCCCTAAATTGTTTTATAACCATTAGCTATTGCATTGATCAGTCATTGCTGTATAACAAATGAAAAAATCTCAGTGGTCTACAGCAATAAGTCTTTCGTTCTTTCTTTGTAAAGATTTTATTTATCATTTGACAGAGAGAGCACAAGCAGGGGGAGTGGCAGGCAGAGGGAGAGGGAGAAGCAGGCTCCCTGCTGAGCAGAGAGACGGATGTGGGACTCAATCCCAGGACCCTGAGATCATGACCTGAGCCAAAGGCAGATGCTTAACTGACTGAGCCACTCAGGTGCCCCTGTAAGTGTTTATTTCTTATGCATCTATGGGTTGTTAGGGGTTGGCTGGGCCGCTGTAGATCTGTGTGTGCAGCTGGGTTAAGCTCAGGTCTGCCCCACACATGTTCCTTCTGGTTCCTGAGGCAACACTGCATCCGGTGCCAGGGGCAAGCTCTTCTCATGACAAAGGCAGAGGCAGAAGACACTGGAAAAACACAAGGCTTTGGTCAGGAACTACTCTGACCCCTTTCCTTTGACCAAAGCAAGTTACATGTCCCAGCCCAAAATTGGCAGGGAAGAAAACTAACCTCTACCCATTCCAGTGGGTGGGTGTATAAAGTCACATGACAGAGGCACCTGGGTGGCTCATTCGGTTAAGGCATCAGATTCTTGGTTTCGGCTCAGGTCATGATCTCAGGGTCATAAGATGGGGCCCCGTGTCTGGCTCTGCACTGGGCGTGGAACCTGCTTAAGATCCTCTCTCTCCCTCTGCCCTTCCCCTTCTTCACACACACTTGATCTCTCTCTCTCTCAAAATAAATAAATAAATAAATAAATAAATAAATAAATAAATAAAGTCACACGGTAAAGGACATGAATTATAAACAGTCTATAAAGGAAACATGAATCTGTAGCTTAGATAGAAGTATTATTCTTTAACATTGTTATATTCAAAATATTTTCTCATTTCCCCATGACTTCCTCTTTGACCCATGGGTTTTTTAGAAGTGGGTCATTTAATTTCCATATCTTGCAGAAAATTTCCATATATCTTTCTGTTATTGATTTCTAGTTTAATTTTCTTGGGATTGGAGAACATGCTTAGTATTAATGTTAAATTTCTGAAGCTGATGACTGCACTGTGGTCCTATTCTTAGGGCCATAAATACACTTTGAAGTACTTACCTAGGGGTGAATTTCCATGACATATGTAACTTACTCTCTAATGGTTTAAGAAAAAACTGTGTGTGTGTGTCTATGTGTGTGTGTAGATCCCAAGCAAGAGAGAGAACGAGAGGGAGAAAGTGAGGGATGGGGGTGGGAACATACATGAATCATTTAGCAAATAAAAAATAAAATGAAAAGAAAGGATAAGCTAATAAGCTTCTCCCACCCACTCCTCCAGGTGTGTGTCCTTCCATACCTTTTCCATACCTTCTCCATACCACACACAAACTTATACTAATATGTATTCACTTAGATGGGATTTTGTTGTTTTATAAAAATGGGATCATTCTCTGTGCATTAATTATTGTGCAGCTTGATTTTCTCCCTTAACAATACATCATAGAGATTCCTGCCAGGTCAAAAGACCTAGGTTTAAACACAGCTACATAATATTCCACAGGTGTATGACTATCATAATTTCTTCGCCCGCCTCCCTAACGATGGATACTCCAGCAGTTACCAGTTTTTTGCCGCTACACACAAGGAAGCAAAAAGCATCCTTGTGCGTATAACCCACTATACAGGTGCCGAGGCTGTGACTCACTTCTGAAACTGGAATTAGAGTCGGCACCACAAGTTCTTCGTGATCTACTTACACTCAAAGCTGTTCAGCAGTGGGAGGAAGGCTGGTCTCCAGGGGCCATCTGCTCTCATCCTGCTGCATGCAGTCCCAGCCTTTTCCAGAGGAGGGCCAGAATATCCGCGAGGAAGTGGGGCACAAAGAGACTGTTGCAACCTGTGTGCTGGCTCGGGGCAGGTGCCCCATATTGGCATGGCAGGTGAGTCCCACAAATTCACACATCCTTTCACAGCTAGTCCATGAGTGCCTGTGGATTATGTAACTGTAAAAAGTTTTGCCTAGACATTGTCAGCAGAGCCCAGGCTTCTGTAGGTGGGGCCACACATGGTCCATGAGTGGTCTGTTGGATGTTCAGGTGGGGTCCACTTCTAGCACAGTTAGTTTGGCAGAGATTGTTGGTTTGGGACTCAAGGCCCCACACCGAGACTAACAGTTAACATTTATGGACTGTTGCCTTGTGCCGGCCGCTGAACTAAACCTTTTTACACAGACCACCCCATTTTATTCTCCCTGCAACTCTGTGAGGTACCAGAGGCATAGAATCCTGTTACATCGCTTTCCTATTGCTGCAATAGTTCTGCATAAGGCCACCCCAGAACACAACCACTTAACCACTTGTCGTTGGCTTGCGATTCTGTGAGTGAAGCATTTCGGTTGGGCAGTCCTCCTGGTTTTGCTTGGGCTCCATCATGTGTCAGCCACAGGTCAGCTAGGAGGCTCAGCTTCTGGGAGTTGGCTGGCTGTGGGTGGCTGCAGCGATGGGGGGGTTTGATCTGGGGGGCACCCCATCCTCCACCAGGCTAGCCTGGTCTTGTTTACATTGTGGGGGCAGGACTGAGAGGGAAGACAAGTGGGGAAGAAGAGGGGGGAAGACAAGGGGTTCCAAGGCTTGTTAGGTCTAGCTCAGAATTGGCACAACATCACTTTTGCCACATTCTGTTGTCCAAAGCAAGTCACAGATTGGAGGGGTGGGAAAACAGGCTCCACCTCTCCGTGGAAAGAGCTGCGAAATCACACTGTGAAGGGCATGGATACAAGGGGGAGTGGAGCCTCGTGGGCATTTTGGTAACTTACCTCACTGGCTTCTGCAGGTCAGAAGAGTGAGGAACCTAGAGGTGTCTTAAAAGCTCACGAAGCCAGCGAGTGGGGGATGTGAACCTAGGCAGTCAGACACCAGTGACCACGTAGTCAACCTCCCTCCCATCTCTCCAAGCCCGTGAGGGCTTCCTGACTGTGAAGACAGCCCTCAAGGATGTCATCCTCTCCAAAAACCCCCAACACAGCAGTCAACCTCAAGAAGAAGAAAATTGGGGCACCTGGGTGGCTCAGCTGTTAAGCATCTACCTTCAGCTCAGGTCATGGTCCCAGGGTCCTGGGATCGAGCCCCATATCAGGCTCCTGCTCAGTGGGAAGCCTGCCTCTCCCTCTCCCTCTCCTCCTGCTTGTGTTCCCTCTCTCGCTGTGTTTCTCTCTGTCAAATAAATAAATAAAATCTTTTAAAAAAAAAGAAAAAAGAAGAAAATCATCTCCAAAGACCCTTAGCTCCTCGAAGGAGAGACAGAAAGTTGGAGGTGACATGCCAGTGGGCTTGTGGATGGGTGACTCCATAGATGGTCAGGGCCCTCAGTGTGCATGTGATTGGATGGCTGGGTGGATGGGTTGTTGTCAAGTACACAATATGGTGGGCTCAGGACCATGCAACCTCATCTCTGCTTGGGTTCTACTAAAGCTGAGGGGCAGGAAATAAAGAAATCAGAGACTCCAGGTGGCCTTTCCTGGAAGCTCCAGCTGAGGGCCTGAGGTTTGAGGTCTACACTGGAATGAGATAGCCTTTGCAATCAAGGAGACATGAGCAACGTGGTCCTCTGAGCTGGAGACAGTGAGTGCAGAGCCTGCTTTCCTTCGGAGGAGCAAGGGCCCGGCCAATTTTTGAAGGTATTCTTTCAATCCCAAGGCTTGGGATAATCATTTTCCAGGTCTTTTTTTTTTTTTAAGATTTATGTATTTATGTATTTATGTATTTATTTATTTATTTATTTTTGAGAGAGAGAGAGAGAGAGAGAGAGCACGTGAGTGAGCAGGGGGAGGGGCAGAGAAAGAGAGAAAAAAATCTCTAGCAGACTCCCCACTGAGCATGAAGCCCAACTCGGGGCTCAACGCATGACCCTGAGATCATGATCTAAGCCAAAATCTAGAGCCAGCTGTTCAACAGACTGAGCCACCTTGGGGCCCCTCCATTTTTCTTTTAAATGTGTATGTTTTACTGAGTCAGTCTGACGATTTTTTTTTAACCTAGGTATACCAGACACCTAGATGAAGAACACTGTGGAAAGTTACTTGTGCCTCTCCTACTTGGCATGGTCCAAGGTCACCTCTTTTCTCACCTTTGTTCCATAGGTGAGTTTGGCTGGTTCCTGGCTGTCATAGAAATGGAATCATCCTGAATCCCATGCTTTCCTATGTTCATACTTGTTAATTTGCAGGGCTGGAGCTCCTTGAGGGTAGGACTAGGTCTTAATCACCACTGGCCCATTCCCTTCCCCCTAGGCTAATGCCGAGCAAGGTGCACAGTGGACGTTCCTTCTGTGAAGGCCAACCTGCCTCTCCACAGCGCATGCTGAAGGGTAAGAACACAGGCTGCCTGCATTCAAATCCTGACATTCACTTACCACTGTGTGACCTTGGACAGTTACCTAACCTCTCTGTATCCAACCAGGGAGACCAATAGCACTTGCCTCATAGGGTTATGGTGATAATTAAGTGCATCAATATTTATAAAGCTCTTCCAAATGTCTGGAACATAATGAGGCTATTTCAGTGTTTGTTAAATGAAAACATGAAAATAAGTCTAAAGGCAAGGCTCTGCTTCTTTTTTCACCACCGTCTCCTGAGTCACAAGTCACCAAACTATGCCTTTGCACCACAAGATTTTGTAAATAAAGTTTTATTGGCATACAGCCACACCCATTGGTTTGCATATTGTTTATGGCTCCTTTCACACCTACAGTGACAGAGTCAAGGGGTTGCAGCAGAGACAATATGGCCCACAAAGCCTAAAACATTTACTATCTCGCCTTTTCCAGAAGAAGTTTACCAATCCTTGCTCTAGGTTTTCTAAATCCTCCACCAACAAGGCCATGCTTTAATGCAAACAAACTGCTTTGACGTTGGGGGTGGGGAATGGTTTCTGAGGATGTGGTGGTGGCACTTTTAAATGCCCTCAGTATTCTCTCTGTGTGAAAGCCCCTTGACTTCCAAGGTTTTCCTTGGCCTTCATCCTGGTCTTCAAGAGCTGAGCCTCTGGGGGCCTTTCGTTTGGGGAGGTGGGGTGAGTTTGAACTTGTAATCTCTCAGAGTAGGAACAGGGGCTGAGAGAGCAGACACGTCCTCTGGGAATGAAAGGCCCACACAGAGAGACAGCTGGCTCCCTCCCCGCCACAAGGGGCACAGTCACAAAACAGTCCTGTTTGAAGTAAGTTATTAAGTGTTGGCCTCAGGGCTGAGCGCTGGCAAGCTTGCCATTTCTTCTAGCGCTTTCCACCAAGCGTGCATTGGCAATTACTCAGGAAGGCGCCAGAGAGGAGATAATGAGATGCAATTTATTATATAAATCTGGGGCTGGTGTTAGCAGGCCGGCAGGGTTTACCGGGGCATTGCCCAGAGCCTTGCAGAGAGTCACTGTGATGTTATTCCTGGCAACACATCCACCCACATGTGGTTCATAAGATCACTTAACAGACCGCTGCCTTCACACACTCATGAATGAATTTGCCCTGTTTCCTGGGTCCTATTGCCAACTGAAAAACAAAACAAAACAAAATGGCAAGAAGGCAAAACTTACTTGATGGGAGCCCGCAGGGGGAAAACGATAGAAGACCTTAGTGTTTCCGTAGGAAAAATCCAGTCAAATATCATATCAGGAGCATCTATCACAACAATCTTTCTGGAAAGCAAATTGGCAAAATGCATCAGGAACTTTGAAATAGCCATGGCCTTTGACCAGGTCTGCCCAATTATACTAATGAACAGACCCCTCTATTTGTTAGCTATCACCACAATTCTGCTGTGTAACAAACCACTCCCAAACTCAGTGATTTACAGTGATAAACAGTTTTCTGTGTGTCAAGAACTGTGAAGGATCAGAGGTTTTATCCTATGCCCAAGGTAATAAGTTAGCCTTGGACTGGCCCCACGGGCAGTGATGAGGCAGGATGGAGGCAGTATAGTCAGGAATCTGAGGTGTCACAGAAGGATTTTGATTAGCTCATCTTCATATTAAATCTAATACACCTTCACTTCAAATGCTGGTTGCTGGAAGACTAAAGGAAGCAGTCTAGAACACAAGAGACATAACTTGTAGTACGTTTCTGCCACTGGGTCTCAGGGGTGATGGTGGGGTGGTCATGGGACCACCAGTCCCCTCCTTGCAAAGTGGAAATAATACTTACCTTATTCCTTGCTCCCTGGGAAGACATGAGGATGACACGGATCAAGCAAGGACTCGGGGTTGCTCAGAGGATGCCAGTCAAGGCTCTGTGTCCCCCTCACTCCAGGGCAATGCCTTGGAACAAGGCACTTTAATCAGTATACTCCCAGGAGGGGTGAAAGGGAACCAGGAAGTAATGGAATCTACAAGAATGTCACCCATGAGAAGGACTTGGTTTCTTTGGTTTGTATTATCCACCCTACCTAGAACTGTGCCTCGTGTATAGTGTGCTCAAAAACAATTGTTGAGTCAGTGAAAAATTTCCAATACTTATCCCCAACATGCAAATGAGGAAATGAAGACACAGAACTTATCTTCCTCTCTCTCCCTCTCCTGAGCCCACCTCCTCAGTCTATCCTGTGCACCTGATTCCCTGGCTCAGGCTCTGCTCTAAGCAACCCAACAGAAGACAGCATTTACCCCATTGATAGTTTTCAAGGAGCTTTCATGTGCATTTCTCCATCTGATATGTCCAACCTTCCTGTGAGGGTCCATTGATCCATCCTGATCTTAAACACTCACAGTACCTTGCCAGGGGCATAGTCAGGATTCAGTAAATGTTAATTGCCCTCCCTTTTTTGTGTGGGGGGTCTTTTTTCCCATGCTTACCCAGTCACCAAGTTGCATTAACTAATCTTTGCATATTCTGACTTTTTGTTCAATGAAACTAAAGCTGCAAATATCAATCAATTAATGTTTGTTAGACACTTATGGGCTTTCTGCCAATTCCTCATCTACCATATAAGAGGGCAAATCGAGGGAGACATAGCCACAAAGTTTGATTTATTTTATATAAGTCAACGAGGTCAAAGAAATACCAGCAAACATTTTTGCTACTCATTTCCAAAACCAGATATATCATGGACATGCCATCTGATTTTGGAGAGCACTAATAAACCCCCCAAAATATAGTGCCAATAAGCTAGATGATAATTGCTGTTCTTGCTGAATTTTTCTTGCCTACAAGCTGGCTTCTCTAAGCTGGTTCTCTAAACTCAATTTTTTATCTTAAGCTATGTAATTTCTCCTTTATATGGGTCATATGGAGGTATTTCTATACAGTAACAACTCACAAATTACTGTTTCAGTCAACTCCCAAATGAATAACTTTGAAGACTTCACTTCCCCGGTTTGAGACTTGAATATAATCCAGCCTGATGCTAACTTCATAAACATTGTCATGGATGGTAAAGAAAACATGCTATTTCAAAAATCAGAGTTCACAACCCTAAGTTTGAGGCTCACTGGCTTGAGCAATTGCTTAGAAAATCTGAGATTCTAAATGGCAATTTGAATAAAATATATGATTAAAACAAAAGAGTGTAAGAAAAAAGAAACCAAGGAGCAAAAACCAGACAAGACAAATAAAGAACAAGTAGCAAAATGGTAGACTAAAATGCAGCTATATTAATAATTCCATTAAATATAAATGAACCAAATACTTCAATCAAAAGGCAGAGATTATCAAACTAAATATAAAAGCAAGACCTAGCTATATCCTGTCTGTGTGTGTCTGTGTTCAAATTTCCCCTTTTAATAAGAACATCAGTGACCTTATCTTAACTTGATTAAATCTGTCAAGACTGTATTTCCAAACAAGGTCACTGTGGTACTGGATGTAGCACATCACTTTTACAGTAGGGACACAATGCAATTCATAACAGCTGTTTACACTTCCAATGCTTTCAGTACATTTTTAAATTAAGATTTTATTTATTTATTTAGAGAGAGGGAGAGCATGCACAGGGGGAGGGACAGAGAGAGAAGGAGAGAGAGAATTTCAAGCAGGCTCCATGCTGAGTGAAGAGCCCAATGCAGGGCTCCATCCTATGATCCTGAGATCATGACCTGAGCCGAAATCAAGAGTTAGACGCTTAACCAACTGAGCCACCCAGGTGCCCTGGTTTCAGTACATTTTTCTCATCTAGCTTCCAGTTTCCCAGGAATGAAGACATACAAAATTATAGAGATATAAAGAAATACAAGAGTTCTCTTACACTCCTTTCATATTCTTTAAAAAAAAAAAAAAGAAAGAAACAATACTTCCTTTGTAGCAAGCTCTGTCATTGACTGGGAAAATAAGATCTATCCCAAAGCTCCAGGTTCGAGTCCATAGTAAGCTTGGCATGATCCTAGATCCTATTCTTGCTATGCAGCTTCCTATCAGCTAACAGAAACAAACAAACAAACAAAAATAGTTTCAAGGACCCAGAAAGTGAGTAGTATCTTTGCATCACCTGGGGGAGGGTTCTCAAACCTCAGTCTTCAAGTTTTTTCATTTCTTTGCTTTTTGTTGTTCTGCAGGCTCCCATGGGAAGTGTGCCTGGCAGTGCCCTGTCTTAAGCTTCTGACAAGTTTACCATGCATGGGGGCAGAACTGCAGGCTGAGGAGCCTAAGGACTGAGACTAAACCAATCTCTATCTTCTTCACCCCTGCCTGCAAAATAAGAAAATCTCTGCACTGACAGGTGGCAGGTCCTGGCTGAGGGTGATGCTTCTTGGATCATATATGTTTTTCTTGGTTGAATGCCAGAGCTAAAATACCCAAGAAACACTTGCAGAGAAAAATCCCTATGTTTGCTTGCTTTGCTTTCTTGTTCTTTCTAGACAAGATTTGAATAGTGTCAGGGTTGAGATAGCAAATCCAACAACAATAACAACCAGGAAAATGAGTTGGTGAGGCCCATTGGCTGGGCCTGCAGGCTGGGAGGCCCTCCAGAGGTGGTGACTTTCTGATTCTCCTGTGCATCCTTCCTGAGCCCTGCCTTCTTTTTCCTTACTGTTCCCAGCCTGGTTTCCACAATGAAGGCCCAGAATTGAGGGCTGTTCTGAGCTTAAGACCCGAAACGAGCAGAAATGTAATTCAACTGTTTTCTCCGTATTCTAAAGAAAGAGAAACATAAATTCGGACTCGTGGATAATTATTCTGAGGCAAAGAAAGAAAGATGCTGGTGTGGACTATGCATCCTCAGAGCTGTTACACTACGACCCATGGTGTGTCACACACTGATCTAGATGTTCCTTAAATGGCCAAACAATAAAATAAAACCACAATATCTAAACTAATTACAGAGTTTCTAAATGGTGGTGATATTGAGGTCTGGTATATTATTTTAGTTCTCTCATGCAGATATAAATAATTATGTTTTGTTTTATTCATGATTAATTAGACAACAGTACTATTTGTGTTTCTATCAGAGGACTGGGTCAGGGAAAACCAAGATGAGCCTGAAGCATCATGGGGGCCATTAGGTAAAGAAAAATTTAGAGAGGATGGGGACATGTCAAAAGGCACAGGAACCAACCTCAAAGAGCTCCTAATGGCCAATAAGAACAAAATAAATAACAGTAAACATCCATGGGTACATATTGATATAAGTAACTAGTTTTAAAAATCAGTAAATAATTGGGACACCTGGGTGGCTCAGTCAGTTAAGCATCTGCCTTCGGCTCAGGTCATGATCTCAGGGTCCTGGGATTGAGGCCCACATCAGGCTCCCTGCTCAACAGGGAGCCTGCTTATCCCTCTCCCTCTGCCTGCCACTACCCTTGCTTGTGCTCTCTCTCTCTCTCTCTCTGACAAATAAAGAAATAAAATCTTTTTTAAAAATCAGTAAATAAGTAAATAAGGGAGAAAGAACAGCTCTTTCTTACAGAAGAATTCTAATTAATAAATGTAGAAGGCACAAGGAAAACAGAAAACCACCTTGAAGTCACCATCCTGACAACTGTCTGATGGATCAGTGAATGCTAAAAGCAGTCAGCAAACTCTGAGAAGAAACGGGGTATTTGCAGTCTTGAATATCTCTGCGAAGATGTTCATTAATTACAAAGAGAAAAACAGTAATTTTATAGTGGACAAATCCAGCAGATGCCACCTTATCCAAGACATCAAAAGGAACAGTAAGTTCCTTAGTAGTAAGAGCATATGTCAGCATGATGCCCCCCCAAGGGAAAACACCAGGTTGGGCACGATGTCACCAGGGTGTGCCTGCCAAAAATGCATCACCTACATCTGATCCTGAGACAAACCCAAATTGAGGAATATGTTACTAAATAACTGATCAGTACTTCTCAATAATGTCAGAGTCATGGAAGACAAGGAGAAATTGAAGAACTGTCTCAGATTGGAGGAGTTGAGGATATGGGACACGTAAATGCAAAGGTGGGGGAAATGGCTCAAGTTCAAATAAAGTCCACAGATTGGCTAATGGTATTGTACCAATATCAGTTTCTTAAATTTGATAGAGTTATGCAAGGTGTTAACATTAGGGGAAGCTGGGAGAATGTAAATGGGAACTCTGTTATTTTGGCAACTTTTCTCTAAATCTAAAAATTTTTTATAAAAGGAAAGAATAAGGGTCACCTGAGTGTCTTAGCTGGTTGAGTGTCTGACTCTTGGTGTCAGCTCAGGTCATGATCTCAGGTTTGTGAGATCAAGCCCCCGTCCCGGCTCCACACTCATCGGGAAGTCTGCTTGAGATTCTCTCTCCCTCTCCCTCTATCTCTTCCCTCACTCTCGTGAGCGCACACTCTCTCCCTAAAATAAATAAATAAATAAATCTTTTAAAAAAATCTTCTATAAAAAGGACAGAATACATTTGGAAGCAGGTCTCTTTTAGGTTCCATAGAAAAAGTTTACCTTTAAGGTTCAGAATGGTCTGGTTTCATAAGGCACCTATGGACCTACGGTATGTAGAGAGAAGCAGACTTGCGTGTCTATGGAGAAAGAACAAAAACCAACTGTTAAGGTAACTGACACTTTCCTTCTTGCTTTGCTCCTTGCTGACTTAGTATTAACAGGTTGTTTTGGTTTCCCAGGTTTGTACAAATGAACCCCTAGCTCATATTACAAATGATTGCAATTCCTTGCATGGGGTAATGTAGCTCATACTATACTTTGTTCTAAAGTTTTAAATCTGTCTACCCAAATCTTGACAATGACATTTGGTTCTAGATTGGGACATTAAGATCAAGCAATCTGAATGAGTAAAGCCAAAAGCTCATTCTTAATTTTTAGAATAAGGGTATTTTCAAGGTTGTAAAGAGTTTATAAATTACACTGTTCACAAGCAAATATTGATCTGTTGACAATCGTAAGAAACTGAATGTACTGTTTTGAAATATTTAAGGAATTTTGTTAGGTTTAGATAAACTGTAACACTTTTCCAGGCTATTTAATCAAGTTACTCACAATGTACACACTCCTGAGAAGACCCCATTATAGTGACATTGTTTATTTCCAAATTTTTCTGCATTCAACTTAAAAAGTATTTCTTCTGAAGAAACTGAACTTTTCTGTCAAATGCACTTGATCAAGTAGGAGAATTGGGTTCATAAAATGGATTCATTGCAAACTTTATGTATAAATTATAGACATCAGTACAGAAGTTTTTTATTCCATTTTCTTGCCTTACATCACAAAGCATAATAAATCTCATATGACCTGCAGTAAAATGCTGAAACAGACCACTCATTGAACTTGTTCACAGGTTTCAAGTCCATGTTGCTGGACAATCACATACTCTCATCTACGAGGTCGAGAGCAGCATGAGTTATGAACTGGTTCAGATGATGATGATGATCATCTTTGGAGTCTGCTTTTCCAGCTGGCAAAAATTCCATTTCAAAAACTGGATTATCATGGTGGCCAACAATTACAAGGTAGAAGCCTCCAGACATTGTCTTCAAAATACAATTCCTGCAGGGAGAAACCAGCAACGGAAACAGCCAGTCACTGCCCCCATCCCTTGCTTTTTAAAATGTATGCATTGGGACTTTTCCACACAATCAGTATTTAGACATATCTTATCTTACCTTGGATGGCTTTTCATTGTGTGGATATTCTAGGCCAGAGATCAAACCCTGCCTGTTTTCATACCTGAGCTGAGGATAGTTTTAAAGTAATACCTGCATAATAACCTCTATTCTGCCTTTTGACCCATAAAGCCTAAAATACCATCTAACCTTCTAAGAAAAGCTTGTCAATCCTCATTCTAAAATTCTACGGTTGGCCAGCAGCCACATGAACCGTTTCCAATCCAATGCTATTATAAACAATGTTTCTGTAACATCTTCATTTAGCAGGTTTTGCCCTCAGGGTATGTCTGTAGGGTAAACCACTAGTCAAGAAAGAACTGCTGGATCAAGAGGTAGATGCATTTTTATTTTTGACAAATAATGCAAAATGGCCTTGGAAAGAAATCACAGCCATTGACTTCTCATCAGCTGTGCCTCTTCCCTACCTGCCTCCAATGTGAATTACTGATCTTTCTAAATTTTGCTGTCCCACTGTTGGAATTTCCATTCCTTTCATTGTAAGTTAGGTTGAATACCTTTTCTTTTTCTTTTTTTTTTTAAGATTTTATTTATTTGAGAGAGACAGAAAGTGAGAGACTGAGCACAAGCTGGTGGGGAGGGGCAGAGGAAGAGGGAGAGGGAGAAGCAGACTCCCTGGTGAGCAGGAAGCCCAACAAGGGGCTCCATCCCAGGACCTTGGCATCATGACCTGAGTTGAAACCAGATGCTTAACTGGCTGAGCACCTTTTCATTTATAAACTGCATGTTCTTATCTTTTGCTCATTTTTTTTCAGGTGGTTGGATTATTGATATTTACCAACTCTTCTTGTTTTTAAATAACAGTTCTTTGTATATTAAGGCAACCAGGTTTTTGTTGTATGAGAAGCAAACGTTTTTTTTTAATTTTTCATTTTCAAAAACTTTTTAAATAAGTATTTTTCCTTAAATAGACTTTATATGTACATAAGTGTAGCAGCCTTTTCCTTTATGTCTTACTTAGGAAGATCTTCCATATTTAGAGATGATCAAAAACAACCCTCGACTTTTCTTCTGGTACTTTTATGTTTTTAAAAGTACTTCAATCCATCTGGAATTGACTTTGGTGTAAGGAGTAAGGTATGGCTCCAGCTGACACTCAGCTGTCCTGAAGCCACTTATTGAATAATCCATCTTTTTCCCACTGCTTTGAAATGCCACCTTTCCATATGTATTTGGGTCTATTTTGGAGTTCTCTAATTTGTTCCATTGGTCTATCTGTACATTCATATGCTCTTTCAAGCTTCTTCTTCTTTTTTTTTTTTAGATTTTATTTATTTACTTGAGAGAGAGTGAGAGAGAGAGCACAAATGGGGAGTAGGAGCAGAGGGAAAGGGAGAAGCAGACACCTCTCTGAGCAGAGAGCCCAATGCAGGGCTCGATCCCAGGACCCTGGGATCATGACCTGTGCCTAAGGCAGATGCCTAACTGACTGAGCCATCCAGGCGCCCCTCGAGCTTCTTTATTAAGTATAGTTTTATTTATTTTAAGATTTTATTTATTTATTGGACACAGAGAGAGAGAGAGAGAGAGAGAGATCACAAGTAGGCAAACAGGCAGGCAGAGGGGGAGGGAGAAGCAGGGAGCCTGATGTGGGACTCGATCCCAGGACGCTGGAATCATGACCTGAGCCAAAGGCAGATACTTAACCGACTGAGCCACTCGGGTGCCCCTAAGTATAGTTTTATAATGCCTTTTATTATTTGGAAGGGATAGTTTCCCCTGGTAGCCTTCTTTTGTAGAATTTTCTTGGCTATACTTGCATATTTTACTTTTCTTATGAACTTTAGAATCAGCTTGTCTAATTTAAAAGTAGATATTTCCATTGAGATTGCATTAAGTTTTTAGATAAATTCAGAGAGAAAAAATACAATACGATTTTTTCCTATCTGAAAACAGGGTGTGTCTTACCAGTTGTCCAATTAAAAAGATTCTTTGCTAAAGTTTTAAAGTTTGGGTTTATTTAGATTCATTTTAATCAACTTTATTTCCCAGGTATTCTGACTTCAGTGGGTATTGTAAGTGGAATTTTTCTTCTATTGTATTTTTTAACCAGGTCTTTTGTATATCAAAAAGCAATTGCTTTCTGTATATTAAATGTGTAAGTGGCCACATTACTGAACTTTCTTATTATTTATTTTTCAGTTGATTCTCCTGGGTCCCCAGATATGCAGTCACATCGCCTGCAAGTACTGATAATTCTACTTTCTCGTGTAAGTGAATCACATTTACTTTTCCTCCAGGATCCATTGCAGATCCATGCAAGGAGCATCTGGTTCTCTCCTGGAAATCTGTGTCTACAGCTCCAATGGGTTCTGCTTTCTATTCTGGGTCCCAATGGCTGATTCCCCACCAGCATAAAACTTAACAGAAAATTGTTTTAAACAGAGGAAAGACAGGATTGTATCTGGAGTTAAGATCGTGGATGCACTCTGCCAGATCGTAGAGTGAACAACCCGTCTAAGGGAAGGAGGTGGGTTAGCTGACCAGCCCAACCCTCGCGGTGAGAGCACCCAGCTATCACCCAGCAGCCGCCCCCGGGTGCGATTAAGGAAGGAAAGTTGGCTGACACTTAATGAGCATTTACTAGATGCCCGATTGGGCACTTGAAGCCCAGTCGTCTAGCATCTTTGCACAGCATTCACAGATGAAGGAGTAAGGTGCCCCAGTCTCCCAGGCAGGTGGTGGCTGTGCTGATGCTGGGACATGGCTGCTGAATCCCTGTGGAGTGCTGGAGGGCCTGAGAAGGAGTCCTGGAGAGCTGAGGCTTTGGGAGGCTGCCACTCGGCCAAAGAGCCAGTGGCAGCTGGGGAGGAGATCTGGAGCCGGGGAGGAACATTTCCACTCTGGGCAGGCCCAGTGGAAGTCCAACAGGCAGATGACTCTGCAGGTCCAAGCCAGGGATTTGGGAAGAGTCCTATTTCCCAGACACATTGAGACTTAAGTCCTGCCTCACAACCCCCACGCAGCAGTGGGGTCTCTGCTGGGTCCTGAGACATCCTTTCTGGAGCCCTGATAATGGCTAACCTAAGGATCCCATGTCATCATTCCTCCATCTGGTATGAGCCCAGCTTCTCCACTACCAGCCATTTCCCCTGCGACATGCCCTGGGCGCCGGTCCCTCCACCACACTGACCTTCCTCCCTGCCCCCACCTGACCACTCCGCTACTCACCAGCTGGGACACGTTGGTCAAGTTATTTAAAACCTCTCTGGGCCTCAGTCACCTCATCTGTCAAATGGGTATGCTAACTCCCTCCCTCAAAGGGTTGTTATGAGGATTAAATGAAGTATCATTAACATATGAGTAAGTGCTATTTAAGGGTTTAAGTACATTACCACGAGGAGAGAATTTTGTATGGGACGTATTCTGAGTTTTAAGGAGGAAGGTCAGTTTTATTTGAGGATGAGATTGGGTCAAAAACCAGATGATTCTTGGGGTGCTCCCATGTCCTCACCTCCTCGTTGTGCACCAGTTAGACCCAGAGTTTACCCCTCCTTGACAGTCGCTGTGCTATGGGGAAGCAGGCCATGTGATGATTCTCATTTTGTCAGCTTCTTCTCCCACTAACAGCCATCAGGTCTTTGGCAGTCATTCTGTTTTTAATGTTATATATGTTTAGCAGTGAAAAAACCCTTTTTATGACATAAACACATAGAAATGCGAGTGTACAATATACAATGACACACTGTGTGGATAGCACCAGATCAAGAAACAGAACACGAGCAGCCCTCCTGGTCACTCCCCCCAGTCACTCCCCAACTGCAAGGTAACCGCCATGTGAGTGGACACCTGACCCCGCGGTTGTGTCGTCACACTTCCCGGGAACGGAATCCCGCCGCGTGCCCTCTGCCAGCTTCAGCCTTTTACACTCCCCGTGACGTGTGTGAGATCCACTCATGCCGTGGGGTGTAGCAAGAGTATGTTCCTTCTCGTTGTGTGCATGTTTCTTTCAAGTATCTTGATTGCTGTAAAAGGTTCTGTTGTGTCCATAAACCACAATTTGTCCATCCTCCTGTTGGTGGACATTGGAGCTGTTTCCAGGTGGAGGATGGTACAAGCAGAACTACCGAGAACATTCTTGCCCGTGACTTTGGGTGGCTCTGGACACTCATCTGTCTTTGAGTGTACAGATATACAGGTGGACTTGCTGGTTCAGAGGGTGATTGGCTTGGAAACTGTGTCAGGCAGGTCTCCTGGGTGGTTACACCAACTCACTCCTGCCCAGAGTTAGTGAGCTTGAAGAGCTGAAACCTTTTTTTTAAATGATGAAATAATTCCTATATTTGAATAATTCGAATGAGGTCTGGTAGGGCTTGTAAGTGATCCCAATTGTCTTCATTTTCAACAGATTGTAAAATGCTGCTCAGGCAATATAATTTGCTTGCCATTTACTGATAGTAAAAGAGAGAAGGTAATTTACTCATCTAAAGGCCCAGAGAATGATGGAAACAAGCATTCTTTTTTGGGGGGATGGAAGGGGGAAACAAGCATTCTTGAATCTCTCCCCACTGTATTAGACTGTTAATTAATGAACAGAGTGCTAGTCAGAATCTGCGGCTCTGAGGCCAGCCTCCCGAGTGTGGGTGCCGGCGGCCCCATCAGCTAGCCGGGCATCCCAGGACAAGGGAATGGACCCCTTGCGTCTGTGTCCTCATTTGTAAGATGGGTGTCCAGAAGTACCTGCGTCATAAGGTGGTTGTGGGATTGAATGAGATCTACGTGGAATGCTCAAAACAGGGCATGGCGTATCATACATGCTCAATTAAACACGAGCTATTGTTTTGATAGCCTCAAAAGAGTAGTGATCGTTGAAAATAGGATTCTGGACAAAACGTATTAAGACAAACAATGCTGTTAGCTGCTTTTCCTTATTACCACACAGACCTCTTCCAGCCAGAGCCGGGTTAGTCAGAAATACCACCCGAGAGAGTAAACACAGTAAGAAGCGGTAAGAAGCCAAGGTTGTTTCAGAGTCTTGCACCAAGGCTCAAGTTCAAGACCGATAGCACATTCACTCGTTCTCCCTGGCAGAGTGGGGCGGGCCCCAAGTCTGGTGAGCCATGTGTGCAGCCTGCTGCTGGTTGGGGGAGGGAGAAGGAGGGTGGCTGTTACAGGCCCCAGCCACCGGCAAGTGGAGTGACTGGCAGCCCTAACAACAGAGGTAGGACAGAAGAAGGTGTACAAGCCCTCAGGCACTCCCATGCACTTGAGCCCTGAAAGGGCTCCTGTCACAGCAGAGAACAAACAGTAACTGCTCTTTTATGTGATAATCTCAAAGCATCAAAAAAAAAGACAAATAACTCTCTCTGCTCTCTGTCTATAACGTGAGCAATAAAAATTTTTTTTTCTGATAAAGAGAATTCAGACTTCTTCAACACATCAATTGCAAAGAAAAAAGAGATGGAGGGCAAATCTTTAGATTGGGACACAAAAAATCGTATCACAATTGTAATGTGAGCTCCTTATTTGAATCTTGATTTAAAAAAAAAATCAGCAGTCCTGAATTTACTAAATAAACTTGCCCCCCTACCTCAAAAAAAAAAAAAAAAACCTGCTTAAAGTCTGAATTTGTGATACAACCGAAAATGTAAACACAACCGGATATATGATGATATTGAGAAATTATGATTAATTATTACATGTAATAACAGTAGGGCAATTATGTTTAAAAAGAACTTTCTCTTTTAGAGACTGATGCAGAAATATCTAGAAGTGAAGTGATATCATGTCTGGGATTTGCTTCAGAATCGGTGCAGGCCGAGGGTCCTTGGGTAGGGTGATAGGGTGTATTGGGCAGACACCACCACTGGTAGAGGTTGAGGCGAGGTTGATGGATAGTGTTCAACTCTGAACTGTTTGTGTGCCTTCAAAATTCATAATAAAGGTTTTTCTAAGCGGCTCTGGGGGGAGTGAAACATAAGGAAATGTATATTTTAGAAAGATTTCCATCAAAACTGCTAAAATAAAAATTGGCACTTGAAGAAGCAAAAGAAAGGGGGGCAGGAAAACGATAACGTATTTTACAAAGATGTTAATCCAATATACGAAGACTGCGTGCTGTGTGGAGCAGTAGAGGGGAAAGTCGTGAGTGATCTAAAGTTGGCTACGTAGAAGAGCTCCTGAATGGGCTTATTCAACCATCTGAAATTTGCTGACGACCCACTGTGGGTGGACAGTCGGGCCCCGGGCCTGGGGGAGGGCACCCTGAGCACCTGCCTCTGCCACACCCCTGTGGCCACGCTGCTGACCCTCACCAGGTCCCAGAGCAGCACTCCCTGCACTGTGTTCCATCAGGGCATGAGGGACGGATTTGCTTCTGGAATGGTGCTCTGAGCAGGCGGGGTGAGCAAAGGGCAATTCTTTTATAGAAGCACAGTCTGAATTCAGTATGACCTCAAGGGCCTTCTAGGAGTTAATATTGTATGGACTAGCGCTTGGCCTGTAGGAGGTGCTTCGTGTAGATACTCAGCAAACATACTTATTGTTACTACAATAATAATGCAGCTTGAGGCTTATTCTGATACGCCTGGCCCCTTAAGTATGTCTGGGGCCATCCTACATTTGCAAAATGGTGAGATTTCTGCCGTAAGTAGCTTGAGCAATTTTTTTTGCTTAAACCATAATTGATAAAGGCTGCACCTAATCAACTTAGCTAGGAACTCAGAATTCCAAAATGGCCAGATAGACCTTTAAGAGTGTGTTTGTAGTTCGTGTCCAAGGTCACATGCCATTGTGACACAAACCTCCATTTTCCTCCCCTGTGAAATGGGCACACCTCCTCAGGGTGGCAGGAAGGAGAAGCCATTCCTATTAAGGTGGAAAAGCCTTGCATAATGGTCTGACTGGGCAGTCCCAGGGAGGGGAGCCCCAGATAATTCCTCTCCTTGCTGGGTTTGCCCAACACACTTCTGCCTTCCTTACCGTGAGATGCTGGGTGATTCGCCGGGTTCAGTCTGGGAGCCAGCGCTGAGGGTCCTGCCCATCTTCCCAGACACGCAAGGATCCCTGACTTCTTGCTCTGCATCTTGGTGTCCTCAGCTGGGTTCTGGGTATTGGCTGCCGGCCGTGGGAGAGTAGAGGACCCAGGGGCTCCTTCCTGGGAGGCATAGTCAGGGCATTAGTCACCTAGCAAAGCTCTCACACATTGGTTTAGTGGATGTAGCAACAGACAGATTCCACACCGGCAACTTATTTGGTATTCCAGGCTTTGTCAGCTCAAGAAAGTCTCATCAAGCCATTGCCATTTACTCAAAAGTACGGGGCCCATAAAAGCATAATAATGCCAGGAACATGGGCTGCGTGCTTGGCTCCGCCGCACTCAGACTGTTCTTTATTTTAAAAAGCCCTCTGGCAGCTTCTCCCCAAATCATTCGGGCTTAGGACGTCACTCCCTGGTCACACCTAGATTCTTGACTGATTTCAGTTTTATGGGGAAAGTTTCCTCTGTATTATTTGTTTGGCAAATAACTGTTTGGCTCCAGTTTGGAGATGATTACAAGAAGCCTATGGAGAAGTGAAGGCCCAAGTCACATGTGCTCCCCAAAGCTGCCCCAGTAGTTTTCCAGAGGGGCCTGGCAGGTGGCACGTGAGGCTGGTTTGGGGTGAATCATTCACCTAAAGATCTGGACACATCGACAAGTTGAGGGCGATGCTGAACACCCCCACAGGGATCCCTGCGAACTCCCGTGTTCCCCAGGTGAGGCCACAGGGAGCAGCAGAAATTTGGTGAACGGGAGAATGCTTACCCCTTCCAGAAAGCAGCCCCGCCCCTGTAGCCAACGGTTGCCTCGTGGGAATGAGTGCGCAGCTTTGCCAGATCTTTTGATTTGTCCAAAGAGGCCGGGAATCTGAAGTTGTGAAATGTCCAAGGGTGCCTGAGTGGCTCAGTCAGTGAAGTTGTGAAATTTCCAAATTTTTCTTGTTGGCAGCTATCAAGAAAAGCATTATATAAGCATGTGAAAAGGTGCTCCACTTGACTAAGCATTAGGGAAACGCAACTCAAGCTACAATGAGACACCACTTCACACCCAGTATGATGGTTATTATTAAAAAGAGGAGAAAAACAGAAAATGACAAGTGTTGGCAAAAATGTAGACATATTGGAACTCCTGTGCAGTGTTGTCGGGAAGACCATATCACAGCTGATGTGGGAAGCAGCACAGCTATTCACCCAAAAATTAAAAATAGAACAACCATATGATCCAGCAATTTCACTTCTGGGTTTAGACTCAGAAGAATTGGAAGCAGAGTCTTGAAGAGATCTTTGTACAGCCATGTTCATGGCAGAATTTTCCACATTAGCAAAAACAGAACAACACTCCGAGTGTCCATTGACGGATAAATGGGCACGTAAAATGTGATATATGCGTAATGGAATATTATTCAGCCTTAAAAAAGAAGGCTATTCTGGCACATGCTACAACATGGACAACCTCGAGGACTCCATGCGAAGCAAAATAAGCCAATCCCAGAAAGACAAACACGGTATGATTCCACTCACATGAGGTACTTAGCATCATCAAATTCATAGAAATTCTCTAGAGCGTGGGATGGCTTCCCAGGGCCTGGGGCGGGGGAAGAGTGGGGAGTTAATTGTTAAATGGGGACAGAGTTTCAGTTTTACAAGATGGTTGGTGGGGATGGTTGCACAACAGTGTGAATGTGCTTAATGCCATCGAACCGTACACTTAAAAATGGTTAAGTTGGGGGCTCCTGGGTGGCTCAGTCGGTTAAGCATCTGCCTTCGGCTCAGGTCATGATCCCAGGGTCCTGGGATTGAGCCCCACATCGGGCCCCCTGCTCAGCGGGGAGCCTGCTGCTCCCCCTGCTTGTGCTCTCTCTCTCTCTGACAAATAAATAAAATCTTTAAAGAAAAATGGTTAAGATGGTAAGTTCTATGTTATGTGTATTTTACCACAATTAAAAACGCTGGGGAAAAATGGTTAAAGTACAGTGCAGGCCAAACAAAACTTATTTCTTGTCCCGGTGGGGCCTGAGGCTGCTAGCTTGTACCTTCTGCTCTCTGTGACCCTCCACATCAGCCTGTTCACTCTGTCCACTTTCCTGCGCAGCCCAGATCTGGAAGCCAGCCTCGGGAGCTGGGCACATTTAGGGTTTTGTTTTGTTTTGTTTTGTTTTTTATTTATTTGAGAGAGAGAGAGAGCACAAGAGGGGATGGGGTCAGAGGGAGAAGCAGACTCCCTGCTGAGCAGGGAGCCCGATGCAGAACTCGATCCTGGGACTCCGGGATCATGACCTGAGCCGAAGGCAGTCGCTTAATGGACTGAGCCACCCAGGTGCCCGCACACTTAGGTTTTAATCCTGGCTCTGCCCCTAACTAGTCATGAGATGTTGGACACTTCTACAGACAGCTTTGTCCCTGTGTTTGTTTCCCCCCTGAAAGTCTCTGGAGGGACCCACTCCAAATGGCTTAGCCCAGGGGCCCTGGATTCACTGAGCTAACATTCACAGCTGATTCCAATACACCCTGTATGCTACCAACGATGAGCTCAACTCCTGTCCGTGTGAACTGGTTACCAGCGTGCTGATTTGGAACGGTGCTCTAGAATGACAAATTCTTTCTGACCTGGGCTTACCCTATGCCTTTAAAAGAAAGGCAGCAAAATGAGCAAGGCCAGCCAGCCGGAGGGCAGGTGTTCGGGGAGGGTCAAACTGAACGTTGTGAAGAAGAGGAAGAGGGAGAGGATGTATTCGCAAAACAGTTCTTAAGCATCTGCCCCTCACAGTTTTCTTTCTTTTTTATTTTTTTAAAAGATTTCATTTATTTATTTGACAGAGAGACACAGCAAGAGAGGGAACACAAGCAGGGGGAGTGGGAGAGGGAGAAGCAGGCCCCCTGCTGAACAGGGAGCCGGATGCGGGGCTCAATTGCAGGACCCCGGGACCACGACCTGAGCCGAAGGCAGATGCTTAACGACTGAGCCACCCAGGCGCCCCCCTCACAGTTTTCTTATAGCATTTAGCATTTTCATTGTTGCCTGTTTCCTCTGAGGGACTCCAACTGACTCGCTTTTTCCGGCACTATAAAATTTAGTAAAAGTGAATTTGTTCTTTTGTAAAAGTAAATTTTTGAGTTATAGTTTTAAAATGTACCATCCTTTTTTTCTCTTGGACAGGCACTGAGGGTTCAAAAACAAGTAAGTTGTGCAGAGCCCCTGCCTCCAAGGAGTTTATATTCTAGAGGAAAGACAGAAAATTACTGGAGTTTTTTATCTTCTGGGCAAGAGGACGCAAGGCGGGTTACTTAGGATAGGGAAGTGAGCCCACTGGAGAAGAGAGGTCCGGGAGAGTGTCCTGCTGGAGAGGGTGCCTGAGCTGACAGATAAGGGGTAAGCAGGAGTTAGCCCAGTGAGCAAATGGGAGCAGGGCGATCGGGAAGCACAGAGAAGGAACCCTCGGGCCTGTGACATAGGGTCTAAAATCAGGGCCAATATTAGTGCTGCCAGGACATCTGGTAGAACAGGGAAAGCCCCAAATGCCCCAACCACAAGTTCCCCACCCCATTCTGCTCCCGAGGATCAGGTCCCCTAGCCAAACAACCTTCCTTGTCGAGGGGAGCAGGTGCACCTCTTGCCTATCTGGGAGCCCACGGAATTGTTCAAGCAAGCCAGCCACATCCTCCCACTGAGCCAGAAGTCACCCCATCCTCTTGATACTAACGAAGCCAACTGCCACAGAAAACAGGTTGTTTGCTCTGTTTCCAGTGCAGCCCTGGCATGGCATGCGGGGTCCTCCTCCCTGGGCTGTGAGTATATGCGACTAATAAACTGCCCTCCATCTCTATCTGTCCGATGCCATGTGTGGGTACTCGGCCAACCTCATAACCTGAGCCAGAAATCCCTCCTCACCAGCGTGATGAATAGGAGGTAATTAAAACAATGCGTGAAGAACCATGAATCAGCATTGCGGGAGGATTTGGTGAGGTTGCAGCAATGGGGTGGCCTGCTTGGGGAGTGAGACTATGAAAGTTCTGGTACCTTTAACTGAGCAGTGTAGCTCACAGTGGCCGGAGCCCCTGGAGGGCACCGAGCAGGGATGAGAGCTGGCCGTGTCTGAGTTTTAAATCGATGACTCTGGCCAGTGTGTGGGCTGGGCTCAGAAGGGATGAGACCAGAGGTAGCAAGTCTGATTAGGGAGCTACTGCAATGTCTAGGTAAGAGATGGCGAGGACCCCACCTAGAACCAAGAGTGTGGGGTGCAGAGCCTTGGGGAGTGTTTGTAATGTAGAAAATGTAATCCATTTGGCCCCACTCAATCAAAATGCTGCAAATGTGGGGTGCCTGGGTGGCTTAGTTGGTTAGGCGGGCAGACTCTCAATTTCAGCTCAGGTCATGATCTCAGGGTCGTGAGATCGAGCACTGCATCGGGCTCCGCTCTGGGCATGGAGCCTGCTTAAGATTCCCTTTCTCCCTCTCCCTCTGACTGCTCCCTCTCCGTCTCTTTAAAAAAAAAAAAGTGGGGGGCGCCTGGGTGGCTCAGTTGTTAAGTGACTGCCTTCAGCTCAGGTCATGATCCTGGAGTCCCAGGATTGAGTCCCGCATCGGGCTCCCTGCTCAGCGAGGAATCTGCTTCTCCCTCTAACCCTCCCCCCTCTCATGTACTCTCTCTCTCATTCTTGCTCTCTCAAATAAATAAATAAATAAATCTTTAAAAAA
>NW_027397091.1:15209741-15269766 GCF_003265705.2 Callorhinus ursinus
CACGAATAACAGGGACGTTTGTAGGATGTGACAAGGATTGCTGGCACAAAGATATACCCAGAATTGCCGTAGGGTTAGGTGTCTGCAGGGTGGTCAGCTCTGGCGCTGGTGAGAGAGGAAATGCCCACTGGGAGGCCAGCAAGCAACATGTTATGTTAAATGACTGTCCAAATCACAGCTTTCATTATCCCGTGTTACTCACATATTATACTGCATCAGTGCTCAAAAGTCTTCTTCCTGTTCTCAGACCAAGCATTTAAGATTCAAGTACAGGAAAGCTTCAAGTTGAAAAAAAAAATATTCAAGAGGATTCCATCTTACTGATTCAAACATAAGTGCGTTATGGAGCACTTATCCAGCTGTTATCCAGAGTGTCGGGTGGGTTTGGAAAAATCGCCAAATAATTAAAATACGTACATTAGATTCAGGACCTGGAAACTCTGCTAATTAGGTCAACATCTTCAATTCTGGTGACAATTTTTTTTCGTCTTCTCCCTGCCCCAAAGGAAATCACAAATTAAGGTTCACAAGGACTTAAAGGATTTTTTTTTCCCCTAATAAGTCCCCAGAAAGGTGTGGCAGAGTCTAGAGAAACCTGCTTTTTATGTGCTCCTGGGGTCAGCTGCCAATTCTGCCTGTGGCTTTTGGTAGTTTCTCAGTTTTCCCATCAATGTGATCAGTGAAAGGCGCCACACTCCCATGGACGACGCCCACAGCAACACGAGACTCTACCAAGTACTTTCAAGAACCCTGTTGTTTCCTCTTTTCTCTGTTAGGTTCTTTTGGATTGTTCTAGGCATTATAATACGTGTTTTTAACTGATGCCCACTTCAAGTTAATACTGACTGAATTCGGATAAAATATATCCATCTTTCCCTAGTATAGATCCATTCCCTTCACTTCCTTATGATACTATTGTCTTAAATAGTACATCTCTATATGTTATATAACCACACATACTCACACACTCTTTGTATCTATTATTTATACAATATTTATTTTAGCATCTTAAGTTAGTGTGGTACCTATGTAGTAATTGAACCACCTATGTAATAATTGAACCACTATTATTACATTATTGTTAACTAAAAGTCCATAATTTACATTAGGATTCACTTTTTGTGTTGTACAAAACTATAGGTTTTTGATAAATGCATACTGTCATGTATCCACCATTATAGTTTCAAAGAGAATAGTTTCACAGCCCTGAAAACATCCTGTGCTCTATTCATCCCCACCCTCAACCCCCAAACCTCTGGTGACCACTGGTCTTCTTGTCTCCGTAGTTTTGTCTTTTCCAAATGTCATATAGGTGGAATCATACAGTATGCAGCTTTTTCAGAATGGTTTCTTCCATGTGGCAATATGCATTAAAGATTCCATGTTCTTTGTGGCTTGACAGCTCATTTCCTTTCATTATTGAATAATATGCCATTGTACGGAGGTACCACAGTAAGTATATTCAATCTCCTACTGAAGGTCATCTTGATTGCTTCCAATTTTTGGTGAATACGAATAAAGCTGGTGTAAGTGTTCATACGCAGGCTTTTGTGTGGACATAAGTTTTCAACTTGTTTTTTTAAATACCTGGGAGTGTGATGGCTGGATTGTATAAGACTACATTTAGTTTTGTAAGAAACAGCCAGACTGTCTTCCAAAGTGACTATATCATTCTGCATTCCCACCAGCAATGACGAGAGTTCCTGTTGCTCCACATCCTCACCAGCATTGGGTGTTGTCATTGTTTTAGATTTTAGCTGTTCTATCAGGTTTGTAGTGGTATCTCACTGTTGTTTTAATTTATAATTCCCGTGTGATGTATGGTGTTGAGCATTTGTTCATATGCTTGTCATGTATATAACTTCTTTGATGAGATATCCATTTAATTCTTTTGCCCATTTAAAAAAGTGGGTTCTTTGTTTTCTTATTGACTTTTAAGAGTTTTTGTATATTTTGGATAATAGCCCTTCATCAAATATGTGTTTTGCAAAGTTTTTCTCCCACTCCATGATTTGTCTTTTCTCTTAATATAGTCCAACTTACCTCTTTCTTCTTTCATAGATGGTGCTTTTGGTGTTGTATCTAAAAGTTATTTCCAAACAGCATAATGCCCTTGAGGTCCACCTACGTTGTCACAAATGGCAGGATTTCCTTCTTTTTTATGGCTGAATTATATTATATTGTGCGTATATACCATATTTTCTTTCTCCACTCATTTGTTGATGGACATTTAGAGTGTTTCCATTTCTTGGCTATTGTAAACAATGCTGCAGTGAACATGGGGGTGCAGGTATCTCTATAAGATCTTGTTTTCGTTTCCTCTGGATATATATCCAGAAGTGAGATTGCTGGATCATATGGCAGTTCTATTTTTAACTTTTTGAGGAACCACCACACCATTTTCCATAGTGGCTGCACCAGTTTGCATCCCACCAAAAGTACACTATTCTTGCTGCACGAGCCAGTGTTGAACTATCTTTGCATCCTGGGGATAAATCCCATTTGATCATGTTGTATTATCCTTTCAATGTGCTGTTGAATTTGGTTTGCTAGCATTTCAGTTTTTTGTTTTTGTTTTTGTTGTTTTTGTTGTTGTTGTCGAGAATTTTTACATCTATGTTCATCAGGGCTATGGACTTCTAGTTTTCTTGTAGTGACCTTATTCAGGTGTGATATCAGGGTAATGCTGGCCTCATAAAATGAATGTGAAAGTATTCCCTCCTCTTTAAATTCTTGGAAGTGTGAGAAGTACTGGCATTAATTCTTCTTTTGATATTTGGTAGAATTCACCAGTAAAGCCATCTGGCCCTGGGATTTTCTTTCTTTGGAGGCTTTTGATTACTGGTTCAATCTCCTTTAGTCATTATTGGCCTGTTTAGATTTTCTATTTCTTCATGACTCAGTCTTGGTAGGTTGTATGCTTCTAAGAATATATCTGTGTCTTCTAGGTTGTCCAATTTGTTGGCATATAATTGTTCATAAGAGTATCTTATGACCTTTTGTATTTCTGTGGTATCTATTTAATGTCTCTTCTCTCATTTATAACTTCATTCATTGATTACTCTCTCTTCTTTCTTCTTGGTAAATCTAGCTGATGTTTTGTCCATTGTTTATATTTTCAAAAAGCCAACTCAAAGTTTCATTGACTTTTGTATTCTTTTTCTATTCTCTGTTTCATTTATTTCTGCTCTGATCTTTATCTCTCCATCTGCTAACTTTGCCTTAGTTTGTTCTTGTTCTTCTAGTTCTTCGAGGTGTAAAGTTAGGTTGTTTAGTTGAGATCTTTCCTTTTTCCCAATGTAGTCATTTATCACCATAAATCACCCTCTGAGAACTTCTTTTCCTGTATCCTATACATTTTTATATGTTGTGCTCCCATTTGCATTTGCTTCAAGATGTGTTTCGATTTCTTCTTTGACCCATTGGTTGTTTGGGAGTGTGTTAATTAATTTCCACACATTTGTGAATCTTCCAGTTTTCCTCCTATTATTGATGTCTAGTTTCATGCCACTGTATTCAGGAAAGATATCTGATATGACTTCAACCTTTTAAAATTTGCTGAGACTTACTTTGTGACCTAACATATGATCCATCCTGGAGAATGTTTCATGTGCACTTGAGAAGAATGTATAGTCTGCTGCTGTTGGATGGAATGTTCTCTATATATCTGTTAGGTCCATTTGGCCTAAAGTACAGTTCAAGTTAAATATTTCCTTATTGATTTTTAAGTCTGGATGACCTATCCTTTGTTGAAAGTGGGGCACTGAAGCCCCCTGCTATGATTGTACTGTTGTCTATTTCCCCTTCAAATCTGTTAGTATTTGCTTGATATATTTATGTGCTATAATGTTGGGTGCATATATATTTACAATTGTTATATCCTCTTGACGAATTGACCCCCTTTTCATTATATAATGACTTTCTTTGTCTCTTGCAATAGTTTTTGACAGTCTGTTTTGATAGTCTGTCTGATATAAGTATAGCTACCTTTGCTCTCTTTTAGTTTCCATTTGTGTGGAGTATCTTTTTCTATCCCTTCACTTTAGCCTATGTGTGTCCTTGAAGCTGAGGTGAATCTCTTATAGACAGCATGTAGTTGAGTCTTGTTTTTTAAATCCATTCAGCCACTCTGCCTTTTGTTTGGAGAGCTTAATTTACGTTTAAAGTAATTATTGATAGGTAAAGATTTATTAATGCCACCATATTGTTTTCTGACTGTTGCATAGTTCTTTTGTTCCTTTCTTTATCATTGTGTTCCTTTCTTTATCTCTTTATCTCTCTTCCTTTGTGATTTGATGGTGATTTTCTATACTGGTATACTCTGAATCCCTTCTCTTTATCTTGTGTGTATCTACTATAGATTTTTGTTTTGTGGTTACCCTGAGGTATCTAAATATCACAGTCTATTTTTGACTGGTAACAACTTAACTTTGATGATGTACAAAATCTCTACGCTTTTACTCCCTGTCCACATTTTATGGTTTTGATATCACAATTTACTTTTTTTTTACATTGTGTACATTAATGAATTAATGTGGTTATAGCTATATTTAATACTTCTGTCTCTTAACCTTTATACTAGAGTTAAGTGATCAACACACTGCCATATTATGGTATTAGAGTATTCTGAATTTGACTATATGCCTACCATTATCAGTGTATTGTATATTTTATGTTTTCATGTTACTAATTAGTGGCAAAGGGGAACTCTTTCAAGCCAGGGAGCTCCTCTTGGCACTGAGTGGTGCCAGCCTGGGGGATGGGATAGTGGTGACAAAATAGAGCTCTTCTTCCTACTCTTTTTGTGCAGTTATTCTCAGGTTTTTTTGTTCCACTCTGTTGCTGAAACCTCTTTAGGGGACTCCTGAGCTCTCCCAGATCTGCTTTGGTTCACAGATACTTGTCTAACTGTTGACCTTTGTCAGAGGATGGAGGTGCTGCGTCTCTTACTCCATCATTTTGGTTACTTATGTACATGCCTTTGCTTTGTTTTGTTTTTAATTTTATTTTTAAGTGGGGCACCTGGGTGGCTCAGTCATTAAGCGTTTGCCTTCGGCTCAGGTCATGATCCCAGGGTCCTGGGATCGAGCCCCACAATGGGCTCCCTGCTCCACGGGAAACCTGCTTCTCCCTCTCCCACTCCCCCTGCTTGTGTCCCCCTCTCTCGCTGCATCTCTGTGTCTCTCTGTGTCAAATAAGTAAAATCTTTAAACAAAAATTTTTTTTTAAGTAATCTCTACACCCAACATGGGGCTCGAGCCCACAACCCGGAGATCAAGAGTCATGCTCCACCAACCGAGTCAGCCAGGTACCCCCCCCAACAACATTACATACTTTTATAGAAAAAAATATACCTACTGATTTTTTCACTTTTAATAAATTACAAATGGAAGCATTTCATTTCAGATAAAATTATTCATTCAACAGATATGTACATACTTCTTATACATTACTATGTATAAGTAGGATAGAGAAAATAGATGACGGGTGTATGGCTACCAAATAGAGAAAACAGATGACCACTGTGTGGCTACCAAATCCTCACACAAATTTGGTCCTTAATGCATTCTGAATTAGGGTAAATGATCTCATTGTGCCATGTTAGTATTTTAAGTGATTATTTTATGGTGCCTATTAAAACCTTAATTAAAAATATTAAAGTAATTATATTACTTATCCCTTAGTTTCTCTTTCTGTATAATCACTGTTGGGGAAGAGTATCTTCCTCAAGGCATGATAAAAGATAAATGAAAGATAGATAATAGTGCAAGATATAAAATACCCAAATAATTAGGTTTCAAACTTCAAATTTAAGATTTCATTCTCATCTTGGCATTTAATTAGAGAAGCAACAAGATGCAATTAAAAGAGTGGTTTTTAGGGGCGCCTGGGTGGCTCAGTCACTTAAGCATCTGCCTTCCGCTCGGGTCATGATCCCAGGGTCCTGGGATCGAGCCCTGCATCAGGCTCTCTGCTCAGCGGGAAGCCTGCTTCTCCCTCTCCTGCTCCTCCTGCTTGTGTTCCCTCTCTCGCTGTCTCTCTCTCTCTGTCAAATAAATAAATAAAATCTTAAAAAAAAGTGATGAGTTCAAGCTTATCACCATATGATTTTCTTAGGGACACATGGTACACCAGAGTCGCTTAAGATGCTTGCTTAGACTCACCAGCCCACGACCCACCTTTGGCAAAGGCTCAGTGTTCTCTCAGCAGTGGTCTTCCCAAAAGGCCAGGCCACACAGTAAGGCTTCTGGCACTGCTGCCCGAGGGGATTCTGCAGAGAATGACCAGTACAGTCAGGCTGCTACCATGGCACAGCTAACTAAGGTAGTCAACTGGAGGTCCAGAGCAGTGGTGACACTCCAGTGAGTGCATTGGGAGGAAGTGGAAAGTTGAATAGATGGAGTCCCTGCAGGTCCCTCCTTTTCACAGCTGTCTCAAGGTCCCCTTTGGAGAAGACGAAGCTGGACTTACCCATGTTTGCCTTCTGACTTACCCAGACGACCGGGAGCTGTCCCTTGGCTCGCAAGCACTCAGACAGACGAAGGGCTTTGCATATAATTTTGGGGTTATAAAGGAAGGACAAGATGAGGCTCTGACATACCCTCTCCCCTTCCTGTATGTATAGAGGGCAGGAGCTGGATCTTCCGGAAGGTCAGTGTGGTAGTTCTAAAATAAGTCCACAAATTCTTTGAAATGCCTCTCCTCAAAGGGTGGACCTAATCCCCTCCCTGTAGAATTCTCGCCTGGCCCCGCCTTTGAATACGTGTGGGCTTCTGATGAACAGAATGTGGTAGAACTGATGAGCCGTCACCTTTGAGGCCAGGTCATACAGCTTCTGCTCTCTTCTTTCTTGCTCTTGGAACCCAGTCACCATGTTGTACGGAAGCTTGGGCCACATGAGAAGAGGGCATGTGTGGCTGTTTCCCTGGGTGCCTCAGGCCCTCAGCCCACAGCCAGCATCAATTACCAGACGTGTGAGTGAAGGAGCTTTCAGCCGATTCCAGCCACAAACAAAGCTTTGGGTCTGATAAACCATCCCGTTTGTGCCTTGTCTAAATGCCTGTCTTCCAGGAACAGTGAGAAATAAGAAATGATTACTATGCTGTAAGCCACCAGGGGTTGGTGTAATTGGTTATGCAGGAATAGAAAACCAGTATAGCCAGTTTGTTGTGACAAGTTAGAGCACCTTTAAAGCAATTCCACAGTCAGACCCACTCACTAACCCTTAGACACAGGCTGCAGATGACTGTCATCCACTTATTTTCCAAAGGCCATTGAAGGAAAGTAAGCATTTTTCAGTCTCATAAGGTAAAGCAGTGATTCTTAGCGGGGTACCATTCCCAGAGGCCGTATTGGAAATCTGTGGAAGTGTGGTTGGGGGTGGAGCAAATGTGCAAGGCAGTCGTGCAAAAGAAAGAACTAGCCAACGTCCCACACAGCTTTCATATGTTCTTTGCCCCCTGGCTCCTGTTGGATCTGGCCAATGTGAGGCCCTGAGAAGAGAATGGAGGGTAGAAGGAGAGAGGTCAGGCTACTTAATATTCTAGTTTCCTCCCCACCCAGCAGTGGGTTGGTGGCGGCCCAGTTCCTGCGCCCACGGCTACAGTGCTGGTGTAGCCAGCTCCACAGCTCCCTGAGTTCCATCCATTACTGCAGGAACGTTTGTTAGCCACTTGAGAGCCTCCGCCTTCACTGATGGTTTCCTGGAAGCCTGCCTGTACCTTCATGAAACATCCTTCACCTCCTCCTTCAAGCGTGCCGTCTGTGTCCTGCTGGGGAGCACATGGGTACTTCGTATGTCCACCATGTCCCTCTTCAGACGTATATTTGTCCTGACATGTTATCCCTGCTTATGTTAAGATTAGTTCTGCATTTCGCTTTACATATGCAAATAAGTCTGCTCTGTCTTACCTGAGCGCTAGTTTTCAGTCTATCCTCCACCCTGAAATGTTATCCTTTATTTTTCTGTCCTCATCTGGAATGTATTCAGAACTTCTCACTTATTTTAAATCCAAAAGTATTACTTACAAGTAGGTATAACTTTAACTTCTACATACAGGTATAAGCATTGGCTCTTTTATTATGCTTTCTAGTGTAGTCATGATAGAACAACTACATATGGAAATACATATTATGTGGTATTTCTCTATAAACTACTTTTTTTCTACTTCTATTTTAGTTTGGAATATATACATATATTTACATATATATAGTTTGGAATATATATATGCACATGATATATATGATGTATATGTGATGTGTACATGTGTATATATGTATACATGTATTTAATTATATACATTATTATCTGTGAATGTCATTTCCAGACAGTAAAGGGGTTACCCCTTTGTAATAGGAAGGTTGTTAGGTCTCATAGCATTGAGGACCTCTGACATAAGGGTCCCACAGTGTCGGAAAAGGATTGAACACAGTGTCCTCCGTGTCATTGGCCTTGACTACCCCCACAGACCCCCTGAGCTACCTGTAAGATCTTGTGGCCTTCCAGAGAATGGCTATCCATCAATCCATGAAAGGGCCTCCCATGTGCAGGAAGCTTTCATTTGAGTACCTTCTTCCAGAAGTCCGATGTGCAATCTGAAACCCATTCAACCACCTGGAAGCCTCAAAATTGTTCAAGCTGTGGATTGAAGTCAAAGTCTAGGGTGGAAATGCACAAGGTGGCTTCCTCAGCCCGCATTTACTTGTCCTGTCCTCCACTTCCAAAGACACTAGGAATCGCTTCTCGCCCTTTTGGCTAAGATCAAGTGCAAAGACCCTAGGAATATGTGCCAACTAGACAAAGTGGTGTAGACAAGGTCATGAGGACCTCCTGAAGTACCTTGATGAATGCAGAAGTGATCACCCTGGGCCATACCAGTGCCTCTAGGAGACCAGTTGTTAAAAATAGTTGTGAAGAAAACGCATGATTATAACACATCATCCTACACATGGACTGGTATTCTTAATTCTCTTATCTGTTCATGTTCTCATGAAGCACCCCCTTCCTTGAGAAAGCTGCTGTTATAATGAAACCAGACAGGGACAAGGTACACTAGGGCAGATCTCACTAAAAACAATTAGACTCTTAACTGCTGTAATCATTATCGCTCCATAATATCATCATCCTCTAAGGAGCTGAGAATCTTTTGTAGACATAACCTTATTTATCCGTGTGACAAACCTATCCATAAGTAGTATCATCCCCATTATGCTTTACGCAGTTGGGACCATCTCAAGATCACCTGGAAAACTGACCATAAAGAAGAGACTGGAAACAGTCTCATACTTTTCACTTTCCTTCTAGACCTGTTAGAGCTTGTGGCCCCTGGCTGCAAGGCATGTGAGACGTTTGGGAAAATGCATCTGCATGTTGCCATCCAAACGTGAAAACAGCACTATCAAAACTTAGTCAGTTGAAATGCTCTCCAAGGGGGAACGAGAAGGATTCTAACATATCACTAAAAGAAACTGTAGGGTATCTCTGGCTAACATGCCTGCCAAAGGCACTAGGGGCTTCTAAGTATCACACCATGAAAATAAGAGGGAAAAAAAGAAAGAAAAGAAAAAGGAATAAAAAAGAAAGAGATAAAATCAAAAAACATTGCTTTTAACAAAATAGCGCAGGTAACAGAGAGATAGATTGCTTCTGGATCCCTTGGTTACTAGAGGCATTACAATACTCACACATGAAAGAGAATCCAAGAAAAGGAAAGAAATAATTTGCCTTTCGAAGACACCCAATTTTCATTTCCAATTCACTGCAATCTTCTTCCTATTTGGCATATCCTTCAGTGACAAACAAGAATCTGAAGCATCCTAGGGTCTTCTCGATTAACACATATTCCCTCAGCACATGTGATGTATTCATGACCCCTATGGTTGACATAAATGTCTACCCTCGAGCTGGAAGTATCTAGCCTATTGCTAACCCGAAGCTTATTTCCTAAATCAGAAAAGTTAACCACAACTCTAGTAGAACATAGTATAAAAATAAAATAGAAATCGAAAGCATCTCTCTAATGCGTTGAGTGTAGAGTTTGGTTTCCACCTGGCCAGGTAACACAAAACTTTCCTAGCACCTTGTCAGGTGGGATAAGGCACTAGACCTGGGCGACCTTGCACACACCATAGCTGCTATGTCTGGAAACTTCACCGTGAAAGAATAGGGCCAAATTGGAAGACTTTCGGAGCCCCTTTCTTGAGTTCCCACCTGCTTATGCATGAATTTGCTTGATGAGACTGCCTGATTTTTTGGCCACACTTGGAGCCAGCTTGTGTCGCCCTTTGTGATGTGTATCCAAGCCTCACCAGGGCGCCTGGGTGGCTCAGTTGGTTAAGCGACTGCCTTCGCCTCGGGTCATGATCCTGGAGTTCCGGGATCGAGTCCCACATCGGGCTCCCTGCTCAGCGGGGGGTCTGCTTCTCCCTCTGACCCTCTTCCTCTCATGCTCTCTGTCTCTCATTCTCTCTCAAATAAATAAATAAAATCTTAAAAAAAAAAAGCCTCACCAAATAATAATCTGATTGAACTTTGTGTGCCAACAGAATGTTAAAGACCTTTCTACACTTACTACATTGACGTGAATATTTCTTTACTTCATCACCTGCCCACGAGAGTGAGGGTCCTCCCTTTTGAATCCCAGCAACCCAGCTGACATAGTAAGTACTCAGTACATAGCTCCTAGTTGTCTATACCTTAGAGCATTTGTCAAACTAATACAAATATATAACTAATATATCAAAATAATATAAATATAATAGAAATAGATATATTTATAGGAGATGCATAGTTCTTTTAAAAAATTAATTCACTTAAATAATCATAATCTAAGATGACATTTTTGTGTCTTAAAGAAAAATTTCTGAGGGGCGCCTGGGTGGCTCAGTTGGTTAAGCGACTGCCTTCGGCTCAGGTCATGATCCCAGGGTCCTGGGATCGAGCCCCGCATCAGGCTCCCTGCTCCGTGGGAAGCCTGCTTCTCCCTCTGCCACTCCTCCTGCTTGTGTTCCCTCTCTCGCTGTCTCTCCCTCTGTCAAATAAATAAATAAAATCTTTAAAAAAAAATTTCTGAGAAAACTTGTTCCTAGGCAACAAGAAAATGTGACATTTCATCAAAGAGATTTAAGCAGGCAAGATAATGAGACCCATTCATATTTTGTTTTCAGTAGAATCTTGAACTCAGAGGAATTCAAAATATATCATATAAGCAAGACTGATTTAGCTTTTTTTTAAAAGATTTTATTTATTTATTTATTTATTTATTTATTTATTTTAGAGAGAGAGCAAGAACACACACAACCAGTGGGAGGGACAAAGGGGAGAGAGGGGGAGAAAAGCAGACTCCCCACTGAGCGTGGAACCAGATGCAGGGCTAGATCTCAGGACCCTGAGATCACAACCTGAGCTGAAACTGAGGATCACGCGCCCCGCTGACTGAGCCACCCACATGCCCCTTGATTTAGCTTTTGTAACATTTTTGAATAATGAACCAGAAGAAGACCTAAAAATAACCATTTAATATCTGTCCCCTTGCCGGAGTCCACAAATCAGCTCTAGAATTCTGAACTTCCAAGTTCCCTGAATTAAGGTTTTTTTTCCTTGGTGTCTATCTTCCTAAAGATGATCACTTTATAGTAACAGCACAGATCCTTTTATTTCATTTTGTAAAGCCCTAATCCAACAGAACCCCAGAATGTCAAGTGCGTGAAAAAGGAAAACATTCTGGGGCAAGTTCCGATTGTTAACACTCTTGAGTCCCACAGCTTGGGACCTGCCTGGCAACAGCGGTCTCCTCCCTTCTATCTCTGAAGCTCATCAAAAGTTGCTCAACAGGCCCCGGAGTCACCTGCCTATCTCACTGTTCTTATCTTCCCATGTCAAGGTTCCAACCAAGTTCTGAGCACTTTGTGGTGTCAGCTCTGAGGGCATTAGGTGATAAAATGAGGCCTGGCACCTCTCCTGGGGGAGCTCGTTCCTGTTGGGAAAAAAAGCCAGGAGAAACATGCTGCACCACACCATGATAAGGAACATCAAGGCAGGGGCACCTGGGTGGCTCAATCCGTTAAGCATCGGCCTATGGCTCAGGTCATGATCCTGGGGTCCTGGGATCGAGCCCCTCATCGGGCTCCCTGCTCAGGTGCCTCTCCCTCTGCCACTTCCCCTGCTTGTGTGCTCTCTCTCTCTTTCTCTCTCTCTGTCAAATCTTAAAAAACAAAAGAAAGAAAAGAAACATCAGGGCAGAGGCTTGTAACATGGCCAGAAAAACCACACAAAGCAGGGGGTGCGTGGGGAAGTTTCAGAGAAGAGGTGACACATGAGAGGGACCTTGAAGGATGACTAAGAGTTTGCCGGGGTTGGGGGGAAGAAGGTGATATTCAATCCACGGGGCATTGAAAGGTGAGCGGCTTGAAGCACAACGTTTTAAGGAAATTCTAAGTAGCTTGAAATGCAGAGAGCAGCGGGAGATGAGGAAGGGGGGTGCAGAAAAGAGGACCGTGAATTGGGTGCCCGGGTGGCTCAGGTTAAGCCACTGTCTTCAGCTCAGATCATGATCCCAGGGTCCTGGGATCGAGTCCCACATCAGGCTTCCCGCTCTGCAGGGAGCCTGCTTCTCCCTCTGTCTCTGAGGAAGAAGCCTTCTTCCTGTGCCCCTGCCACACCCCCTGCTTGTGCATGCATGCTCTCTCTCTCCGTCTAATAAATAAAATCTTTAAAAAAAGAGGACAGTGAATAGTGGCTAAAACTAGGAGTGAGTGGAGTAGGCTGGACCAGAATTGAGCTTTTATCCTGAAGGCAGTAAGGAGCGTCTGGAGGTTTATCAGTAGTTCAGGTGAATGGGCAGCGCTCTGTTTGGGTAACAGGAGAGCAGAGGACTGAAGGGAGGTGAGGGCCTTCCGAATGCCAGAGCACTGGGTCAGAAGCCGTTGCATTCCTCCCCGGAGGCAATGCCACTGAGAGAACCCGACAGCTTTAAGAATCTAGGCCAAAGAGGACTTGGTAACTGATTTGATGTTGCGGTGAAGGGAAAGGGAGTTGTGGACAAAGACTCTAAGAAGGTGGTTAATCGCCCACGAAGCTGAAGGAAGAACAATGCAATCGGTGGAGACTAGGGACGAAGGAGGAGGCGGAGGACCAGGAAGGAGGGGACCGGGGTGAGTCTGAGACATGCTGAGCTCGAGGTGCCTGACGGTCACGCAGAGACAGGCTCCTGGCACCGGAGACTAGGTCTGGAGTTCCAGAACGTTCCAGAACAGATGGATCTTACATGCTACAGGCAGAGTTTGGTTCTGATTGAAGAGATGGCAGGGCTCTCGTAATTCCGAAACGATGGGGCAGTACACATTCAGAAGGTGGGATGAGAGCATGAAAGCTAATCTGGCAGCGGAAAACAATGGACCAACGCCAGCCCAGATGGGGAATGTCTCCTGGGTTTTAAAATTTTGTTTAGTTTTGTTTTGTTGAGGGTGCGTGCATGCAGTTTTATTTGCTTGCTTGTTTGTGGTCGTCATCTAGATATGAGCTGTCTTCCCCCAAGAATGTACTTAATTGCTAGGATCTGGAATAAACTTATTATCCACTGGCATAAAAATTTGTGTGCCTGCAGGTGAGAAGAGCTGGTGACTAGAGGAAGGGGTAGAAAGAAGGCAGTTACGAAATAAGGTTATGAAATAAGTTGCTCTCCTGTTTCTCGCTTCACAGGACTTGATGAGACCTACCAGGAGAGCTGTTTGAGATCGCCGCACAGGGTGTGCACTGAACAAAACTAGGGAGGGCAATTCACATCTTAAACCTTGTAGAAATGGATACCTAGCATGGAAAATTTAAAGAAGATGGGAGTAAAATGCCTTAAGGAAAGGGGCATCTTTTTCTAGAAACTCTCCTATTGAAGATAGCTCACTGGTGAGAAATGTAAGAGCAGTAACATATACAGATTATTTGAAGGCTGAGGAAACATGACCCACTCATTCTCTAGTTGCTGGAATCATACTGTGGGTATCAGCCTGAAATTCAGTCGTTAGCCAGGACAAACACAATTCAAGACATAATCAGGTCTAAAATCTTGTTACAGTCCAATGCAATATTCTTTGACCAAAAGAGAAGGTGTAGCATCTTCACCTCCTGCTTCCATGTTGTGGAACTGGAGAAGGAAGCCAGAGCGATCTTGACTTAAGTTCTTTGCTAAGATTCATGTATCAATTCCTTAAGTGGAAGATGATTACTTACACGAACCCATGTCTTAATCCGTTCTGGCTGCTCCTACCATAGGCTGGGTGGCTTAAATAATGAACATGGATTTCTCACAGTTCTGGGTGCTGGAAGTCCAAGATCAAGTCATCAGCGGTTTCCATGTCTGGTGAGAGCCCACTTCCTGGGGCTCTCACATGTGTCCTTACATGGTGAAAAGGATGAGGGAGCTCTCCAGGATCTCTTTTGTAAGGGCACTAATCCTTTTTATGAGGGCTCTGCCTCATCACCGCCCAAAGGCCCCACCTCCAAACAGTATCACATTGGAGGTTAGGCTTCAACATACAAATTTTGGGGGGTGGGGATACAAACATTCCATCTATAGCAGCATATCATCAAGAATACTACAAATAATATTTTAAAGTTGTTAAAATGAATTCAAAAGAAAGAAACACAACTTCCATCCATTACACCTTCACTTGTTTTTTGTTTTTTGTTTTTTTTTTAATTTATTCCCTGGAAATTGTAAGCTCATGAGAAGGTACACGCTGTCTTGTTTATCACCAAATCCTTAGTGCCTAGAACAGTGTCAGGCACATAGTAGGTTCTCAATTTGATTTGATTTGACTTTTACATTTTTTGCTGACTAAACAAATTGAAACTAAGTTTTGAAAGACTTCAGTCAGGATGAAAAGAAATCAGGCTAATTTAAAACTATAATGATAATCACATTGATGACTGTGGCGAACATTTACAGAGCAATGACTATGTGCCAGGCCACTGTTCTAATGGCTCAGGTGTATGGACCCATGGAATCCTCGAGACCCACTGAAGGCAGAATAAGAAATTTCCCCCAAAACAGCTAGTTGGTGATTTGATTCCAGAACCCCTTGCTGTTGACCACAATAGGTGCTTTAGCTACCATGATTAGTTTGAACACTAATATCCTTCCACCCACTTGTACTCCCCCGACACTGAGAAATTCAAACTGAGCTGGCTTTCTTGTCTTTATTTCCAGAATGTTTTCTCTATACATTGAACTCATTCAACAGTTTCTCAGTTACCGCATTTTGCTGGTGAGAAAATTCCTGAATAGATAGCAGACTTTCTACCCCATGAGCAATTTCCTTTGAATATTATCTGGTGTTTGTAAGGGCCACACCCGTGGTTAGCTCAAATATGACTCTGCCTATGGATTCCGACACCTGAGACCCTATTTCAGCCCACCGTCTTAAAATGTTCACACAGTATAGGCTTTACTGGGGGCAAGGACTTTTTGTTAATGCTGTAAACAAACAGTGGTGGGCATGAAGTAGGCCATCAATAAATATGAATGAAAGAATGAATTCATGTTCTGAGAACCTTGGGGTATTATGTGAACGCCGCACGCTCATCCCAGCCCCCCCAAAAACACTAGCTATATTACGTATTTCTGTTTAATTTTAGAGCAGTAAATTGCCATAGAACTACAAGAATCTGAGGCCTTATTTCCATCTTCTTCAATAATATCCAGACTTAAAATACAATAAAATGTTTCAGTCTCACAAATATTTGGAAAGATACAAAAATCAATGGATTCCTCTGAGGCCTGGGCTAGTCGTGTTGTTCAGAGAGGAGGCTGACTTCTGGACAACTGAACACTGAATTTTGAGAAGGTGGCCGGCTCCCATTGTCCCCCTGGATCCCCAGGAGTGCCTGCAGGCAAGGGAATGGATCACTGAGTTTAGGGCGCCCCCTGCTGTTCAGCGCTGCCGCCGGGAGAACAGGGCCGGCCTTTCCGTGGACGAGCAGCTTGGGTGGAAGGTCAGAGAACCACCGCTTTCATTTCTGGAAAGGACCATAGAGGCAATTAGTTCAAACCCACACATTACAGATGGGGAAACTGAGGCCCAAAGAGGTCATCTGTCTCACCACCGGGCACCTTGTTGGTTAAATCTCTTAAAGGGGTAGAAGTTGGATTCCCCTACCTGTGCCTCCCAAAGAGGGAAATTGAACTTGGAAAGCATCTCTTCTGCCTTTTTAAAAATTTAGACTGTCATAAAAATGAGTCGCTGAAATCCTGCCAACAAAAGTGTGACATTAATGAAGAACTCACATTTAGAGGAGCTGCAGTGAATGGACTATTACCGAGCACAGAATCCAGTTTAATACAGATCCAAAATGAAGCCATCGTGAGAATTACAGGGTAATTGATAGGATGTAAACTATGTGAATTTTTACAGAATAAAAATAGTTCACAGAAACTGAGCGCTGAGGGAGTTTATTTCTATGCTGATTTCCACATTTCTCATGGCACATCAATACATCTTGCCTAAAATAGAAATAGGTACTTTAAAAAAATACTCAGTTGCTTTATGTTTTTCATGATCGTTTCCTTTTCTTTAGAAGAATAATTTAGGGGCGACTGGGTGGCTCAGTTGGTTAAGCGTCTGCCTTCGGCTCAGGTCATGATCTTAGGGTCCTGGGATTGAGCCCCACTTTGGGCTTCCTCCTCACCCTGAGTCAGGCTCCCTCCTCAGCAGGGAGTTTGCTTCTTCCTCCCCCCCCCCCGCCCACCCCCCCCCCTTGTGCTCTCACTCTCTCTCCCCCAAAGAAATAAATAAAATCTTAAAAAAAAAAAGGATAACTTAAAGGAGGAGGGTCATATTATAAATGTTTAGCTGGTGTTCAAAGTTCATTTAGACTTGTTTAATTTCTCCTTTTTTCTCTAAATTCAAGAAAATCTAATTTAATATGTTTAGCTTAAATAAATCTCCTGCTCCCCCTGCTTGTTCTCCCTCTCTCACTGTCAAATAAATAAGTAAAACCTTTAAAAAAAATAGCATGACTTGGGGCGCCTAGGTGGCTCAGTCGTTAGGCGTCTGCCTTCGGCTCAGGTCATGACCCCAGGGTCCTGGGATTGAGCCCCACATTGGGCTCCCTGCTCAGCGGGAAGCCTGCTTCCCCCTCTCCCTCTGCCCCTGCTTGTGTTCCCTCTCTCGCGTTCTGTCTGTCAAATAAATAAAATAAAATCTTGAGAAAAAAATTCAATGGTACACCTAAGATTTGTGCATTGCATTTGTACGTCAATTTTACTTAAAGAAAAGGACTGTAAACAAATATTGAACTCTAGTTAATGACATGCATGCGGACGTGTTTAGAGGTGCAGTGACTGATATCTGGAAATTTGTAATGCATTAAAAATTTAGAGGGACTGATAGATGACAGAGAAGTGTGTGACAAAAACATATAGTAAAATGTTAACTGCAGTGGGCATCTGGATATTCACTGCACAATTGTCCCAACTTTTATTAGGAAATCTTCATAGTAAAATGTTGAGAGGGAGAGAATTAAGGTAGGTTCGATTGTTTATTATTTTTAAATATAATGTTACTCCAGCATATTTCATTCTCAAGATTCTACTTTGTTTTGTTTTTAAGATTGATTGATTGATTGATTTAAGAGAGAGAGCACTGAGGGAGAGGGAGAAAAAGAAGCAGACTCCCACTGAGCAGGGAGCCCAATGCGGGGCTCAATCACAGAATCCTGAGACCATGACCTTGAGCCGAAGGCAGACGCTTAACAGACTGAGCCCCCAGGCGCCCCCTCAAGATTCTACTTTGTAAAAGGGCATTTATTACAGCTCTACACAAAGAAGTCTGCAGAGCAGAAGCCTAATACCTGGGTGGTCCTTTTCTTTACTCCCATGGCTGGATGGGAGCTCCTTGCAGACACATCCTTCTTCCCCTCAGTCTGTGCTGCCGGAGGGCGAGGAGTGCCACATGGTTTCATGAACTCTGTGAATGGTGCATGGTGGGCACTTCATTCATGTGTGGTCAGAACAGCATTTTGGAGCCAGACAGGTTCAGATTTGGCTTCCGCATCTTACCTGCTACCACCAGCTCTGAGTTTCCATGTCCCATCTTTAAAAAGGGAGTAATCTGTTTGGCTGTACTGAGGCTTCGATGAAATGATGTAGGTAGAGCACAGTATCTGGCTCCTGAGAATAGCTTTAAAAAAGTAGCCCATACCCAAGCTTGAGCCACCTCTGGGTCATCGAGCCCTCAAGGAACTACTGGGGACAAAAACTCCAAAGGGTTTGGTGGTTGTGGTGGTGGGAGTGACTGTTCACGCTCATGGAGACTGAGCTATCTCGTCATTCCACTGCTCCTTCGGTAGCTTGCCTTATCCACACCCTCCCTGTCATTTATGACATGCTTCCGGAGGACTTACAGCTCTGAGTGTCGGCCCCAACCAGGAGCATCTCCTTCGCTGGGGAGCTCAGGTCCCTGGGTCACGATCTGCATCTTATCAGAATCCCCAGCATATTCATCTTTGAGAAGCTCTGGTCTACATTAGATAGGATTTCTGATGACTCCCAGTTGCCCATTGATGATAAATCTCATTTGTTTTTAGCAGAGCTACCCCTCCATCCTTTACTCTCTTCATCTTACTTCTTATGGCCCCATATCTCTTCATTCTTCAGAACCTGCTCTTTACCGCTGCTGTTACTGTCATTAAAAAAAAAAAAAAATCTGATGATGCTGTCTTGTTTAACTATGAATATGATTTAAAAATTAACTTATTAAAGGACAATTGGTTTTTCTGACAATATTAAATATATGGGTACATGGTTGCATTATTTATTGATAAAGTTCTTTTCTCTGCCATTAGGTTTTATATTGTTATGACTTTCATAGGCTCACCAATGTTCAGGATTGAGTCTGGACACCACAGCCAGGCAGGGGAGGAAACCTATGCAGCTCCACCCTCCCTCACCAGCCTTGCCTCCTGCCACCCCCACCTTCACCCCACCCTTGATCCACTCCCCAAGCCATCACAGCAATCTGTACCTCTGAAGAGCCCCAGTGACTGGGATCAGGGCTGTGCACATCCATCTCTCACTGCGATGTGGAAATACCGCTTAATATAGCATTCTAGGAGAGCCTGCAAGGCTCAGTCAGCTAAGTGTCTGCCTTCGGCTCAGGTCATGATCCTGAGGTCTTGGAATCCAGCTCCCTGCTTAGTTCCCCGCTCAGCAGAGAATTTGCTTCTCCCTCTCCCTCTCCCTCTGCCTCTCCCCCTGCTTGTGCTCACACACTCTCTCTCTCAAATAAATAAAATCTTAAAAAAAAAATTGCATTCTATTCCAATGCCTAGTGCTGACTGGACAACATGGAAGGAGGGCAGGCATTGGAAATTCATCACTTTGTAACCCTCACAGTAAAGACTGGTTTCGGCAAGAACCATTAATGGATATATGGTCTTAAAGTGTCTCCCCAGAGATGGTCTTAGGTAGGAGAGAAAGAAGTGTAACTGTACAAGGCAGAATCAGGCACCACCTAATGTGATACCCTGTGAAGGACACAATCCATGCATGTCAGTGCTCAACCTGAATCTAATATGTAGGAACTCCCCCAGCAAGAAACATTCACCTACCAAAAAGAAGGTCCCTCTTCTTCAAGATGCAATTGTCATAAAAGACAAAAACAAAACTGAGAAATATTCCAGATTTAAGAAAAGGAGGGACATGACAACTAAAGGTAAAGTCCTAGACTGGCTTCTGTACTAGAGTGGGGGAAATGTACAAAACACATTAACGGGTTAATTGTCAGATTAGAATATGGATGGCAGGTTATGTAAAAGTATCGCATCCATGTTGAATTACTGAACCTGCTAACTACTGTGGTCATGGAAGAGAATGTCCTTACTCTTGGGAAACGCATGCTGACATACCTACCCAACAAATGATACAGGGGAAATGTGGGTGTGTATATGCCTGTGTGTGTGTGTGTGTGTGTGTGTGTACACACAGAGGTATTTTTTTTAAAGATTTATTTCAGTGAGAGAGAGGGAGAGTGCAGCAGAGGAGGAGCAGAGGAAGAGGGAGAGAGAAACTCAAGCAGACTCCACCCTTAGCTCCACACAGGCCAGCCTATCCCACAACCCTGATATCAGACCTGAGCCAAAACCAAGAGTCTGATGCTTAACTGACTTTGCCACCTAGGGATCCCGCCTTTGTGTTTCTTTTTGTTATTTTTTCCTAACTTGGGTTGAAGGCTTTGTTTTCTGAACTTTTTCATTTTTTTTCTTTCCATAATATAATCATTTAAGTCAGTGAATTTGCTATGATCAGAATTCTGGTTTTCATATATAGTATTGTTTTGTTTCTAATGTAAAACGAAAATGACCGGGGCTTAAGAAAAAAGGCTTAGTTTATTATAGGTACCACTGAAAAGTTTTCTAAGTTGTCCATTAATGGGGAAATTTCACGTCTTAGAATGTTCAAAAGTAGAAAGAGTGTTTCACTGTGGCTGTGTTCATCAAGGACTGAGAGCTAGCACTCTGGACAGGTTGGAATGAATCCATAAAACTGCTACATGATGGATTAAAAGAGGGTCCATTTTTCAGGTCACGAAAAATTCTTGAGTTAAATCCAGAAAGTTTTTGGCCTAATGGGGTCATTCAAAGTTCATGGTTCTTAACAGATTTCCCTGAAAAGAGAAAGCATTTAGTTATCTTCTAGGTAAATGCTGCTGTAAATAAAATATTTTCCTTTTACTGTCCCTCCTTTAGGTCCTTTCTCTTCCTAAAATGATGGGATGACCATGCAAATATATAATAGCCAAATGATCAGGGTTTCAGTTCTATACTTCTATACTATTTTCAGTGTCGTTCTCACAGAATTTCTTTGATCAGAGCTGCTTGAATTTCCTTTTGATATAAAATCATCTGTGGTTTGAACCGATGGGTTGGTAGTTCTGCCAAAGCATTTAATACTTTGTTAACAATACACTTGACAGAAGCAACCATTGGGAACAAGTATGACAATAGCCTAAGATTTGTAGGGGATCCTTCAACCAACTTCCTATTTGGCCAAACCAAGTCATGTAAAAGAAAATTTGATAGTGGAGTTTGTCCTGTCTGGGATAACCAACCAGCTTGTTCTTGAACTTTATTATTCAGAAACATGTTTCTGAATACAACCAAAAATCATGGTCACCACACAAATGCCAACTTGTTTGGTACATAAATATTCCAAAGCAATTCCCTTGTCCAGCATCTTTGCAGCAAGTGATTTAAGGCTTTTCTGTTGTTTGTATAGTAGACACAGATTACATGGGCCAAGACTGTCATCATAAGAGACAGGTTCCACATGTATCCTAGTAAGTTCAGGTGCTCAAGGGAGAAAGCTGGACACAAAGCAATGGAAATCAGTTGTCTCCTGGAAAGATTACACTTTCTCCTGGGAAGTCTTAACTTCAACAGGCACACTGAGGAGAATAGATTAAGTCATTTTGAGATCTGGGCAAGGAGTGTAGACATATTGAACTAAATAGTGACATAAAACCATTCCTCAGGGGCAGACTCCTTCCTCTCTTCAAAGCTGACATTATCCGGTGATCATACCTTGGAATAAATACATCAAGCCTGGAGGAGTAAATTTGATATATTCTGTAACTATTTCTCAGATGTCAGGAATACAGTATAACAAAATATGTATAAGGTTATAATTTAAAAGTGTAAGTAATTAAACCAGGACAAAGACATTAACTAGTTGAATGTAGTTATTATTAGTTATGTCCTGTAATCTAACATCAGCACAGATATGTATTACGAGGTTTTACAAAAAAGCTAAAATATCGTACAGCTGAAATATGTGTTGTATTACCAGGGATAAGAGTAACACTAGTCACACACCTTTAAAATTTTCAATCCATTAAACTAACTTATTTTACGTCAAAACTGGTTCCTGAACATCGTTAACTTGTGAAGTACTTTTTTGTGTGTGTGAGTTAAAGAGAAACATAATTAACTTTGTTTATGGCTGAACTTTATCACAATTGCTGCTGAAGATTTTTTTAGGATACCCTAGTAAACTGTACCTGACAAGTATTCCAGAGAAGGAATGACAAACCCAACACTTACTAAAATTCCTTATACAGCCATGGCCTTACAAATTCTTTATTGAGGTTGTAATTGGTATACAGAAAACTGCTTGATTAATGTATGCAATTTGGTGAGTTTGGACATGTGTATACACTCATGTTACCATCCCCACAATCCAGGTAATAAACATACCATCATCTCTGCTTCCTTGTGCTCCTTTGTGTGTGTGGCAAGAACACTTAATATTAGATCTACTCTCAACACATTTTTAAGTACACAATATCTTGCTGTTAACTACAGGCATTATGTAATTCAGATCTCTAGAAATTACTTGCTTTGCATAATTGTAACTTTATGCCCTTTGTACAATTCCCCATGTCCCCCTCCCCAAATCCCCTGATAACCATCATTCTATTGTCTATTTCTATACTTTTGACTATTTTAAATGCCTCATATAAGAGAAATCATGTAGTATTTCTCCTTTGGTGATGGACTTATTCCACTTAGCAGATGTCTTCAGGGTCCATCTGTGTTGCCACAAATGGTAGTGTTTCCTTCTTAAGGCTGAGTGGCCTTATTGATTCTAACAAATTATTGCTTATATAAAGGATTACTCCTAGAATTATAATGTCAGAAAAATAAATACAAATTTAGTGATTAAAAGTAGTTACCAGATGAACTTGGCTCTGTTGGCTATGATGGAGTAGCTGGTACCAAACCATCGTTTCCATGATAAATAACCCTAACAATGGCAAGTATGAGGTAACTGCTTTTAGGCACTGGACCACAGGCAGCACAAGACTTTGATGCCCGAGAGGGGAAACTTATAAGGGGAGTCCCACATTTCCCTGGCTGCCAGGCTTGGGGACAATTTCTTATAGGGTGGTGGGGCCAGAGCATACTGGTCTCCCACTAAGGTGAGGAGGCAAAAAAGACTTCAGGGATGATAGTAAAGCAGATGAAATGAGTGAGGCAGATCTCCGAGGAGGCAGCTGTGCAGAAGGGGCAGAGCCTGTCCTTGGCTGAGGGTGGGCCTTGCCTGTGCAGTGCAGACTACCCAAGGATTAATCACACGAGCTGCAAAGAGCTACAGTTGAGAAGACAAAGATACTGGAAGTTGGGCAGGGCTGGCAACTGCAGAAGTTCTGATTCCCCCAGAGTGAAGAGACTCATTAACACCTCAGTCATTCAAGCTGAGAAACTAGAGAGGCAAAAATCACATCTTTGTTTTTTCAGGATAACATTTTATTTCAGCGAATTTCTCTCTCCAACAGTTTTCACCTAATATCTTATAATCTATAACTGTAATAACCCCAAATTTCAAAATTTTAGGTTAGATGAAAACATCTCTTTTTATACATTATTCTTTTAAGATTTTATTTATTTATTTGACTCAGAGAGACACAGCGAGAGACGGAACACGAGCAGGGGGAAGTGGGAGAGGGAGAAGCAGGCTTACCGCAGGGCAGGGAGCCTGATGTGGGGCTCGATCGCAGGATCCTGGGATCATGGCCTGAACCGAAGGCAGACGCTTAACGACTGAGCCACCCAAGCGCCCCTATACATTATTCTTGAATAATAATTTAGCTGGTATACGATTCAAAATTGAGTTATTATTTCTTAGTGTTCAGAAGATATGATTCCATGGGTTTTGGTCTTCGTCTTCACTGTTGCTGTTGAAATATCTATTCTCGGTCTAATTGCCATTTCTTCTTCTTTTTTTTTTTTTTAAGAAGGCTCCACACCCAGTGTGCAGTCCAACACAGGGTTTGAACTCATTACCCTGAGCTCAAGACCTGAGCTGAGATCAAGAATCGGACCCTTAACTGACTGAGCCAGCCAGGTGCCCCAAAATGCCATTTCTTTATAGCCAAGCATTCTTTTGCTTGCTGTTGTTGAGATATATTTTTTTGGTCTTTGAGTACTAATGTGTTTAGGCATGGCTTACCCTTTCCTCTTATTTCCTAGTTTTTATTTCTTTTATTGACTTCCTCTTATGCTGCTAGGGATTAAAAATTAATTTTGGAAAAAATTCATCCTTTATCTCTTTGTTTATTGCCTCTCCTCCATTACCTATATTATCTCCTTCTTATTTTATCTTCCATATCTCTTACTGCTCCTTAACACTTTTTCCTCTTTGTCTTTCTGTGCTACATTCTGTGTAAATTTGTGGCCTTTATCTTCCACTTGACTAATTCTCTCTCAACTATCTAATGTAATGTTTAACCCACCTCTAAGAAAAACCACATCTTACAGTAAGGTCTTCTTTAAACATGCTCTAACAGAAAGTAAAATAAAGATGTAACACTTGCATGGGTGAAAGAATTTGGAATTTGAGTCCTACCACATTAGAGAGGCTTGATAAATACTTTGAACACACAAATATCTACCCTAACAAAGCATAAGATAAAGTCTATACAAGTTCAAAATGACCAGTTCATAACTAAACTGCCTATAAGAACAAAGAACACACTCAAAGGAGAGGGACAGAAGAGAATTTAGTCGTGCTAACAAAAAATATCCAGTATAAAATTGAAAAATTACTGGACATGCACAGAAATATAGTTAAGAAAAAAAAAAGCAGTCAACAGAAATAGATCCTGAGATGGCCCTGTGGTTTTACAACAGCAGTTATAAATATAATAAAGGAACATATGCACATTATGAGTGAACAGATGGGGGGAATCTGAGCTGAAAGGTGGAAATTATGAAAAAGAACCAAATGGGAATTCTATAAGTGAAAAGCATAGTAGATAAAAATTTAAAATTTACCAGAGGGTATTAAAAGATTGAAGATGACAAAAGGTAGTGTTAATGAACTTGAAAACAGATAATAGAGGGACGCCTGGGTGGTTCAGTGGGTTAAACGTCTGCCTTCGACTCAGGGATCGAGTCCCGCATCAGGCTCCATGCTCAGCGGGGAGCCTGCTTCTCCCTCTGCCTGACACGCCCCCTGCTCATTCTCTGGTGTGCTCTCTCTCTCTCTGACAAATATATAAATAAATAAATCTTAAAAAAAAAAAAAAGAAAAGAAAACAGATAATAGAGATTAACCAATCTGACAAACAGAAAAAAAATACTGAAGAAAATTGGACAGAGCTTCAGTGAACTGTGGGATAATCAAATGGTCTAACATATGTATAACTGGAGACCCAAAGGGAGAAGAAATTGAGAAAAGGGTTGAAAAGTATTTAAAGATATGATAGCCAAAGTTGCCAAATTTAATGAAAAATATTAGCTTATAGAATAGAGAATCTTAACAAGCCTCAAATTGGATAAATACCAAACAACATCAACACAATAACAAACTATCAATGTCATACTGCTGAAAACTGAAGAGAAAGCAAAACCTCCAAAACAGTGAGAGAACAAAGAAGCATTATCTACAGGGGACAACAGTCTACATTAAAGCTGACTTCTCAATGAAATGATGGAGGCCAAAAAAAAAAGGAAGCACAACTTTCAAGTGCTAAAAGAAAATCTGTGAACTCAATTCAGTATCCAGCAAAAATAATCTTCACAAATGAAGGCAAAATAAAGACAATTCCAAATAAACCAATACAGGATTTGTTGCCTGCAAATCCACACTAAACATGCTAAAGAATATTCTTATAGCTATAGGAAATTAAGACCAGATGGAAACTCAGATCTACAGAAAAGAATAAAGAGCACTAGAAATGGCAAATATATGACTTATTTTTTCTTCGCATAATTTCCCAATGATACAATTGACTCTTTAGATGTAATGCTGTAAGATGGGGGTTCATAATGTATATAAAAGTTAAAAGCTATGACACATACCAAGAAAATGAGGCTTCCTGTCTCCTCACAGGGCACATTAGTGAAGTTCCAATTTTTTTGTTTCATGCACTGAAAACCATGATCTTGACCAACCTTAATAGGGCAAGTCACTTGCCCATGATCACATAGCCAATTGGGACCAAATACCCCAAGCCAAACCTGTTGACTCAGAATACCAAAGAGCAGGTGGGGCAGAGAAAAGGTTTTTATTGGATCCCTCTGACATTCAACACACAATTTCTTGGGCATCCTTGGGCACACAGTCTGGCGCTCATTTAAGATTAGGCCAATCAAAAGAAGCGCATGAATAGAGAAAGACTGTGTAAGCTTGAAAAAGCAAGCCCAGTGGGACAAAGGGTGGTTTCCCAGCAGAGAAAGAAAACAAAGTATGCTAGAAACCCCTCTCGGGTAAAGATGAAAGTCTGGAAGAAAGGCAAGGCCAGGCAGTCTAAACAGCAACCTAGAAAGCCAAGGAAACAGCTTCTTCCCTAGCACCTCAATGACGTCTCCTAATTCCTGACCTGCTGACCATGTCAACTGCACTCAGTACCCTCTGACCTACACAGGGGCCCAGCAGATGTTGTGGCCCTTCCCGGACAGCTCCAGCGAGTGATGAGTTCTGGTTTGCAAAAATGGGATTCCTGTGCACACGGAAAGAAAACAACGTAACTATAAGATACAGGCTCAAGGCGCCATTTCAGAACTGAGAGCTAAACTGGGTGAGTGAACTCTCAGCAGTAGAAAAGGGATGAGTAAGGGAAAGCAACCTCAGATCAGCAAAGCAGCACATTATGTCTGCTTCTTGCTGGGTAGATGAAAAAATCTTCCCTGCCTGAAGCAATAGAGTATCTAGGAATAGAATCCAGCCTGGGGAAAAATGCCTGAAGTGTAGTAAACACCCACCCTCCCACTCCACCATCTACCTATTCTCAACTGTACAAAAAAGCAGACTTTCCTCGGAGGGATGTTGGAAAAGCCCATCTTTGTAGTGAGGTCCAATCCTAAGGCAAAGATCAGCTATGCCTGGCAGCTGCATGAGAAGTTTAAACTAGGTCAGATTTGAAGTTGTTAAGAGAAGCCATCAGTACCCAGTGAGACCAAGTTGCTATAGTTCCCCAGCAACGCCTGTCTGTAGAGGACTTGTACAGGACTCCATAGCCTCCACATGTCCTAGATGAAAGCCACAACCACACCCCTAAACACTATGAAATCCTGTTATACCAAATAGTCCTCCTCACTGTTGTCAGACTTGCCTATGATTCAAAGTGAAGAAGCAAGAAAGCTGCCCTGAGAAAGGTAGGAAAAATGTCTTGATCCTGTTTTTCACTATAACCCTGTTGTGGGGATTCCAAGACTCTGGTCTCTATCCAACCAACATCATTTGTCTACTGTCTAGGTACTGGTCTGGTTACTATGGGATTTCCAAGCAAAGCAAAAACAGAATTCCTAAACTTGAAGTGCTTTAAACTTAAGAAAACTACACATGAAAATAAAACATAAATATAGAATCATAGTCAGATCTGAGTTTTAGGAATTTGGAGATTACTTGATCTAATGGTATTAGATTAAGGATCTGAGCCCCTGGATTACATTCTTGCTGCCTAGTGTGGTCTGAGGACAGAGTCAACATTATCTGGAAGCTTGTTAGAACTGCCGATTGAGCTCCACCCCAGTCATGCTGATTCATAATTTGCATGTTTACAAGACTCCAGGTGATAGGATGGACATTCACACCGGAGACGCACTGTGTTAAATGATCTACCCAGGTATGTGGGTTCAGCAATAGCAGTAACTAATCAAGAATGAAATTTTCTTTCCAAAATAGAATCTGTCCTCTACATTATCAGATGACACTTTCTCTTCGAGTGAAAACAGCTTTATTTACAAACAATGAATGCCAGGGGTTCAGGAAAAAGAGTTGGGAATTTGGTCTTGAAGGAGCTGCAAGATTTAGAAGTCAAGGAAGAGGAGGCAAGGTATTCCAGATGAGGTAGGAAGTGGGATAGACTGGGAGGGAAATATCGTAGGGAAAAAGGAGATAGAGAAGGGAGGCCAGGAGTCTTTTTAGAAAGCAGGGAACCCTCGGGATGCCTGGGTGGCTCAGTTGGTTAAGCATCTGCCTTTGGCTCAGGTCATGTTCTCAAGGTCCTGGGATCGAGTCCCACATTGGGCTCCTTGCTCTGCCTGCAGTTACCCCTGCTTGTGCTCTCTCTGACAAATAAATAAAATCTTAAGAAGAAAAAAATAGGCAGGCAATCCAGATTTTTAGATGGAAACTCCTAGTTATTAAATGCTAAGAACTCTTTCAAATATGAACCATAAGGCTGGCCAAACTAAACATCTGTATGCCACATGTGAACAGCCACACAGTATCCTTGCCTATATGCACAGAAAATCAGCCAGACACAAGACCATTTTTCCTTTGAAAACCTCCCTCACTGAGGCCAGGGAAGTTTACCCAGTGACTAGGCCTCTGAGACTCTGACTTCACTTCCTGCTCTCTTCCCACTGGCCGGTCCTTCTCCAACTCTTCCTCTCACCTACTCCCCTCAGGGAAGCTCAGGCAGTCTCTTATCCTGGAAGTCTTCCTTGTTTTTTCATCTCCAAGGCCCCTGGGATCCCAGCCATCTCCACCCTTGGCATACAGCAAGCATCACTGGACACTTACACATGGACGTCCCTGCATTGTTACTTTGAACCTCCATGGGTGTTAACAGCTAATTTCTTTGTGAATAAGTCATGGGTGGGGCAGAGAGGAACTGTCGATAGAGGGCTCCAAGTAAGACGAGGCACTTCTCCAGAGCCAGGGATGAACTGAATTCACTATGAACAAAGCAGCGGGGCAAAAGAAGGGGATGGATTCGTTTTCCGAAAGCTAAGAAGGAATTTTAGTAAATCCTTTTTTTCTCCCTACTTCAGGCCACGTGGACGTCCTAGAGAAGAACGAAATTTCTGAAAGCCTATCTGAGGAAGGTAAAGAGAAGTGAGAGGGTGGCCGGGTGTAAATACCCTCCCACGACTTCAGTGGAGCTTATTCTCCAGCTTCTAGACTGGGGTGTTCCTGACGGGCACCAACGCAATCCTGTTCTCAACCACAGCCCGGAACAAAGACCCAAAAAGCTAAGCCGACAGCGGCCTCTACCCCGAGCTACGGTCTAAGAGTGAGGTTCCTGTCCCCCAGGAGACAAATGAGAGTTTGCCAAAACTCTGGGGACTCCAACAGAGGAAAAAGGTCTCAGGGTCCCCGCAGTGGATATTTCGGGTCGAGGGCCTGTGCTCAGAATCCGGGTCTACCTCGCACCGGATGGGAGACCTCAGGAAGACTGCTCTGCGTCTCTCAGCTTCGCTCTCTCCATGGGCCTCAACGGAGTTAAAAGGGCACGTGAGCTGGACGAGACCACGCCTTGCCGGTCGCTCAAGGAACACGGGACGAAGGTGTGCCACACTGCAGCTGGAGAACCCCGACCTCACCGCCCCCCTGCCGCTGACCCTTGCCAATCCCAGAAGCCAAACCGAACCTCCCCTTGATGCGTCATTTCCGCCGGTCGGGAGGCGGGCCGGCACCGGATGCGGAAGTCACTGCAGGGGCCACTGGGGAGTGTAGTCTTTGAGGGGGAAGCATTAGAGAAGCGGTCACGGCAGGGCGAGAAGCTTCACCCGAGACCCTGTACATGTTTTGTAAACGTGGTATTAAGAAAAAAAATACCAGGGATCCAGGTGCCACGGTGGTCATTCTCTAATGACCGGGGAACGCTACCCAGAAACGGCTCCCTGGGAGGCCAATGGGAGCTGTGGGCTGTCAGTGCGTGTCTGGTTGCGCGGAGCATCCTGGGAGGTGTGGCCCCGGCGCCACGCCGAGGATGCTGGATAGTGTAGTCCCGGCACCCTACAGAAGTAGGTCTCCAGCTGGTGGCTGGAGTGACCCCTTGTTCTTTAGTGGCGCTGGTGAGTGAGGCTCCCGCGGGACCCTTGCAGCAACTGTGCCCTTCCTGGTGCAGCAAGGTAGGTCTTAAAGGCTGGTCTATGGGCTGAGGCTGGGGACGGTGCAGATGGCGGGGAGAGGAGGTAGTGGTGGGGACACGCTGTCGTGGCTCAGGCCGTGCTCTCCCGGATGTCTTATTTTGGGGGGTGTGGGCGCGCATCTCCGAGGAACGTGGGTGAAGCTCAGCCGCAAAGCACAGTGGTGGTGGGTGCTGGGCTTGGGCCTTTCGTCCAAAGGTTCCTGCGGTTGGGGACAGGTTCGGCCTTGGCCGAAATCCGCGATGTTGAGAGAGGGGGTCGCTCATGTCACAACTCTCCGGGTTTGCGGGGAGTTCAGTAAGTAGCCTTTGGGGGGCTGATATTTCCTAGGTGGTGGCGTGAGAGCCGTCCCTGGGGACATGTGTCCGGAGTTTCGGTGGGAGGATGTTGATCGTCCTTTTTTTGGGTCCAGCTACCCCTCACTTTTGCCGAGGCGAGGCGACAGGCAGGCTGGCTTGGCCAGACGTGCCCGAGTTGCACTGGGTGTGGAGTGGCCATTTTGGCGCGATCCTAGGCTCTCAAATTTGGCTGGTCGCCCCAGGGTTCCGGCCATGGAGGAAGAGGTCGGGTTAGGGTGCACTAGGCAAGTTTTTCAAAGGTCCCAAGGATCCTCACTGACCACAGGAATCACATTCCCACATAGCTGGTGTGAACAGCCTTTGGAATTTGAAGGTCCATTTTAACTTTTTATGATGGAGAAATTTCAAACAGTCAGAAGTAGATAGAACTCCATAGACCCGTTACTCAAATTCAGTGCTTATCACCTTATGACCAATTTTGATTCTTCTCATAATGCACACACTGAGAATCCTTACAACCCACAGAGATTAGCAGTCACTGCCCTTACTGGTTAAGAATATGGCCTCTACAGCCAGATCTCATCCAGGCTCAGTCATTTCGTAGCTGTGCCATCTTGGGCAAGAGACTGACCTCTCTGTGTCTCAATTTTCTCCTCTGTAAAATGAAGATAAGAAATAGTACTTCACTGGGTGAGGAGAATCGGTGAAACTCCTACAGTACCTGGAACAGTCACTGGTATATACTCAGTGCCCAATAAGTACTATTAAGAACAAAGGTGAGGGAGGATCAGCTCAGCTCATATTCAGTGTCAGCAGCGTGTCAGGGCAGGCTGTGTTCCCAGCAAGCTGCCCACAGTCTTTTCTTCAGGGATAGGCCCATTCCTTTGAGGAGGAGGAGGCCCTACCCTACTGGAGCCGAGGGTTTCCAGTTACTCTTCTGAACCTTTTTTGTTCTTGATCTGCCCCCTGCAGCCCCTGCCTGCCCAGAGAGGACTGCCCGGTGGGCAAAGAGAGGACTCCCGGGCTCCTGACAGTCCAGCTTCAGGTGGGGACCCCTTCCCATTTGCATGCCGGACCTCGGTGGGTTTCCTTTGCTCAACTTTGACATCTTGTGCCCTACAGTGTCCCATTCGCAGGAAAACAAGGTGACAGTTTTCACAGGGACTATTCTTCAGACCTTGTGTCCTCATTCGTGACCCTTTGATTTCTCCATGCCTCTCTGCTTCAGTATAAACTCTGTTGATTGAGCTCAGATGCAGTCCCACTGGAAAGCATTCCTGGATTTCCCCCAGGGAATACTTCCAGTGTGTCCTTGTCAGCAGCAGAACATGCGACACTGTCAGGACTCTTGGGCTCTCAGGCTGCATTGTGACTGTCCAGCTGTCCCTCTGGATTGGGTACCTCATCCTTTTTCTCTTGAGTCACTGGCACCTGGTTAGGCTAAGCGGGTGATGTAGTTTGAAGACTCGCGTTGTCATCCTCGCTGGCTGGAAGGGACGTTCACGCTGGCCGGGCGGGGCGGGGGGTGTTATTGGAAAGGCGTGGGTTGGTCATTGTTGGAATGAGCCCTAAATGACAGGTTAGTGAGTGTGGCCTGGATCTGAGGGCAGGGGGGAACCTAGAGCAGTGACATGATTGCCCCCTCCAGCTATGGCTGTATGTCTTTCCTTTCTGTTAGAGCTAAACTTGAAAGACTTGTCCCTGCTGCTACCTCCATGTCTATCCTTCCTTCATCTCTTAAATATTCCAATGAGGCCTAGTCAGCTCTACCCACTGAAAAACATTCTCATGGAGGTTGTGCATCTCGTGGCTAATGGCCACAGTCAGTTCTCAGCGACATTTTACATTGTTGCATCGTACTTCCCTCTTAAAATATCCTTTCACATGGTGGCTCCTGGTTTCCAGGTTTTCCTTTTACCTCATAGGCCGCTCCTCCTGTCCCTCTTCCCAGCTTTTCTTCTCCCAAACCCCCACTGTTCTTGGACTTTTCATCTTCTCCAGCCACACTGTCTCCATGGTGGCCCCATCTCCTCTCAAGGCCTTCAATGCCATCTCTCTGAGGTTCAGCCTAGGCCTGTGCCTTTCAGCCCAGATTCCAGTCTCCTGCTGTCTACTTCAGATTTTCTCTCGGATATGTCTTCAGCATCTCAAACCTAATGTGTCCAACAACAAACTCTGATTACCTCCCCAAACATGCTCTACCCCAAGAGAATATAGACCACTCTTTCAGGGACTTTAGCTCTAATAGGGAGCAGAGACATGACATCTTCCTTCAGATTGCTCAGTGTCAAAACCTTGGCCTTTTTATACTCCATCCCTACTAAGCAAATCTGGACTCACACACACAATCTCCAACCTCTGCTGCTTCCACCGTGGCCCAAACCACCACTATTTCACCTGGCTCACCTGGATAATCATATCTCTTGAATGATCTCTTTGCATCTTCCCTCATCCCCCCTAAAGTGTATTAGTAAGTACAGCAACCAGAGGGATCTTTTCAAATGTCAATCAAATCATGTCATGCATTTGCTCAAAACCTTCTAGTGGCTTCTTATCTCAGTCAAAGTCAGAATCAGTATCCTACAAAGTGGGGTATGATCTCCCCCCATGTTTACACTTGAACTTTCTCTTTCCTACTCAGTCTCAAGCACAGCACACCAGCCACAGTGAACTCTGTACCTTGACCATGCCCTGGCTCTTGCCTGTGTTGCTCAGCATACCAGCCCCAGTGAACTGGCTCTTTTCAGACCTACCCACTTGGCTCACTCCTTCACATGCTTTAGATGTTTACTCTGTCACCTTTTCAGAGGGGCCATGCCTAACCACTATTTAAAATTCCAAGCCCCACCCCATTAAAAATAAATAAATAAATAAATAAATAAATAAATAAATAAAATTCCAAAACCCCACCCTGCTTCTGTTACTTTTCTCCTTCCCTGCTATATTGGTCTTCATCTCACGCATCACTTCCTGATGTACTGTGTGTTTTACTCATTAATTTAGAATGCCCATCTTCCTCCTCTGGACTTTTGTGTCAGTGAGGGCAGGTGTTTTTTTTCTTTGTTCACTTTTATATCCCCAGTGTCTAAAATAGTGCCTATCATACAGTAAAAGCTTAATATTTTACTGAATGAGTGAATGATCCAACTGTATGTACGTAGAGCTGATTCTGGGAGGAAGGGATGAGGCTGACTGGAATGCTGGGAGAGGGTCTGCAGACCCTACCAGGAGGGACTATGGCCATTGTCCTCCTTCCCCAGCAGGTATGGGAGTGGGGAGAAATTGAGAGAGTTTTCAGAGGTAGAATCAGTCAGCCTTGGTAATGGGCTTTCTATGGCAAGTGGGGAAGTAGTCCTGGTGTCTGAGTAAGGCACATGGGCGAGAGGGAAGGTGCTTCTGTCATTAAGAAAGTTGAGGAGGGAGAAGGCATGGCATGTCTGGAAGTGTTCTGATTATTGATTGCTGCACAACAAACCACCCCAAAACTTAGTGGCTCAGAAGAATCAGCATGTTATAATTTCTCACAATTCTTTGGGTTTACTGGGATCAGCTTTGTGGTTCTTCTGCTCTGTGTGAGTTACAGACCTGGCTGTGGCCACAGTCCCTTGGGGACTTGTTTGGGTTGAAACATCAGAGATGGTTCCTTCATATATTGGGCCCTTTCTGGGTTGGCTAGAAGGCTGGGGTCAGCTGGACAGCTGGGCCTCACTCTGTCCACGTAGTATCAGGGCCTCTGTCTCTGCATGGTCTGTCCGGCAGAGGAGTTGAACCTCTTACATGGTATTTGGGCCTCCGTAGAACATAAGCTCTCTAGCCTTAAGACATAAACCTGTAACTGGCACAGTGTCACTTGGGCCGCGTTTACTGGGTAAAGCAGGAACAAGGCCAACCCAAAGGAGCTCCCAGTGTTTGAAGCTGGAATGATTTGAGCAGCCAAATAGTGATGATATTCTATTATAACCCATGGGATAAGATATGAATCCATACTGATATAAAGAATTGAATAAATTTAAAAAATGGGGGAGAAGGGACAGCTCTTGCTTACAGAATAATTAATGAATTTAAAATTAAAAAGGGAAATAGACCCTCATCATTTGGTAAATACCACAGTAATAACTACCGTGGACACATCCCACAAATGCATGCTAACATTAGTGAGTGGACATTTGAAGAGAAACAGGGTATTTGTATAATCTCAAAGTATCTCTCCCAAGATATTTATTATAAAACCCCAGCAGACATCGCCTTAACCAAGTGATCAAGATCAAGGTTAATATCATCAGTAATAGACACATCAGTATCATCAACTCCTTGATGCAGTACACTGAAAAGGACATGACATCACTTCTGAGATAATCTAGCCAAAAATGAACTAACCTCCTTCTGATCGTGAAAAAAACATCTGACAAACACAAAATTGAGGGATATTCTTCAAAAGTGTCAAGTTCACGAAAGACAAGAAAAGACAGGAACTGTCACAGATTGGAGGAAATTAAACATACCTGGCAACTAAATACAATATGGGAACTTCATCTGAATCCTGGACCAGAAAAAGGACACTAGTGGAAAAACCGACAAATTTGATTAAGGACTATGATTTAGTCAATACCAATTTCCTGGTTTTGATCATTGTACTATGGTTTTCTAAGATGTTAACATTAGAGAAAGCTGGGTGAAGGTTATATGAGAATTGATATTTTTGCAACTTCTCTATAAGACTAAAATTAGTTCAAAATAAAAAGTTCTAAAAATCCATCAATCTTATGTTCTTGAGTTTTTTTTTTTTAAGTAAGGAGTGGGTGTTGAGTTTTGTTAAAGAATATTTCAGCATGCATAAAAACACTTGGTTTTTCCCTTAGATCTGTTGATTAATATGGTATATTATAGTAATGGATTTCCTAATACTGCACCAATCTTGAATTTCTGGGAATCCCACTTTGTCTTGGTGAAATATTTTCTTATTGTCATGGTGGAGTCTCTTAGCTGATATTTCTAGAATTTTGCTTCAATATTCATAAGTGATAATGATCTTTAATTTTCAGTTTTTTGAACTACCATCAAGTTTAGGTGTCAACATTAGAGTTGCTTTATAAAAAGAATAAGGAAGTTCCCTTCATTTTTCAGTGCTCTGGGACAGTGTTTTGAGCATTGGTACTATCTGGTTTGAAAGGTTGGTGAAATTCCCTTGTGACCATCTGGCGTCAGTTACATTTCCTTAGAAGTTATGTATTTCATCTAGGTATACAAATTTTTTTTATAAAGGTCTGAAAAATACTCATATGACTTTTTAAAAATGTGTTTTGGTGAGTCAGTAGTTATTTCCCCTATGTTATTTCTTACTTTCAATATTTATGCTTTCTCTTTTTTTTTTTTTTAAGATTTTATTTATTTGACAGAGAGAGACACAGCGAGAGAGGGAACACAAGCGGGGGGAGTGGGAGAGGGAGAAGCAGGCTTCCCGCAGAGCAGGGAGCCCGATGCCGGGGCTCCATCCCAGGAGCCTGGGATCATGACCTGAGCCGAAGGCAGACGCTTAACGACTGAGCCAGCTGGGCGCCCCTGCTTTCTCTTTTCTTAAGTTAGCCATGTTTCACTAATTTTTTTATAGAAATTAAGATTTCGGGGCACCTGGGTGGCTCAGTTGGTTAAGCAGCTGCCTTCTGCTCAGGTCATGAGCCCAGGGTCCTTGCTCAGCAGGGAGCCTGCTTCTCCCCTGCCTGCCGTTCCCCCTGCCTGTGCTTGCTCTCTGTCTCTTTCTCTCTCTCTCTGGTTCTCTCTGTGTCAAATAAATAAATAAAAGCTTAAAAAAAAAGAAATTAAGATTTCACTTATTATACTTTTTTCTGTTCATTAATTTCCATTCTTATCTTTATTAAAATATCTAAAGCTGTACATTTCCCTTGCTCACTGTTTTAAATGAATCCCACACATCCACAGGGTTTTCATTATTATTTTTAGAAATTCTGTGACTTCATTTGTGTTTTCCCTCCAACTCCCACCTAATGCAACATTCAGTAAACCTTTTCTACTTTACCCTTCCCTTGTCTCTTCTCCCATTTTAGTGGCATTTCTACTTTATCAGAACACATGTCATATACCATTAGTATATATTTTTCTTCCCTGCTCTCTTACCCACTGTGTTGTGCTAGATCTACAGTTATATATATAAATGCTCACCATCAGTTCTTTACCTGGTTTCCCTTTCCTGTTTTATCATGTTTAATATTCATCTTCCAGTAGATTCCTCACAAAGAGCTTCTCGGGGCGCCTGGGTGGCTCAGATGGTTAAGCATCTGCCTTCGGCTCAGGTCATGATCCCAGGGTCCTGGGATCGAGTCCCGCATCAGGCTCCCTGCTTGGAAGGGGGCCTGCTTCTTCCTCTCCCTCTGCTGCTCCCCCTGCTTGTGCTCTTTCGCTCTGTCAAGTAAATAAATAAAATCTTTAAAAAACAAAACAAAACAAAGAGCTTCTCACAAAGAGCTTATGCCTACGGAATTCCCCAAGCTCTTGCATGTGTAAAATGGTTTCCTATAGGCTTCTTACTTGAAGAATCCCTTGGATGAATATGAAATCTTTGGCTCATAATGTCTTTCCTTAAGTTTCTGGTAAATGTAGCTCCACTGCTTTGGATGACTTTTTTTTTTTTCATACATTTTTTTTAATGTGGTAAAATATATATACCATTTTAACCATTTTAAATGTATAGTTCAGCAGCATTTAAGTATATTCACATTATTGTACAACCACCCCACTCTCCATCTCCAGAACTTTTTTCATCTTTCCAAACTGAAACTCTGTACCCATTAAGTAATAACTCCCTATTTTCCCTTCCCCTGAGCCCCTCTCAACCATCCTTCTACTTCTGTCCATGTGAATTTAATTACTCTAATTACCTCATGTATGTCAAATCATACAATATGTGTCTTTTTGTGTCTGATTTATTTCACTTAGTCTGATGTCTTCAAGGTTAAACTATGTTGTACCATGTGTCAGGATTTCCCTTTTTTATCTGTGTGTGTGTGTGTGTGTGTGTGTGTGTGTGTGTGTGATTTTGTTTATCCATTCATCTGTTAATGGACATTGGGTTGTTTCCATGTTTTAGCTATTATGAATACTGCTATAAACATAAGTGTACAAATATCAGTTCCAGGGGCGCCTGGGTGGCTCAGTCGTTAAGCGTCTGCCTTCGGCTCAGGTCATGATCTCAGGGTCCTAGGATCGAGCCCCACATCGGGCTTCCTGCTCTGCAGGAAGCCTGCTTCTCCCTCTCCTGCTCCCCCTGCTTGTGTTCCCTCTCTCGCTGTCTCTCTCTGTCAAATAAATAAATAAAATCTTTAAAAAAAAAAATATCAGTTCCAGTCCCTGCTTTCAGTTCTTCTGGGATATCCCCAGAAGTGGGATTGGTAGATTTTATGATAATTCTATTTTTAATTTTTTGAGCAAACACTATATTGTTCTCCATTGTGGCTGCACCATTTTATATTCTGAACAGTACAAGATGGGTTGAATGATGATTTTGATAATTTTGATGAAAGTCTGATATATTTTTTGCCTAAGATCCTTTAGGATTCTTGTTCTTAAAGGCCTGATAGCTTTTCTAGTAGATATCTTGAAGTGGGTAGTTGTGAGTAAACTTCCCTGGTACTCTGTAGGTCCTTTCATATTTAGACTCAGGTCATCTATTCTTGAAGTTTTCTTGGACTGTAGTTTTAAATATTGTTTCCTTTTTGTTTGTTTGTTTTCTTCAGGAACTACAATTATATGGGTGATATTCCCTTTATTGTCTGATTTCCATTTCAACCACTTTCTCTCTAGCCCATCCTTTGTTTCATTTTTATTCTCTCAAGTGGTTTTCCTGCTACACTTCAACGCCCATCCTGTTTTCATTTCAATCTATTCTTTGCTGTCTTGTAACTTAGTTTCATTTCTTTCTGAACTTCAGTCAACACTCATTTTGTTTCTTAATTTTTTTGTCCATTTCTGTTCTTAGCTTTTGAGTTTTGTTTCCAGATTTGCTGAAATATAATTGATATGTAACATTGTATTAGTTTAAGGTGTGCAACATAATGATTTGATACATGTATATGTTGGGAAATGATTATCACAATAAGTTTAAGACTATTTCCTCAACATAGTTACAAATTTGAATTTTTGATTCAAGATGATTTCTCATATGCCCAAATGTTTGAGGATATTGAATTCAGCTTGTAGTGTTTTGTTATTCTTTTTCTCTATTACTATTTTTTTCTTTCCTTTCCTTTTCTTTCTTTCCTTTTTTTTTTTGTAGAATTTTTTTTAGCTGAACTCTGGAATAGAGGAGGACTGCACATCTGCATTTCTGTAAACAACTGTCAGATTCTTGTGTTTTTGACGGGAAACTCTTCTGTTAGTGTAACTAGTATGATTCCTTTGCTGGATTGCAGCAGGAGGAGAGATTGTGTGTTCTTTTTTTAATTCTCTTCTCTTTTGCAGGACCCTGTATTTCCCCCTTGCTTATTTTTCCCCTTTACCTTGGAGTTTCCAAGAGTTGCCTTTTCCTTGCTTGTAATCCCCTTTTCCTTTCGAGCTTCCCCTTTCCAAGACATCCTGTGCTCATTCTGCCTAAGCTTTTAAGTCCCGTCCCTGTAGTAAGTATTCTGACCTATCAGTACACATTTTCAGCATTTTTTCATGCATGGTAATGTTTCTTTTCTGATGGTTGTTTTCTATCAACTTTATTTTTTATTTTTTTTTAAGATTTTATTTATTTGACTGAGAGAGACACACAGAGAGAGGGAACACAAGCAGAGGGGGTGGGAGAGAGAGAAGCAGGCTTCCCGCGGGGCAGGGAGCCCGATGCGGGGCTCGATGCGGGCTCGATCCCAGGACCTGGGATCATGACCTGAGCCGAAGGCAGCCGCTTAAGGACTGAGCCACCCAGGCGCCACTTCTATCAACTTTAAATCTGCTGTTAATGTCTCTCTTCTCTCTTTCATGTAGTTTTCCCCCCTGAGCTGCTCTTCTACTCTCTGATGGCTTAATGTTGGAAGTAAACGAGATAGCGCACTGGTTTTGTGTTTTATGCTTTTTAAAAAAATTTTTTTTATTTTTTGCTTTTTTTATGGGTAATTTATTCACAGGTAATTTGAAGTTAGAATATCCTCTGTCCAGGTATGCTGAAAGGATGTATGTTTTGTGTAAATGACCTGTGTTTCAGTAGAAGCCTATCTAAGGTATTTAGCAATCTTTGACTTGATTGGATTCAAGCTCTAAACTCAGTCTCACCTGTGAACAGTAGCAGAAACCTGCACAGCTCCATTCACCTTCCATCCATTGTTAGCCACTTGAGCTCTTTGTTTCTTGCCTTCTGCATTCAGCCAAAGTATTCAACCAACTTTAGGAGGTGCTTGTGTGTAGATTTGAGGCTCCATCCCTAGTTGCTCCCACTTTTCTAGGATTTTGCCAGGCTGTTTCCAGAAAGTCTGGAAGCCACAGACTATTGATCTATTCCTCCTGTGCCGCTTGAACTGGGGAGTGCCCTCAGGTGAAAAACGAGTTAAATACAGGTCTCACCAGTATGCATCCCTTCTTTCAAGGGTTGTACCCCCTCCGGTTTCACACTGCTTTTGGTTGCGGTATCTTCGATTTTTTTTTTTTTTTATGTTTTGGTTAGGGTGTATAGTTATTAGTAAAAGGGTTAGTTTGATGCAAGCTGTTCTCAGTATCACAATCTAATGCTACTGGTTTTTAATTTACTCTTTCTTGTTCTTTTAAAAAACATTTTCTTCTCTTTTTCTCAGTTTTTGTTTTTTTCCTACTTTCTGGAATAGAAAGCAGGTGAAAACAATTTGTTGGGTTTTTTTTGTTGTTGTTTTAAACCCAATACATTGACAGTTCAAAAAACTGGCATTTTCCCTTTGTGGTTTCTTATTTTCAATATTTATGTTTTCTCTTTTCTTAAGATAGCTGTGTTTATTTCACTAAATTTTTAAGAAATTAGGATTTCACTTATTACCCATTTTTCTGTTCATTAATTTCTGTTATCTCTATTAATATATCTAAAACTGTACATTTCCCTCATCTCACTGTTTTAAATGAATCCCACACATCCACAGTGTTTTCATTATTATTTTTAGAAATTCTGTGACTTCATTTGTGTTTTCCCTCCAACTCTCACCTAATGCAGCATTCAGTAAACCTTTTCTACTTTCCCCTTCCCTTGTCTCTTCTCCCATTTTAGTGGCATTTCTACTTTATCAGAACACATGCCATATACCATTAGTATATATTTTTCTTCCCTGCTCTCTTACCCACCCACTGTGTTGTGCTAGATCTACAATTCTGTATATTAGATGCTCACCATCAGTTCTTTACCTAGTTTCCCTTTCCGGTCTTACTGTGTTTAATATCCATCTTCCAGTAGATTCTTCACAAAGAGCTTAAGGCTATAGAATTCCCCAAGCTCTTGCATGTGTAAAACTCGTTTCCTATAGGCTTCTTACTTGAAGAATCCCTTGGATGAATCAAGTATTAACCAAAAGTGTGGAAAGGGGCACATACTTAATATGTGGTCATTGGCATTGTGAGTTGGTCAGCCTTTGGAGGGCAATTTGGCAGTGTAAGCACATGTCCAAAATTAAGCCCAGTAATTCCACTCTGTTAGCACTCATACAGAAAGACTGACATGTTTGCAAAAAGGTATTGCTTATAACATTTTGGTGATAAATACGACAGCCTGTCCAATGACAGAAGAATACTTTGTTAAAGAAAATGTGGTCTGGGGGCGCCTGGGTGGCTCAGATGGTTAAACGTCTGCCTTTGGCTCAGGTCATGATCTCACGGTCCTGGGATCGAGTCCCACATCCTGCCACTCCCCCTGCTTGTACTCTCCCTCTCTCTGTTTCTGGCAAATAAATAAATAAAATCTTTAAAAAAAAAAAAAGAAAATATGGTCTGCTGTTGGACAAAGTATAACAATTATTAAAAAGAATGGAGTTTTAAAAGAAATTCTTTTTAAATAAAAACAATGGAGTTAGGTCTGTGAGTACTGGTGTACACATAGACCCAAGATATTAAATGCAAATAAGTCAGAATACAGATGGTTTTTATTTATGGGAAAGTAACATTGTTACTTTACATGTTTACACATGTACCCAAATACAAATGAAAATGACGAGACAAAATGATAAAGAGCACTAATGAAATAGTTAACAGCAGTTACCCAGATGTGGGCCTGGGGCAAAGTCCAGAAAGAGAACTAAACTTTTTCTTTTATAATCTTCAGACTACTCTGGATTCTTTCTAACACTAACAGAGATGTTAATCACATGTATAATTACATCGAATGAAATTAAACCACAAAAGTAAATTTCTTGAAAAATGTCTTTTGACTTCCCTTATAAATGATTTGCCATTTTATTTCATTTTTTCCCTAACCACTTCGTCTAAGTCATAATATTTATTTATTTAACCTGAGTTGTCATAGTTTATTATTTACAATTGATCATTAATTCTTGCCAGTTTCTGTCCTTGGTTATTGCTTTGGATTCCACTGGTTTTGTTCTCAACACACTGTTTTATATGTCCTGGCTATCCAATGAAAAAACTGTATACTTTTTACTTTTTTAATGAAAATTCTCAAACATAAAAGAGACAACAGTATAATGACCATCCTTACATACATCATCTTGATTTAACGCTTCTTAACATTTTGCCATATTGCATAAGTTTTTTTGCTGGCTAAGAATTTTAAAATAATTTTTATTAATGGAAGAATTCCAGACATGTTCAAAAGCAGCAAGAATAGTATAATAAAGCCCCAACTTTAACAGTCATCACCATGTTGCAGTCTTCTTTCATGTTTTTGTCTCATTTTTTCTGAAATGTTTTTAATCATTTCCATCCATAAATACTTCAATATGTATCTTTGAAAAACAACCAGAATACCATTTTCACAACCCCTCAAATTCGTAATCCTGCACTTAACATTATGTACTTCCAAGTAAATGGCCTCAAAAATGTCCTTTTACATTTAAGTTGTTATCAGGAGAGTTTGGAACTGAACCTGTTGAATGCCTGGCTTTCTGGACCTTTTTCCAGGGCCCTAGTTGAGAATCAGCCTGGTAACATCATGCCACCTGTCCCCCAACTGAGGCAGGTCCTGCCTCACTCATGGGGAGAGCATTTCTACCTGACACCCTTTCATTTCTGTTTTCCTTACCCAGATCTGCCTTCTGAGATATCCTTCTTTAGGGATACCAGGGAAAATGGCCACAGGGTGCCGGAAAGCCAGGGTAATGGTGAGTGTTTTCTGTATTTCCACACTGGCTGTGTCAGGATAGACTCATTTTCTTATTCTGGCTGCCTTGTTGGTACCTGGCAGAGTCTAGCATTAGTCTTGGAGTGATTTACTTTACCTGAAGCCTGTTCCATCTATGATTTAAGTCACTCACCAAGTGGCTAACCCTGAACAACGCACAGTTCTACAGGACAGGAGAGAGTCTACATTCCTTTGTTCAGCTTTAAAACTTTTATAAGCTGAGAGTGATATCAGGGAAAATAATGAAGTAGGAAGCACCAGGAATCTGTCTCCCCACGTAGGCAACAATTTTGTTGGCAAAATCTGTCTGATGTAACTATTTTGGAACTCTGGAGTCTAGTTGAATGCTTGCAGCTTCCAAGGGAAGGTTTGGAACGGTCAGTTTCCACTCTTAGTGCAGTACCCATCACACATCCCCTTCCCCCATGGCAGAAAGCCATGCGTGTGTTCCTGAAGCAGTTTGCACACAGCTTGCGGAGGCCGGGGGGGGCAGTAAGGACCTTGTCCTCCAAATACTGAGGATCTGTATTCTGATTCCTGATTGCTGCTTCTCATTACAGAAATGGGCATTACATTGTTACAACCCCCACTGGCTGAAGTAGGAGATTTAAAGAACCAGATCCTGGGAAATTTCTTCCTCTTTATTTTTTCCCTTTTCACCTTTTTCGTCAGACATTTCAGGATGGAACATCCAAAACAACTGCATGTATCCCTATACATCCTTTTGATTTAGAAAGTTACCATGCATGCCCATGGAAAGGCACAGGATCAGAAAAGCATAAGAAAGACCCAAGAAGGGCGCCTGGGTGGCTCAGTTGGTTGAACGACTGCCTTCGGCTCAGGTCATGATCCTGGAGTCCTGGGATCGAGTCCCGCATCGGACTCCCTGCTCAGCAGGGAGTCTGCTTCTCCCTCTGACCTTCCCCCCTCTCATGTACTTTCTCTGTCTCTCATTCTCTCTCTCAAATAAATAAATAAAATCTTTAAAAAAAAAAAGAAAGAGACCCAAGAAAACCCTAAGTTTACACCATAGGCTGAATCGCAGCATAGACAGCCTACAATAATTTTAAAACCCAGTAGATACTAGGGAGTCTGAGTTCTAGAGTTGTCATATTATAATATTCAGATATCCAATTTTCCACAGAAAATCAGGAGGCAAAGAAACATGACAATATAGTCCATTCAGAGGAAAAAAATAAATCATTAAAAACTATCGCTGATAAAGGCCAGATGGTGGGACTTACTGGACAAAGACTTTAAAACAGTTGTCTTAAGATTCTCTTAGCTAAAGGAAGACATGAACAAAATCAAGAAAATTATTTTAGGACAAACTGGAAATAGAAATAAAGAGACAGAAGACATAAAAAGCAAATAAGAAGCTCAACAAACTCCAAGTAGGATAAAGTGTCAAAGAGACCCACACCACAATACAGTGTAACCAAACACTTGAAAGCCAAAAGCAACATAGAATCTTGAAAACAGCAAGAGAGAAGCAACTTGTCACATACAAAGGGTCCTCTAAAATCTATCAGCAGATTTCTAATCAGTAACTTTGGAAGCCAGAAGACAGTGGGTTGATATATTCCATGCTGAAAGAAAAAATTGTCAACCAGGAATTCTATATCCAGCAAAAACTGTCCTTCAAAAGTAAGGGAGAAATCAAGACATTCCCAGAAAAAGAAAAAGTCATATAGTTTGCAGCCACCAGACTTGCCTTGCAAGAAATACTCATGGGAGTCTTTGAGGGTGCAATGAAATGATAGTAGACAGTTACTTGCTGCTATAGGAAGAAATAAATTTCTACAGGTAAATAAGTTGGCAGTTATATAAGCTAGTGTTATTGTCACTTTGGTTTACTACACTTTTTGTTTTCTGAATGATTTAAGAGATTAATGCCTTAAAACACAATTATGAGTCTATATTTTTGGACACAATGCACAAAGTAGTCTTATGACTTTAATAACTGACAAGAGGTGAGGATAGAGCTATATAGAATTGTGCTATTGAAGTTAAGCTGATATCAATTCATATTAGGGTGTTATAACTTTAGGATGTTAAATTTAATCACTGTGATAACTCTAATGAAAATAGATACAGAATGTACACAAAAGGATATGAAGGGGCACCTGGGTGGCTCAGTTGGTTAAGTGTCCGACTCTTGATTTCAGCTCAGGTCATGATCTCAGGGTTGTGAGATCAAGCCCCACGTCGGACTCTGTGCTGGGTATGGAGCCTGCTTAAGATATTCTCTCTCTCTTCCCCTCTCCCTCCCTCCCTCTCCTAAAAAAAGAAAAGAAAGAAAAAGATCTCCAGGAAACAACATAATTTTACAACTTAAGAGTCTAGAAAAAGAACAAACTAAACCCAAGGTAGCAGAGGAAGAAAAGAGTCAAGATTAGAACAGGGTTAAATAGAGAATAGAAAAATAATAGAGAAAAATCAATAAAACCAAAAATTATTTCTTTGAAAAGTTTATCAAAATTGACAAAACCTTTAGCTAGCTTGACTGAGAAAACAAGAAAGTTCAGATTACTAAAATCAGAAATGAAGTGGGGCATTACTGCTGATTCTACAGAAATAAGGGGGGTTATATGAGACTGTTATAAACTATTGTACCCCAACAAACTGGATGGCCTAGATGAAATGGACAGCTTCTTAGAAACAGAAAACCCCAGGACAGAATCAGTAAGAAACAGAAAGTCTTGGAAAAAAAAAAAAAAGAATTAGAAAGTCTTGATAGACTAGTAAGGACATTAAATCAGTAATCAAAAGCTCCCAACAAAGAACAGCCCTGGACTGATGCCTTCACTGGTGAATTTTATCATGCATTTAAAGAAAAACACCAATTTTCAAACATTTCCCCCCTCAACATGAAGAAGGAACACTGCCTAGCTAATTCTGTGAGGTCAGCATCACCTTGATACCAAAATCAGACAAACCTTGATACAAAACCAGTAAAGAAAATTACAGGCCAAGATCGCTTATGAGTACTGGTGCAAAAATTCTCAACATAATACTAGCAAACCAAATTCAGCATATTAGAAGAATTATACACTTTTCTACAGTAGTAAAAGAATTCTATACACTGTATAGAATTATACAGCATATTAAAAGAATCCCACTGACTAAGTCTAGTCCTAGAATGCTAGGATGGTTCAACGTGTAAACATCAATAAATATACCACATTAACAGATGAAGAGCAAAAACCCCATGGTCCTCTCAACTGATGCAGAAAGTATTGATAAAATCCAGCACTCTTTTATGATAAAAATACTCAAGCTAGGAATAGCTCATGTATATGAAAAACTCACAGCTAACATACTCCATGGTAGAAGACTAAAAGATTTTTCTGTAAGATAAAAGATCAGATATGACACATATACCCACTTCTGCCACTTCTGTTTAACACAGTATTAGGAATTCTAGCCAGAGTAAGTAGGAAAGAAAAGTAAAAAAAAAAAAAAAAAAAGTATCTAAATTAGAAAGGAAGAAGTAAAATTAGCAGATGACATGACTGTGTATATGTAGAAAGGATTCCAGACACACACACAAAACCTGTTGGAACTAATATACAAATTCAACAAAATAGCAAGATACAAAATTAACACACAAAAGCCAGCTGCATTTCTATACACTAACAATGAACAATTGGAAAAAGAAATTAAGAAAACAGTTCTACTTCCAATAGCATCAAAAAGAATAAAATACTTAAAAAAAACTTAAGAAGGCAAAAGACTTGTACATTGAAAAATACAAAACCTTCCTGAAATAATTAAAGAAATGGAAAGACACCATGTTCATGGATGGAAATTTTAATATTGCTGAGATGACAACAGTACTGAAGTCGATTCAGTGTAATCTCTACAAAAATCTCAATGGCTTTTTCTTCTTTTCTTCAGAAATAGAAAACTTAATCTTAAAAAAAAAAAAAAGAAATAGAAAACTTCACCTTAAAATTCATATGAAATCTCAAGGGACTCTGAATAGCCAAAACAATCTTGAAAAAGAACAAACATGAAGGGCTCACAGTTCTTGATTTCAAAATTTACTACAAAGTTACAGTCATCCAAGCTGTTTGGTACTGGGATAAAGACGGAATTACAGACTAATGGAATAGAACACGGAGCCCAGAAATGAACCCTCATGTATATGGTCAAATGATTTTGGACAAGAGTACCAAGACCATTCAATGTGGAAAAGACAGTCTATTTAATAGATTGTGCTAGGAAGCTATGCCTACATGCAAAAGAATGTAGTTGGACCCAAATCTCACACCATATACAAAAATGAACTCAAAATGGATTGAAAACCTAAACAGAAGGAACTAAAACTATAAAACTCTTAGGAAAAAGACAGGGGAAAGCTTCATGAAATTGGGTTTAGTGATGAGTTCTTGGACATTACACCAAAAGCCCAGGCAACAAAAGAAGAAATAGATAAATTGGTCTTCATCAGAATTTATAATCTGTGTGCAAATATATTTCCAAATCACTTATCTGATAAGTGATCTGATAAGTGATTAACATTCAGAATATATAAAAAACTGTAACCCAACAAAAATACAAAGACCCCAATTCAAGAATGGGCAAAGAAAAGAATTTGAATAGATATTTTGCAAATAAGTTATATAGATGGCAAATAGGCATGTGAAAAGATGATCATCATCACTAATCATTAGGGAAATGCAGTCTAAGTCCACAGTGAGATACCATTTTACACTCATCAGATGGCTGTTATAAAAACAACAAAAATAAAACAGAAAGCAACAAGTATTGGTGAGGATGTGGAGAAATTAGAACCCCTCTGCATCGCTAGTGGAGTTATAAAATGATGCAGTTGCTGTGGAACACAGTGATTCCTGAAAAAAATGAATGTGACATTCCCATTTGCTCTTGTAATTCTACTTCTGAGTATATACCCCCAGATAATTGAAAGCAGGGACTCAAACAGATCACTGTACACCAATTTGTGAGGTGGTATTATTCACAGTCATTAAAAAGTGAATCAGACCAGATGTCCATCAATGGATGAATGGTCTATACATAAAATCAAATATTTTTTAGTCTTGAAAAGAGAGGAAATTCTGAGTTCATGCTTCCAAAGGAATGAACCTTGAAATTAGCCAGACACAAAAAGACCGATATTGTGTAAGTCCAATTAACTTGAAGTACGTAGAATAACCACATACATAGAGATGGAAACCAAAATGGTAGTTATCAGGGTTTGGGAGGAGGAGGGGTTATTATTTAATGGTTACAGTTTCAGCATGGGATGATGAACAAGTCCTGGAGATGGATAGCCGCGATGGTTGTACAACTACGTGAATATACTTAATCCTACTGAAATGTACACCTAAAATGGTAAAAATAGTGTGATATTTGTTAGGTATATTTTACAATCAAAATTAAAAAATCTATAGGCTGCTACATTCCACCTCTTCTGTATTCTACCTTTTATTCCTCCCGGGTTGTCCTCCGTGTCCACATGGTGGCTTCCTCTCTTCCTTTGCTCACAGTGTCGTCTTCTCCGCTCCCTGCATGCTTCATCTGGAATACCTAACACTTCCCTCTTCTCCTCACTCCTGCCCATTCTTTAAGAGAAGTCCCTGGGGCTTCTTCAGGACTCTTTCCTGATGTCCGTATTTCACTGTGCTCACCATTTTGAAATAGAGTTAAGGAGATTAGTAAAACTGGGCAGGGGGGTGAGAATGAATATAGAGATGAATTTGAAGGTTGAGTAGCCAAGAAGGTCCACCCTGAGCATCCACAGTGTGGGGCCATAAATTTAATATACTATTATCTACATTTCACTAGTTGACCACAGAGGTGGACCCCAAACCCAGGCAGTACGTTCAAGTCCATGCTCCTCACTATGCCCCACTTGTGCCTCTCAGACCCAAGGAGGCCAAGGGACCATGGCATTTACGGAAAGGACTAAGTTATAGTTAGGCTGTGCCATTATTGAATTGTATGAACTTTAGTCATTCAGATGCTTCAATACTAATGTGATTGGTAATATTACTTAATTTTTTAAATTCTTAAAATTCAAAGTCTGTTACATTTTTACTTTTGTTTACTTTTTATTTATTGTTTGCTCTTCTATCTGCCTAGATTTAAAGTTCCTAAAAGTTAGGGACTTTTTTTTTGCACATATTCTCCACACAGCCCACCCAGGATCTTGAATGTAGATTCACAGGTGTTGTTGGCTGGATAGCAACAGAGGTTTAAAGGTCTTGGAACACATGGCATCAGGGTCACAATCAAAGGCAGAGTATTTTTTTTTTAATTTATTTTTAAAGATTTGTTTATTTTATTTTGAGAGAGAGAGAGAGTGTGCACGGGCACACACAAGTGGGGGGAGGGACAGAGAGAGAGGGAGAGAGAATCCCAAGCAGGCTCCACGCCCAGTAGAGTCTGACATGGGGCTCAATCTCATGACTGAAATCAGGAGTCGGACACTTAACTGACTGAGCCACCCAAGTGTCCCTAAGATTTATTTATTTATTTCAGAGAGAGAGAGAGAGAGAGAGAGAGAGCATGAGCAGGGGGAGGGGCAGAAGGAGAGGGAGAGAGAATCTCAAGCAGACTCCCTGCTGAGTGAGGAGCCCGACACGGGGCTTGATCTTAGGACTTTGAGGTCATGACCTGAGCTGAAATCGAGTCAGAGACTTAACTGACTGAGCACAAGGTGCCCCCAAGACAGAATCTTGGTAGCTCACCCGCCGCCCACTGGGCAGCATCCTCCCTTCCCCTCAGCCTGAGTCGTGGGCAAGGCTGGCTCCTCAGTGAGCAGAGCTGTGTTTTCTGTTACAGGCACACATGGCATTCAGAGATGTGGCTGTGGATTTCAGCCAGGAAGAGTGGATGCTGCTGAGCCCCGCTCAGAGATCCCTGTACAGGGAGGTGATGCTGGAGAACTACAGCAACCTGGTCTCACTGGGTAAGCCCTGGAATCTCTAAGGACTCATGTCCCTGCTGCGGGGCATTTTAGGCTGTGCTTGAAGCAGCCATCTTGCTTTCTGAGTTGGCCCTTGTGCCCCTAACCTACAGCCACCTTGTTTTTTCTTTTCCTGTGAGCAGGAATTCCATTTTCTAAGCCAAAACTTATCACCCAGCTGGAGCAAGGGAAGGAAACCTGGAGAGAGGAGAGAACATGCCCACCAGCCGCCCGTCCAGGTGAGTGGGGAGTGCTAGGCAAACGGAGAACAGAGCTGCAGGCAGCTCGGCGTGGGAGACAGGAGGCATTGCCCTGGTGCTAGAGAGCAGCTGTTCTCACCTCCCGTGCTGTGGTTGGCGTTGCCTGGCATGGCCTCCCTTCTAGACCTTCATCCTCACCTAAGGGCAGGGCTCTCCTGGTGTCTCTCATCTCCTTCTGCCACTAGAAGTCTTTCTTCCTCCCACTGGGTTTGCCCTCTTTCCCTCACTCAGATCTCTTCCGTAGGCCTGGGCTTCTTTTTTTTGCTTTTCTTTTTAAAGATTTCATTTATTTGAGAGAGAGAGAGAGAGAGATAGCAAGTGAGAGAGAGAGAGAGGGAACACAAGCAGGGGGATCAGCAGGCAGAGGGAGAAGGAGACTCCCTGCTGAGCAGGGAACCCGATGCAGGGCTCGATCCCAGGACACTGGGATCATGACCTGAGCCGAAGGCAGACGCTTAACCCACTGAGCCACCCAGGCACCCCTCATGGACTTCTTTCTGTTACTGTTTTTTAAAAAGATTGAGCAAGAATGTAAGAAAAAACCCAGCAAGCTACAGAAAGAGGGCAAGCTTGCAGATGGCCGCCTTCTCTTTATGTCCTCACATGGCTTCTCTGCACGTGCACATCCTTGCTGTTTCTCCCTCCTCTTGTAAGGACACTATTCACATCAGATAAGGGCTCTACCCTTGTGACCCCTTTAACCTTAATTACCGCTTAATTAAGCTTTAACTTAACTACCTCTTTAAAGGCCCCATCTCCAAATACAGTAACATTCTGTATCAAATACTGGAAGATAGATGTGTATACAGTTGATTTTTAAAAGTTCATTTCATTGGGACGCCTGGGTGGCTCAGTCGGTTAAGCGTCTGCCTTCAGCTCAGGTCATGATCTCGGGGTCCTAGGATTGAGCCCCGCGTCAGGCCCTCTGCTCAGCAGGGAGTCTGCTTCTCCCTCTCCCTCTGCTCCTCTCCCTGCCTGTGCTTTCTCTCTGACAGATAAATAAAATCTTTAAAAAAATAAAAAAATAAAAGTTCAGTTCATTGATCAAGAAAATTGTGTTCAGGTTGGTCCAGTACCATCACTACCTGGTTTCTCAAATTATTTGGTCGTTTATTGCCTTCAGAAGACTAGAAGCAGCTGTGATAAAACAATACACTCAGCATCTTCTACACACGAGGTACTATACGAAGAAATTTTTGCTTCTATGCTGATTTGTGGGAAGATTTTTATTTAGACTAATTATGGAAATTAACAGGAATTAAACTGGTCAGGAACCCCAGGAGGGAGCATCTTTAAGGGAGTAGGGGACTATACTGTGTTTGTGTCATCCATTGCTGAAAACCTATGGCCTTGTAGAAATTCTGGCCCAAAGCCATCCTCTAATAAATATTCGCTAGTGAGTGGAGGAACTCCAGGCATCTCACACACGATCTCTTTAACCATTTTTATGCTGCTTCCTACAACTAGGGGTTCTCCATTCTGAATGAGTGTTCTCTCCATCTGTCCCTTTGTTCTCAGGGGGAAATAGGGAAAGACCTGACATTTCCCTACAGGTCCTCTGGTCAGATCTCACTCAGTCAGAGGAGATACTCGTGGACACGGTTTCGGTCATGTGCGTGGTGGCGACGAGACAGTTGTGGGAGCCGGGGAGGACTGTTGCTTAGTGTCCCTATATAAAAGAGCTGAAACTGCCTGGGATGATTTTTTATAGCTGGCTACACGGGAGAGGCTTGGGAGGGGGCTTTCTGGGTTGTAATAGAAGAGGCTGGAAGAGCACGTCATTTAAAGGAAGTCTTGGCTGGGTAGCTCTCCAGTTTTAAGCATTTTGAAGAGCAGGGAAGCGGGTCTCCCAGCAGACTGGGCAGAATTGCTCGGGCTACCCCACAGCGTCTCAGTTCTGACTCCAACTTTTCCCTCTGCAGTGGAACCAAAGCCAGAACTCCACCTCTGTCCTTTCTGCCCTTCGGATTTTTCCAGTCAGAAGGTCCACGTGCAGCACATGCTGTGTAATCATCCCCCCTGGGTCTTCACATGCCTGTGTGCAGAGGCTCCTGTCGCGCCCGGGGATCCGTGCCCAGGGGACCAGAAGCAGCAGCAACAGGCCTCAGATCGAGAGCCCTGGAGGGATAAAGCAGAAGGTCAGGAGAGAGAAGGCGCCAAGCCTTTGTTTGGCAAGACAAAGAAGAGGACTTCGGGGGCATTCTCTAGGCCACCCCAAAGGCAGCCGGTCAGCTCCCGGAGTGGCCTCAGAGGCGTGGAAATAGAGTCCAGCCCCACCCCAGCAGGGAACCCTGAGGAAGCAGACAGACTGTTGAAGAGGATAGAAGTCTTAGGATTTGGAACGGTCAACTGTAGAGAGTGTGGACTGGGCTTCAGCAAGATGACAAACCTGCTCAGTCACCAGAGGATTCACTCCGGGGAGAAGCCATACGTGTGTGGGGTGTGTGAGAAGGGCTTCAGTCTGAAGAAGAGCCTTGCCAGGCACCAGAAGGCGCACTCGGGGGAGAAACCGATTGTGTGCAGGGAGTGCGGCCGCGGATTTAACCGGAAGTCAACACTTATCATACACGAGAGGACACACTCAGGCGAGAAGCCGTATATGTGCAGTGAGTGCGGGCGAGGCTTTAGTCAGAAGTCAAACCTCATCATACACCGGAGAACACACTCGGGGGAGAAGCCCTACGTGTGCCGGGAGTGTGGGAAAGGCTTTAGCCAGAAGTCTGCTGTCGTCAGACACCAGAGGACACACTTAGAGGAGAAAACCATCGTATGCGGTGACTGCGGACTAGGCTTCAGTGACCGCTCGAACCTCATCTCACACCAGAGAACACACTCCGGGGAGAAGCCTTACGCCTGCAAGGAGTGCGGGCGCTGCTTTAGGCAGAGGACGACCCTGGTCAACCACCAGAGGACACACTCCAAAGAGAAACCTTACGTGTGTGGAGTGTGTGGGCACAGCTTTAGCCAGAATTCAACTCTCATCTCACACAGGCGCACACACACCGGGGAGAAGCCTTATGTGTGCGGGGTGTGTGGACGCGGCTTTAGCCTGAAGTCACACCTCAACAGACACCAGAACATACACTCAGGGGATAAGCCCATCGTGTGCAAGGATTGTGGGCGAGGCTTCAGCCAGCAGTCAAATCTCATCAGACACCAGAGGACGCATTCAGGGGAAAAGCCCATGGTGTGTGAGGAGTGCGGGCGAGGCTTCAGCCAGAAGTCGAACCTCGTTGCCCACCAGAGGACACACTCAGGGGAAAAGCCGTACGTGTGCAGGGAGTGTGGGCGAGGCTTCAGTCACCAGGCAGGTCTCATCAGGCACAAGAGGAAGCACTCGAGGGAGAAGCCTTACACGTGCAGACAGTGTGGACTAGGCTTTAGCAACAAGTCAGCTTTAATCACACACAAGCGGGTACATTCAGAAGAGAAGCCATGTGTGTGCAGAGAGTGTGGCCAAGACTTTATCCAGAAGTCACACCTCCTCTTACATCAGATGACACACCAGGGAGAGAAGCCTTACGTGTGCAAGATGTGCGGCCAAGGCTTCAGCCAGAAGTCCCACCTCAGCAGACACAGGAGGATGAAATCTGTGCACTACAAACCTCCACTCCAGCCTGACTCTGAGGCCTGTGTGGGACAATCTCCTGACCTCTTACACGCTCTTTGAGAGTGAAGGTAGTGGTGCGGACTAAGTCATCAGAACTGTTATACTTTCATGAAATGGAGTAGAGAAGTGCATTCCAGGAGTGGTCAGAGGACATTGGACTTAGTTCACTTTCTCCACACTAAGTCTTCATGTTTTGTGGCCTTTTGTTCTAATAAACATTGCTTCTTTACAAATCCGTAACCTTGACTATGTACCTCATTCACCCATCTGTAAAGATAGGGGACAAGGAGGGGTACAGGTAACTTGAACTCCTAAGTCTACTCTTCCACAAGAATTCAATTCCCTGGAAAACAGGAACTGAGTCACTAGAATATTTACTAGAAAGTCTGGTCCTTGGTAGAGGGGGCAAATCGAGGAACTGTATTCAGGGATTTCAGGCGAGGGGAGGGAATCTTCCAGGTGTCTTCCAAAAAACATGGCTTCCTCTAGCAGGCCCACTTTGATCTGCAACTACCCTCTTCCCTTGACTTCTGTGACAGCCCCCTTTCTCGCTTCCCTCCTCCTAGCTCTCAAATGTCTCTAGTTTGCTGAATCCTCCCCTAACCCACCTTAAATGCTTTTTCTCAGGCTTTATTTAGTCCCTGGTCCTCCCACCATGGAGCCCCTCCAACAGTACATTGTCCCCAACACTCCAGTCCCTCAGGCCTGGAGTTTTTCAGCGGTGACCAGCCAGTTCCTTCATCTCAGAGCCTGGGGTCTCCAGTCACGTTCCTATCAGACCACCAAGAACATGGAGGATCTCCAACCACCCCCCAGCCACACTATCACACTGGCACTCCAATAATATAATGACCTTTAACCACATGCTCTCCTCAGTCCTCCATTAACAGGGAGAAGACTCTTGAAGCCATTCTCCCAAATCAGTCCTGGAATACCAGGGTTTAGAACTTACAGTCATGCTCCTCAGCTCTCCGTCTCAGGCCCAGGCCCTGCTAGCCATCCAGGAACTGGTCCAAGTTCCCTTAGCTGCACACCCTCAGCGATTCTCCAATCTCAAGGTTAGAGATACTCAGCCATAAAGACTCCTAACCATACTTTCACCGTGTTCCGGTCCAAAGTGGCCTTGCTCAAAACAAATGACCTTTAGGGTAAAGACCCATCTCAAGGATGCAGCTGTAAACCCTTTTCTAAGACTTAAGAAGATTGAAGTGTATAGGTCCTAGACTCTCAGCTACACAAAACGGTTTCTATGAATTGTAAAGATGTCGTCCTACCGCACCCTGGCAACCCAAACCAGAGAGAGCCTTCCCCTGAAGAGCTCTGTAGACGTGGTTTTATCTAATGGAATGAACTTCTGTAGGAGGCATGGGAAACATGAGTTTGTAATAGAAACACCAGCCTACTCTGAAAAGACAGAGAAAAATCCCTACTTCTCTTTTTTTTTTTTTTAAGATTTTTATTTATTTATTTGAGAGAGAGAGCATGAGCAGGGGGCAGGGCAGAGGGACAGGGAGAGACAGACTCCCCGCTAAGCCAGGAGCCCAACACAGGGCTTGATCCCAGGACCCTGGAATCATGTCCTGAGCCAAAGGCAGACGCTTAACCAGCTGAGCCACCCAGGTGCCCTAAAATCCCTACTTCTCTATGGGTGGGGAGGCAGGCTGAGAAATCTAAGCTGCAAATACAGGCTATTTCAGAAGAATAACTCAGTGTAGACATAAAAATAATGGAGAATCACTGCCAGGGAGCAGTACTGGACACTAATTAAGGAACTAGTGGCCTGTGCCCCGCTGAATTTCAAAATGTCTATGAACTGGTACCTGCTGTATATCTTTCATTTCACCATTTTTTTAATAGAAGCATTTATTGTGGTTATATTTTATCCCTAAATCAACATTGAATGTCAGATATGTATCTTAAGCTCTCAAGTCTTCAGATAAAGAATCATCTATGCTTTGATACGGTTTAGATAACAGGATTCTGAACTCTGAGTCGATGCCATAATGGGAAAAGACTTTGAGGGTCTTAGGGGTGAGTGTATATTTCACATGCGATGGACATGAAGTTTGGTGTTCAGATGGTAGACTGTGGAGATAATCTCCAAGATGGACATCAGTTCCTTCGTGTGTGTGTGTGTGTGTGTGTGTGTGCGCGTGTGTGTGTGTGCGTGTGTGAGAAAGAGAGAGAGACAGAGTCTGTTTATCCTCCCATGGATCTGGATTGGCCTTAGTGATTTGCTTGATTGAGAGAATATGGGAGAAGTGATATTATGGGACTTCTGATGCTAGTTCATGAAAAGCCTTACAGCTTCTACTCTGAATCCCACTTCCATGCTGTGAAAAACCTCAAAGCCTCATTGAGAGGCCTCATGAAGGTATTATGGTCAATAGCCCTAGCTGAACTAGCCAACAGCTAACATCAACTGCAGTTGCATGATAGAGCCATCTTGGAAATCCCCTTCTGCCAAGCCCTCACACTTCAGGGGAGAACCATTCAGCTGTGCTCAGTCAACCTATAGAACTGTGAGGGATGATGATAATAAATTGTCTTAAGCCCTAAATTGCAGTGTTGCCTGTTATATAGCAATAGATAATTATAACACCTTTGAAGCATAGGACTCACTTTTTTTTTTTAAGATTTTATTTATTTATTTGAGAGAGAGAGAGAATGAGAGATAGAAAGCACGAGAGGGAAGAGGGTCAGAGGGAGAAGCAGACTCCCTGCTGAGCAGGAAGCCCGATGTGGGACTGGATCCCGGGACTCCAGGATCATGACCTGAGCCGAAGGCAGTCGCTTAACCAACTGAGCCACCCAGGCGCCCCAGGACTCACTTTTCTAACTATGACAAAATCTTGAAGCCATAATGAAAATAGGTCAAGTTTGGCTACACAAAATAAATTCCGCAAGACAACCCACACCTTCAGCCAAAACAAAAGAAACTGGAGGGAAATACTGAAGTCCGTATTATAAAGAGATCTACAAAATATCTCTAGAAACGGAGTTTTTAAAATCAACAATGCAACAAAAAATACTCAAACTGACTGATCAGACTCAGATCACAGTGTAGGAAGTCCTTTTTCATTTGAAAATGTACTTAGTGAAGATACAAATGAAAACCACATAGCGATATTTAACCTGTCAAACTGGCAAAAATTACAAAAGTTGAAACATACTCTTGTAGACTATGGAAACAGGTACACTTACATGTTAGTCTTGGAACTATTAAACTGGTACAAGTCTTGTGGTGGACAACATGATGATATCTACCGAAGTTAAAAATTCATATTCCCTTTATGAGCCCATAACCTCAATGGAATTTATCCAATAGCTGTACACGTTCATGTGCAAAATGATTTACATGAGGTCTTCAGTGCAGTCGTAACTTAAATTTTAGTAAGGAAGAAAATATTTACCAATAGAGGAACTAATTAAAGTCAACCATGCATAAATAGAACAAGATGCTGTATATTGTCAAAGAATGAGAAGCATCTCTATGTACTGACATGGGAAGATCTCCAAGATTAACCAATGGGAGGAGGATTGGGGAAAACAGTCTGAGAATGCTACAGCCAGTGTGCTATGTTTTACATTAAAAAACAATAGAACATGTTTTTAGAAAATAAGAACTAAGTTGAAATACTACACTTCCAGTTTCAAAAATTACTAAAGCTACAGCAATAATCAGTGGCGTTTCAGCAACAGAAACCCTACAGCAGAATTTTCTTCCAAAATAGTCCAAGAAATGCAGCTTTTCATATGAATTCAAGCAAATAGTTTGTTTTTCACCTAAACTTACACACTTGGCTTTTCTTCTGAAATGGCCTAGAAAGACATTTTTCGTCCAAATTAGCACAATAAGTGGGATTTTGTGTCTGTACTACTACACCATGGTCTTGGAAATATAATTTTTAATCCAAATTCATTAAGTTTTATGGATTTTTGGAAATAATTCTTTTTTTTAAAGATTTTATTTATTTATTTATTTGACAGAAAGAGACACAGTGAGAAAGGGAACACAAGCAGGGGGAGTGGGAGAGAGAGAGAAGCAGGCTTCCCGCTGAGCAGGGAGCCCGATGCGGGGCTCGATCCCAGGATCCTGGGGTCACGACCCGAGCCAAAGGCAGACGCTTAATGACTGAGCCGCCCAGGTGCCCCTGGAAATAATTCTTATGCCAAACTTTTTTTTTCTAAGATTTATTTATTTATTTGAGGGAGAGAGTAAGAGCAGGGAGGGAGTAGCAGAGGGAGAGGTAGAAACAGGCTCCCTGCTGAGCAGGGAGCCAGATGTGGTGTAGGACCCTAGGATCATGACCTGAGCAGAAGGCACCCAACTGACTGAGCCACCCAGGCTCCCTGCCAGACTTTTCTAAGATGACAAAACAGTGTGACTTTCCATCTAAATATGCTCAAATTGTTAGGGTGGTGTGGTTATAAATTCTCTGCTATGTTATTTTACAAAACTACCTACTAGAAATACACTTTCTCATCCAAACTCATTCAAATCATTGGTTTTGGGGGGTACAAATCCTTCATCAAGTTTTCCTCCCAAATGGACAAGAAACATGATTTTTAAAATCCAACTTCATATAAATAGTGGAGCTTTGGTCATATGGTATATAACCAAATAAGTCATCTGCCAGATATTTGTCCCAGATGCCCTGGAAATGTGATGTTTTCATCTAAATCTGTTCGAATTTGGGGGCTTACTGGAACTAGGTCCTACATCAGATTTTTTTTCTAAAATATGCAGAATATGTGATTTCTGATCCAAATTCACTCAAATCTTAGTATCTTTTGGACATAAGTATTATGCAAGACTTTTATTCTAAAAGACCTGGAAATGTGATTTTTCAAATTGGCTCAAATAGTTTTTTGTCATTTTTTTGGACATAATTTCTATGCCAGATTGTCTTCCAGAGTGGCCTAAAAATGTGACATTTCATCCAAATGTCCTCAAATGGTAGGAGGCTTTTTTGGTAAGCCCTGTGCCAGATTGTTCTTTGCATATGGTCATAAAATATTATTTTTTATTAAAACTTACTAATATCATGAGGTTTATTAGACATAAGTCCTGTGGCATATTTTCTTACAAAGTGGCCCTCAACCATATTTTTTAAACCTAAATTCTTACCTCCAAAATGCAGTTTCTTGGACATAAGTTCTATGCCAGCTTTTTCTTCCAAAAAGTGGGTTCTTAAGGTATGAGTCCCATGGTTCTTCTAAAATGGTTCAGAAAGATGGCTTTTCATCCAAATTTTCCCAAAATGTATTTTTGGACATAACCATATGCCATATTTTTCCACCAAAATAGTGCAAAAACAAAATATTTATCCAAATCTGCTAAATCTTGGGAGGTCTTGGACATGAATTCTTCACCATAATTTTTTCCAAAAATGACACAGAAATGTAAGTTTTTAATCCATATTCAAATTGTAGAGTGTTTTGGACATACGTCTTAAGGCGATTTTTCTTCAAAATGGTCCAGAAATATGATTTTTAAATTTAGATCACAAAATTTAGATCATTTGGATATAAATCCTATGTCAGATTATTATTTGAAAATGGGCTGGAAATATGATTTTCTAGTCAAAATTTTTATAAATCATAGATTTCTGAGTTTTTTGTTACTCTTTGATAGTGTTCAAGTCCTAGCATAGCGAATTACTGTTTAGATGAGGATAAGTACTGGTGGACAAAAAACAAAAAATACAATGCTGTGACATTGTATCTTACCTGCTGAACATCTCCCACCCCCAGCTCAGCAGCAGCCATGAAGAACATGGCCCACCTTTTGGATGCAGGTTGTTATCGGCGGGAGCAACATGGACCTTTATCCTGAGGAATCATGGCAGTGGGTTTTGAAGTGTCTGGTCAGTCCCTGAAGGACTGGCTGAAGGGCTTGCCTGTGCTGCATCTGACAGGCTTTCCCCAGACAGACGCAGCTTCTCAGATGGCATATTGAAAGCACACCATACAGCAAAGCAGAGCACATATTCTTCTCAAGTACACTTGGAACTCTCTCCAGACAGAACAAATATTAGATTATAACAAGTCTAGAGAGAGTTCAGAGGATTGAAATCAAAGTATGTTCTCCAGCCACAATGGAATACAACTAGAAATTGGTAACAGAAGGAAGACTGGAAAATTGAGATTTGTGGAAATTAAACAGCATACTCCCATATAACTAATGGGTCAAAGAAGACATCACAAAGGACATTAGAAACTACTTTGAGATGAAGTGAAAACTACACACCCAAATGTATGGGATGCAGTGGAGCCAGTGCTCAAAGCGAAATTCATTGTTAGAAATGTTTACATTTAAAAAGATCTCATATCAATAACAAATTTCCACCTTCAGAACCCAGAAAAAGAAGAGCAAACTAAACCCAAAGGTAGTAGAGGAAGGAAACAATAAGGATTAGAATGGAGATATATGAAATAGGAATAAAAATAAAATCAGTGAGCCCTAAAGTTGGTTCTTTGAAAAGATTGACAACACTGACACACCTTTAGTGAAACTAAGAAAAAAAGAGAAAAGATGAAAATAATATCAAAATGGGGACCTTATGACTGGTCTCACAGAAATAAAAAGGAGTATAAGGAAATATTATGAACAATCGGATGCTGTTCAACAAATTAGAGAACGCAGATGACATGGACACATTCTAGAAAAAGACAACCTACCAAAATTTACTCATACTTAAGGTATGAGTCCCATGGTTCTTCTAAAATGGTTCAGAAAGATG